>NC_135430.1:12320092-12654259 GCF_051991245.1 Festucalex cinctus | reverse complement strand
TTGTTACCGGTTACACATGAATTGCTATATGTTGAGTTCTTTTGACGGAACAATACATTGCAGCTACAATATTTAAAAGCTCTACTCTGACTACTTTACATCGGAGCAAAGTGTTGTCCCATAAAAAGATTTTATCAAAATATTTACAAAGATTATATATACACTATTCAACTGACAAACAAACAAATGTTTAAAAACACATGGTTATCAACATTTTAGGACTAGCTGAATCGATATAGCTGAAGCTAGCATACTAGCTAGCTAGCTAGCTAGAATACTAGCATACTAGCATACTAGCAGCTAGCTAGCTAGCTAGTATGATCTTCCACAACAAGTTTTTATGTGTATACCCGGACCTGTGTAAATATATGCAGACCGTCATTATGTTGGTCAAGTCTCTATCAAAACTGAACCACAACCATCCATCACTATATCAATATTTTTCCTTAACACTTCATTTAGCACATATTTCCTTACGTATTGCTTTTCAAAATCAGCCATTCCTGCCATTCAGCCGTCCGAAAGACAACACTAAATTATGGATATGCTTTAAAAAGGGATTTTGCTGGTCCCTCTGCGCTCTCCCTCTGTCCTCATCCCTGTCTTAAATCGATACCGGCTGACTGTCACGGGTCACTGGCCTGTATACATGAGGTCAGACGCCTACAGAGGAGCGTCGTCTCTCCCAGGGCTCTCTGCCGAGGTGATAACTCGTCTCTATCTCCGAGTTCTCTTTAAAGGACACGCAACCCCTTTCAATTCAACTCCCAATATCCGCCTCAGATTGGCTTGGAATGGCATTTCAGCTTCACTTGTTAAGTCGGTCGTCTAAGTGGTCGTTTATATCCGTGGTGAGATACGTTTTACTGCGCCGAACGTGCTCTATGAATTTGCATTTGCTCTGGAGTGGGGCTGGTTTTAATTGAGAAAATGCTGTTGGCTTCAGATTTGAATGGTAGGAAGTAGGGTGTGACAGATATATATTTTTTTGAGGCTAATTTCAATATTTTGCAGAAATTCTGGTAGCCGATCGATGGGCTGATTAATTTAAAAAAATATGAATAACTTCTTCGTTTGGTCCATTAGCGCTTACAACAATAAAACTATGCTAGATCCGTTAGCCCTTGTATGGCAGTTTGCATTGCCTGTTAGCATTAAGCTAATGGACGTGAGGTTTGGGATAAACGCACAAAAGTTGACTTTTTACCACGGTATTCTTTACCCAAGTATCCGTAACGCTACCAAGTATAGCGTGCGAGTACTTTAGCCACCCGTCACCGTGTTGGTTTCAAATCAAAATGTATTTCACAGATGTGCGCGCCACTGTCGCCGGCGGCGTCCTCACACCAGATCCCCGTGTTAAGGCAACACGTGAGTGGGGGGATTACTGAGCATTATTGTGGAGAAAACAACAGTCCGTCCACTAAGCCGCCAGGCAGCCGCAGATGCGGGCGAGCGTGAAAGGTGTGAGAGGTGTTACATTAGCACCTGGATGTGCGAACAGCACACTCCTGACCTTTTAGCGGCGACTGATACACTACCTAGAAAAACCTGCGCGCCTTCTGTTAAATCCTCCACTCCCTCCTTCATCAATTGCCACCGTCTCACTTTTTTTTTTAACCCGCCGTTTCCTGTCGTTTGCGGCCATTTGTCTTGTACGGCTACTTATTAAAGAGCCCTCTTAGGACCCGTCGCCTGCCGCGGAAATTCTCCTATTTAATGACTGTTGATGAGGATAATAAACAGTTTTTTTCCCCCTCAAAAGAAAGGAATACATGAATAACTTCCAACACAACAATTGCTCTTGTAACTCTAATGAAACGATCATTCCTCAAGTACTAAAAACAAAATGAATGACTTCACCATCTTCTTTTGATGTCGTATGCATGATTTGATTGGACTGGGGTGTGCAAACCACTCAAAACAAGCTTTTCCTGTTAAACTACATGACTAGCATACAATCAAACTTACATTATTATTACTATAGATTCCTTGTTTAGCTAAGCACGGCCTCACTTTTTAAACCAACTAAAACAAATTTTTGGCCACAAATACTAATTTATTATCATAAAATACATATTTGTGTCCTCCAAATATGTACTTGTGGCCACGAAAAACGAATTTGTGGCCACGAATTGCTAATTTGTGATCACGAAAAGGAAATACTAATATATGATCACAAGCCCGGTGACAGTTTCAATAAAGTCTCATTATATCTCATTCATTATATTTATATTTATTTATATTTATTAAAAAAAAATTGAGAAAATGGAAATTATTTTTTTGTGTTAACAAAAAAAATAATGTAAATGAAATATGTATAAGGTGCGCACAAAATGCTATTTCCTCATCATGACCTCCTAAAGTATTAGCATATACCACCTCCATTTATTTTTTAATTTAACAGACATTCACGTTCAGTCATGGAAACTTGATAAAGTTTTATTATATTGCAACAAATTTACGCACAAGTGGCAGTAGAAAGGAACTGTTCTTTCTGTAGAGCATTAAAAGCAATGTAAACGTAATAGGTTTCAGGTGATTACAAAATATTAACTCATTCAAACCCAAAAACTTATAAATACGTGTTTAATACTTTGTCCTTCACGCCCCAAAACATATTTATGCTTTTTGTTTTTTTTTATGCTAGAGCATACAGAAGGCTTTGATACAGCTTCTGACATGAAGAGGTCGCTTAAAGCTATGGTAGTTATTAAACAAATGGCCAGCAGGTGGCAGTAGAGTATAAGAGATCAGCTGCAGCACTATCTTTTTCCCATTGTTTTCAACAGGTTTGTGAATAATGATGAAACATAGCGACATTATATTCTAATGCTAATTGCTGCTAAATGGAAACCGGTACAAATATACACTTTTTTTCTTGTAACACATTGTAAACCGAAAATGCCCTATACTGTGTAGCTAAGTACTTAGTGGAAAAAGAATAATCCCATTTGCGTGTATGTGTAGTTATTCTACTAGACTGAATTCCATTCATAGTCTGGCACGCCCCTTTGGCAGTCCCCGTCTTTAGAGCAGCCGCTACAAATCGTTATGCCTTGAACACAGGCGACGCGGGCAACTTTCTTCAAGTCACCTGCCAGGGGCCCTAATTAGACTGATAAGCAGTGCAAGTGGAATCAGATCTTGGCTGTAATCAGCCCCGCGGAGCCCTGACAGACGGCTAAATGAGGAGGAGATGAGCCGTGGCAGCCCAACAGGTGTCCTTAAAAAAATAGAAGGAGGCTCGCTTATGCGCTCTCGACGAAACTGCCTCGCGACTTCAATCATAGGAGAGTTTTCCCGACATATGTAGCAGCTATTTAGGATACGCATGCCGCCGCCCGCCCGCCCGCGTATAGATTTAATCGTCACGCTGTGACTCAGAATTGCAGCTTCGCGTTCCCGATAGAAATCGTTTGCAGGGAACTGTGGCGTAAGATTGATTTTGGGATGCGTGGGTGTCGAAAATAACAGTCCAAATGTGGATTTTTGCTGTTGTTTGGATTTTATTCCCTCTTGTTTTTTTTTGCTTCCTTTGTCTTCTGATCCTGTCGTGATGATTATCGGGTTTTAATGGTGCCGCAGACATGACATGATTAAAAAAAAAAATAAAAAAAAATCGTTGTAGCCTCAATATAGATACAACCTGCACAACAAAGGCTAACATGGCCATTTGTGGCCACAAAATAGATACAAGTTGTGCACATTTTGCTAATTTGTGGCCATGAAATACTAATTTGTGTTCACAAAATGCTAGCTTGTGGCTATTAAATAAGTATATGGTGTGCACAATCAATCAATTCTAAAAATATTTGATAGTTATAGCACTACCTTAAAAAATCCTAACTTGTGGCCAGAAAAGTTTTAGGCGTGCTTAAAAGGCGACCGGTAATTTGTACCCACAATATTTACGATTATTATTTATTAGTTTGTGTTCATAAAATACTTTCGTGGTCATGACGTTGCGTAATAGGTGCACACAACTAATCCGTTGCCACAAAATTAATTTGTGGTGACGAAATAAGGTATAACATGCACTTGAAATACAACTTTGTGGCCACAAAATAATAAATTGTGATTATGAAATACTTATTTGTGATCACAAAATACTAATCTGTGGTAGGGCTGCTCGATTATGGGAAAAATAATAATCACGATTATTTCGGCATTAATTGAAATTACGATTATTCAAGTGATTACCGATATTTATTTTTTTGGTACAAAACAAGAAATTGTTTAAGCATTTAAAAATATTAAGACCAATTGAAAAAAATAGAAAAACTATTATTTAAGTTCCTTTTGGACCAAACATAATTTATAGTAATATATATTTAGAATAATAGGTTGGAGTACAACGTGCACTGTGCAGTAGGACGATGATTTATTTTTTGGTACAAAACAAGAAAATGTTTAAATGTAAAGAAAAAAAACAAAAAACAAACATAAATATTAAGACAAATAAAATTCTTTGGGAAAAGTATAATACAAAATATTGAGTTATTTTAATATTTTAAAAAGGTGCAAATGTATAAATTTAAACAACTCAAAATGAGTATAAATAATCTTTTTTTTTTTATTATGCTGATTTTGTAATTGTGGAGTGTAATAATTGAAATTGTGATTTAATTTCGATTAATTGCACAGCCCTACTCTGTCATGAAGTGGGTACGTGCACACAAAAACTAATTTGTGACTACAAAATGCTAACGTGATCACAAAATACTAATATTTTTGTACACAAAATACGGATAAAATTCACTAGAAATACGAATTTGTCACCACAAAATACTAACGTGCACCGAAATCTAAATTTATGAGCACAAAATTCAAATTTGTGAACACAAAATAGATGTATATTTGTGCCACCAACATATTTAGAGCGCACAATACAGCTATAATAACGTTAAAAAAAAATAAATAAATAAAAAATCTCCATGTCATTTTGTTCCTGAAGCACAAAAAAGGCGGAGTACGAAAT
The DNA here is from genome assembly GCF_051991245.1 of Festucalex cinctus. NCBI lineage: Eukaryota > Metazoa > Chordata > Actinopteri > Syngnathiformes > Syngnathidae > Festucalex > Festucalex cinctus. Next base: position 12,649,278 of record NC_135430.1, on the reverse strand, counting down.
AATATCAGTCCTAATAACGTCTCTGACGGGAAATGTCACGTTTCTCATGCTGACAGCTGAGCGAGGCGGTTGTGTTGCGTCTTCTTTTTACACCCACCACCACTTCGCAGCTGCACACGCAGATGACGAGCACTGCAGGCTGACGCGTCGCCAGGAAGCTCGTCGACGACGTGCCGAGAAAAAAAGAGAGAGAGAGAAAGTGAGAGGCGGTTCAGGGTTACTTGATGCGGTGGGAAGATTTTCATGGCTTTTAGTTTGGCAGCTGACGGATAAGCGAGCAAGCGTTCACTTTTTGAGTCACTTCTAAAATAGCGTCGGAATAGAAGTTGATACTGAAACAGGCAAAGAATTTACAGAGGTGCAAAGTAGCAAATTCTGATTTTATGCTTATATCTGATTTTTTGTCACTATTTCCAGTGACACCAACATGGCTGTGTTTACAGGTGCTTGTCATGTAATAGTACCAAAGACCTGACTGATAGGAAAGTAGTAATTGACATCAAGACAACAAAGTGATCTTCATATCTTTTATCAAAAAAGTCGGGAAGATTCCGTCTTGAAAGGATTTGCTTTTTGATTTCTTTTCCTTCCTTGAGTATCAAGCGGAGAACATACAGAATCTTTCAACACCCTGTCTACATCCAGTTATCAAACGCTATGTGATAATTGTCATAACCTCTGCCCCCTCCTCACCCCGTACTCCTGACTTGAGTGATGGCGCCTGTGATTGCTAATGACAGTCGGAACAAATTTTCAGTAATGAGGTCACACGGGTTGTCCTTGCCCTCCATCACACCTCCTTTCTTAAAAAAAAACACAAAAAAAATCTTTCTGAAATCACCCTTCACAGCGCTGTCTGTACAGTCAAGCTGTTCCTGAAACACGAGTCAGCCAGCCGGCGAGGAACGGATCAATTCCTTCCTCAGCGAGACCGCCCTGCAGCCAAAATGGAAGCCTTGTCTGTCTTTTTTTTTTTTTTTTTTTTTTTTTTACCATCTCGTGACTCACTGGAGCTCATATCCTGCCCTCCTGTCCGTGTTAACACAAGCCCGATTCGTCTCCAACCTCGGCGTTGGCGTACAACAAAAGAACAAAATAAACAAATAGAACCATTATTAATTGTACAGGCTATGTAATCAACATTTACACATATAATCCGATTTATTTAGTCTTTAAAATGCAAAATAGAGGCATCTATTTGAGGGAGGTGTCTATTTTTTTTTAAAGCATCTTAGAATCTATTCTTGCAATCTTTTTCCAAACATTTGATGCCAGTCACCCCATCAGCAGAATTCAAACACCTACCCCGCCCCTCACACACTCAAGCAAAAGTCATTTGAGAGTGTATTTGAGAGAGGTGTTTATTTACCTCATCAGGGCAAAACATATATTAGTCTTTCGTCTTAGAATCAACTGGAGCAGTCTTTCACCAACCTTCAAAAGATTTGGCACACCTCTTGTATCGCACTCCAAAAACAAAAGTCAAAAAAGAAAAAATGACTAATTGAGGGAGGTGTTTATTTATTATTTATTCATAGCAATGCTCTTTGAGTTATCTTTTCCAAGCTTTATAAGCCACACACACATTACAACAGTTTGCACACCCACACACTCACACACAGTGAAAAAGAAAATTGAGGGAAGTGTCAATTTGAGGGAGGCGTTTATTTTATCCGAGTATGAAAATGATGAAACTATGTCTACTACTGTTGAGCAGTTGAGCAATCCCACGCACTCCCTTCCAACCGTAATTAAAGCGCCACCTGTATTCCCTCAAATGTGTCAAAGAACGTCAGAGATCTGTTTGAGGGAGGTGTTTTTTTTAATCAATTATGCCACAGAATCTACTAGAATAGTCTTTCCCAAACATTTTAAACAGAGTTCACTATTCTGTAGTCTGCACGTCGTAATCGTAAGTCACAAAGGAAACAATCTATTTGAGGGAGGTGTTTAACTAATTAGGGCACAAAATCTATTAGAGCAGTGATTTCCAGACTTTTTAAGCCACATACTCAAACGTTTGTGCACTCATGCTACCTTCCAAAAGAGTAAAAAAAAGGAAACATCTATTTGAGGGAGGTATTTATTTGAACTAATTGTGAAACAATGTCTACTACAGTAGAGCAGTCATCCCCAAACTTTAAAAGCCCACGCCCGCTTCAATAGTTTCATTCTACTTACCCCATATAGTTAAATAAATAAATAAATAAATACAAATAAATGTGATGTCTTTTTGAAGGAGGTGTTGAATTATAACCTTGCCAGCAAGATGAATTTTTGAAGTCAAAGTCAGCTATTTGGGAGAGTTTTTAATGAGTCAATAATGGCACAGAGCCTTGTAGAGTAGTCTTCCTCAATCTTTTTAAGCCATGCAACAGCATTAAAGCACACTCATTGGCACACTATAAATAAATGGGGGAGGTATATATTTGAGGGAGGTATTTATTTGACCAATTATGATACAAAGTCTAGTTGAGCAGTGTTTCCCAATCTTTGAAAGCCGTGTGCCCCTAAACGTAGTTAAAGCACCCCATCTTCATTGGACGCGGTAACAGTGTCACAAAGGGGGGGGGGTCATATATATGAGGGAGGTTTTTATTTAACCAATTGTGACACAGGGTGGAGCAGAGTAGTCTTTTCCAGTCTTGCTCAGCCATGCATCAATGTTAGAGCAGCCCCCTTACATTGTCCATCATCAAAATGTCAAAAAAGGAGGCACATATTTGAGGGAGGTGTTTATTTAACTAATTATGGCCCATGGGTATTACTGTAAAGCAGTTGTTCACTAACTTTTGAAGCCTTGCACCCGCTCTACCTGGTTCTTATCAAGCGTACGCACATCCTGGTGCGCATGTGTGTCTATGTGACCTCCTTCGCACATCATTCTAATGATGTGCGCCTCTCCCGGCTTGAGCAGGATGTCTGCACCAACACATCACCGGCTCGGGCCATTAGCTTGTCGAGAGCGAATTGTGGATGAAAAGCGCATTTGCGCGCACGTGAGAATATGTACACGATCGGCAGTGTGCATTTTGCCCACCCGTGCGTCGGTACGCGCCTCGCCTGTGTATGCGCTCAGTGATGTGGTTAGTAATGCGGGAGACTTGCAGGAGATGGTCCGTGGAGAGAGCCTGCAGGATAATTGCTGCCACACTGACAGGTAGGGCTGCCTCTGTCATAGTTGCCTCAGTGGGGAAGTAGTCGTCTGTGTGTGTGCGGGTGTGTGTGGGCGTGTATGCATCACCATCCTTTCCTCCAATAAGCATTTCTCCCAGTAGGGTCTCTTCAGACAGTAGCCGATATTCCGAAATTTTCATCCACTGTCACTCACAGGCGCATCTTAAGTTGTCAGTTTTAACCCCAAGACACAAAGCTTAGTCATATTTTTTTAATCAAGCTTTTGCGAATTTTAATGTTACCACAAAAATCACACAAAATCCCCAATGAGACAAGCGGGATTTCAGTTAACAGCGGCCCACAGGTGTTTATGGTATTTGCTCAAATGCAGACAGAAATGTTTGATTGGGTCTATATTGTGGTTTTTTACTTTACTTTGAGTGATTATCCAGTTGAGTAGTGTGGGGTGCGTTAATGAAGGATATTTTTTCTTGTCACGCCGACAATAGTAAATGTTAAACTTGTTCAGTATTTGGGTCGATCCACCAAATTGGTTTCATTTGCTTGTTGTAGTGCGCACAAAATTTGTATTGGCCTATCTCAGGCAACTTTATTTTTTATGTGATTGTCTGCATGCACTAAGTACATTAGTTATTTAACACAAAAAATAAAAAATAAGTATATAACCTAATAACTAGTGCCCAACCGATTAATCGGACTGACGATTTAGTCAGACGATATTAGCTTTAATTTTTTTGCTGAATTTTCCTGATATTTTTTTTTATTTAACACAGTATAACACAAGCGACATTCCAGCGCCCCCCCAAAAAAAAAATGGCCATTTTTCGCTGATTTTTCTCTCTCTTCTGAAGTTCAACACAAACGAACAAACAAATACAAAACTATAATTCATGTTTATTCTTGTAAGCCTTAAATTCATTAACAAAAAAAAGACATTTTGTTGTTGTTATTATTATTTTTCTAATTGCCCAGTAAACCACATATTGAGGTTAAACTGAGGCTTATTGAAATGCATTGGGGGAAAATATATACATATATAATTTTTTTTAAACCCAAAGTATTCTTCAATTCTTATAAAAACTTTTAATATATTTTCTGTTAAATGTGATATATAAAAATCTGCATGTGTGAAACCACGAGTATCTGTTATTACAATTGCTAAAAATCAGAATTGGCATACGTCTAAAAATAAATATCTAGCGTTCCATATTGATATAAAAACATTGGGGCATATTCACTAAATGTTTGCGTCACCTTTGCACGGCGCTAACCGGTAAAAATGGAGCAATCCGGGAGCGTCTAATTGACGAAACACTCACAGATGGGGAAATCCGTCACTAAGTGCGCTGCCAATCAGATTGCGCCATGGTGCGCCGGTGTTATTTGCGCGTATGTAAATTAGGTAATTTGCATACATTTGACGCACAATATGCCAACCCTAATGCAAATGAGACTCATTGAAATACAGCGTCTAATTCACCAATGCCAGCGCTAATAGCCACACAGAGTTTGCGTGACGCAAATAATGTTTATGGAATGCATGTATAAACCTGCCGCAACCTCGATCCCGGGATCATGACAGCAGTGCATGGCACGGTGCACCGTCGCTCTCTGGCTGTTCACAGAGAGAGAGATTTTTCTATGTTGTTTGAGGACACATGACGTAACCCGGGATGATCGGCATTGGCGGGTAGGCATGCATTTTACGATCATTTTTTTACGTGCCAGATGCATACTGTACGCCCACGCCAACCTCTGAAAATATATTTTTAAAAAACGATCGCACCAATAATTTGTACTTTATGAATGAATGACGTCGTCGTCGTTCTCTCTGCTCTGTACAGCTTCATGGCGCTATAAACGCTTTCTCTCGATCCAACCTCGCTTTCTGATGATGTCATCTTTCTCGCAACTGTTGCTATAACAACCATGTTCTTGGTGCAATTCCATTGCCATGTGTGGTAAATCAGGTGCAAATTTGCTCCAAGCTGTCAGTTTTATGGGCGTGTTTGCGCCGGTATATGATTAGAGCAATATCCTTCGTGAATAGGTGGGTAACTGTGTGCAGACTGCGGGTGCAGTTGTGGTGCGATATTTTGCGCTATTACCGGACGCAGCACATTCTTAGTGAATATACCCCATAGTGTATAAAGCTAAAAAATATTTCCCCATAACATTGTTGTCTCTTATGTGTCTTGCATTTAAAAACTGATTCGGGTGTTGAAAATCGCTACGACGTGCTTTGTTTTTCCTCCTAAATCACCCTTCGCCGCCATCATATCATTTGCGCGGGATTGTCATTGATTGGCATCCAATGGGCTTTCTGCTACATCTGGAGGTGGCGGCAAAACGTGAGTCATTTGCCGGCTCCGCCGCTCTCGTCGTCGCCTCCCGTCGTCCGTGACGAATTGGTGTCGGCGCCTATCAAAGCCCAAATGTCCATTCTACACCCGGTGTCAGAACAGCCACAATCTATTTATCAAGCAGCCAGCCAAGAAAGTGATATTATGTGTGTGTGCATATACAGTAGCATATTTACGCAAATAGTGGGAAGATTCAACAGCAGATGAGGTCTTGATATTGGATATTCTAGGAATGATGCTAAACAATGCTGGCGTTGTTTTATAAGTCGCGTCAAGCGAAACTGGCTTATTAGGTTGGAATACCAGAAAGGGAGACGTCTATTTGAGGGAGGCTTTCGTTTAATTAATTGGCACTTGAGCAGTCTTTGCCAAAGTTTTTAAACCACAAACCGCCTTTGACAGAGTTTGCTCCTTTACACTCTAAAAACGCAGTCAAAATGGAGGTAGATATTTACCTAGTTGGTGCAGAGTCTATTAAAACAATCTAAAAAAATGACCAAAAAAAAAAAAAAAACGCACACCAATTGGAGCACTGTTTCGAACTTTTACAATGTGCACCACTTTCAACATTTTTTTTTACAAACCCCCACTCTTCGCCAGCTTCAGAAAAAAAGGTGTATACTATTTCATGGAGGCATTTATTTAACTCATTGGAGTGCAGTCTATTAGAGCCACCTTTCCCAAACCTTTAAAGCCACTCACCTCTTTCAACTCATTTGGTGCACCTCCCTATCCTCCGCACACCTTAAAAAAAAACTCAAAGGCAGTCCTTTTTATACATTTGAGGCAGTTTCTATGAGGGCAGTCTTCTCTGAACATTTTAAGCACCTCGCCACCTTCAAAATAGATGGTGCACCCCCCCTATACTGTGCCCCCCCCAAAAAGCAGCCAAAAGTGAGGCACTTAATTAACTTACTAGGACACACTATCTACTGCAGCTGTCTGTCCGAAATCTTTTCAAACACATACCACCTTCAATAGCGTTGGCGCACCCCCTTATCACCTGCACACCCTGAAAAATTAGGAGAAGGTCTTTATTTAACCAAGTGGGGTACTTTGTCTATTAGATCCGGGATTGACAAACAAGTCATGCACAAGTGATTGGTGCACCACCCCATTTCCTCCCCAGAGTGCTGCCCCCCCCCCAAAAAAAACAAAAAAACAAAAAATCAGTCAAGAGGGAGACAATTTCAAATGAAACTATCTGTTCGAACTTTGACAAAGTTGGCGCACCCCCCCCCCCCCAAAAACAGTAAAAACAAAACTGACTTTTTATGGCAATAAAGCTTTCATGCTTATTCATGAAATCCAAATGTGTTATTATACAGATAGCAGCCTATTCTATTTTTAATCTAACGCACCCCCAGGGGTGCGCGCACCGCATTTTGCTAATACCTTTATTAGAAGGACGGCGACTATTTGAGATATGTGCAGCCGAGGCAAGGACTTGTGAAGGTTTATTATTGAGCCATCTTCCGAAAAGGCCCCCCTAATAAGAAAAAGGAAGGGGGGGTACGCAATTATAAAAGTGTCATGTGGGTTCCGTTTGAAAGAGGAAGGAGCCTGTAATGTGTTTGATATCAGAGGCAGGGTCTTCGACGGACCCTCGGCGCATGCTAATTACGCCGCTACCGCCATTACCGAGCCCAAACGAGGGCCACCGGCGCACTTTATTACCTTCAACATCATTTGTAATTGTCAGTCAGGAAAAAAAAAAAACCTGGCATATAAAGGGATTTTTTTTTTCATTTTTTTTGCTTTAGCGCTTTTGTCACAAAGCCACCGGCCGTGTTGATTCTAGGCTGAATAACAGCAGTTGGTTTGTTGTTGGGGGTCTTCTGTTGGCATGAAACGATCGATCGGGGTGAATAAACAGCGAGGCGGCCAGGATCGCGCACAAGCCACACCCACTCCCACCCCCATCACCCCCCACCCTCTGAACCCTGCTGCGAACAGCATGCTCTGAAAACCATGTGACAGCGTGTGATTGGCACCGCTGATTGGGTGCCTCGACCCGGTGGTGTCAGCAGCACACCGCAAAAAAGTAAAAACCAAAAAAAATGTAGAATGAAATTAGGAATATTCATTGGTGACTTGATACTTGTTTATTTCATTACATGACCAAATTATTTCCTAAAATAATTGGCAACGCCTTCAATTTGTTCCACCCCCCAAAAAAATCAATTGTATCGTGCAGAATAGGGCCCAAGCAATTAACTGGACAGCTGATTTAATCAGCCGATATTACCTCATTCTGACGCAAAAATTAGGGGCACATCGATCACAATTTTCTGGCCGATTATCGATTTGAAAAAAGCCTTATTAGCCGATCCTGTTGTTACCAATCTTGACTTTTTTTTCCCTTTTTTGCCTAGCAAGCATCATACGTCTTCAATGTTCCAATCTTATTTTATTGTAAACAAAATTGAACAATCCCTGTGAAACAACCCAAACGGGTTGTTTTAGTTGCATATTTTTTTTTTTTTTACTGATCTTTGACAGTTTTGTTTTTTTTGCCGCACATTACCGAATAAAACAAAGATAACGTAATGACACACCAAAATTTAAATACAAAAAATATGTAGAATTTATTTTATTCATTCTAATTATTTTAATTATTCGGCTGATTAATTAGCTGTCAAAATTGTATTCAGACAAAGAGATGAAGCAAATGAAAACCTATACAAGGCTGCCATCTACAGGGATCTGTTTGTCATTACACTGAATTTTACAAACAAGCTGAGCGGGACGTTCATCAACGCCTATTTGTTGAAAAACGCACTTGACGATTATACACGTTGATGGCATTAAATGGTTGGATTCCAGTTGGTCTGGCTGATCATGTTTTTGAATCTCTACAAAAATCTTCTTTTTTTTTGTGGTCATTTTTTATTTTAATTTAAATATAAAGTTTGCTAAATGCCCATTTTCGCCGATTTTACGTTTTCTGTTAGAATCAATTATTTATTTATTCAAGCCGTTAGTATTTGTATAAAAAAAAAAAAAAATGTTGGCAGACAGATGGGCGGGAAAGGTGGCAGAACACATCCGAATAAGGCTCATAAAAATGACAGCCGTATCTGCTGCCATGTACATTTTGACAAGTATGGTCCGCGTACAAGTCACATCTGAGGGAGGTCACGTGTGATTTATCGCATGCCGTCTTTATACTCCTCATACGCCGTCTTAATATTGTTTTTGGGTGAGAAATGGATAGCAGCCTATCTGTTTGGAGAGGGGCGGCGGCAGGAGGGATCAGGTGCATCCTTCTCCTGCCCCCCCCCTCCTCTGTCTTCTGATAGGTGCAGTCTGTCATTATATGTGCATGTTGGGGGAGGGGGGAAGTGATGGGTAGAATGGCGGCTTTAATATCGAAGCGATTGCCTACTGATAAGGCTAACGGCTTCGGAGGGAGCGAGGCGTGAGCGTCCAACCCACCCACCCCACCCCCACCCTCGCAATAAACACTTTCATTTTGTTTTGGACGGGATTGACGTATAGAGGGAGGCGGCAGATAGGGAGGGAGGGAGGGGCGGATACGTATCTGCGTATTAACAGATCAATCAGCGGGGCCAGGCTGAAATATGCCAACTCCGCTCGCCCATTTGGAGGCATTACGACACGCCGAAACGGCGAATACTTAGGGGCCCACGGGAAACGATCCATCTCGCCGCGCCGCATTTATATCGCTTCCAACAATAACAACCACATGTCATGTGTCAGAGAAATGAACGTATATATTCATGACTTTAAGCTCCGATGACTTGATGATAATCATTTGGGGGAATCGCCGTTAGAATCCACGATGAGGGCGGGGGACGCCATTACATTATCCGGCGGCGGCATATGGTGGAGAAGCCACGCATTTTAATCAAATTATACTCAACGGCAGATAATGATGTTGAGTGCATATGCTCGCCAGCAATTTAAAGGTCGCATCAAGTCTGGCTCGCGTATTTCTACTCCTCGTTGCCTGCGTCAAGGATTTGCAATCCCTGATTGAAATGGCCTTTTCTTCCTCTCCCGACGAGTCCTTGATCAACTTTTTAAGTGTTCTTCAGCTCTTCCCACGCCAAACTCGGGGAGCTGGCATGCTTATCATTTGAATCACGCTTGTTTTGCTGAATGCAAGTACTTAATTATTATTTTAAGCGATATTGGGTTTGCACGCTTGCGTCAAAGCTGAAGTGGAATCGGCGATAATCTGCAATAGCCTTGAAAATAATGTTTAAAAGAGTCTTTCCTTTCATTTGGATGTTGGCCTTTGCCGTCTTGCCAGTGAGGTGATGTTATGGAGAGTTGCCATGTATGTTAGGGTAGGAACGTATGGTGTTCCACAGGGTTCAATTCTGGGGCCCCTGCCTTTTTTTATTGTATCAGCTGCCCCTGGGTTCCATCTTAAGAAAACAGCATTTATGATTGTTGGCCTGGAGGGTTTTACGATCAGATCCCTGGGGGGGAAATCAGTCAAGATAATCAGTCAGGATAATCTTTTATAGATGTCTGATATAATCAGGAGCTATTATCGGAATGTGTATTCTGCTTTACTGAAAAACAGGATTTTTTTTTTTTTTTTTTTTGCACCATCTCTTCGCCCCAAAAAAAACATCTTTCGTTGTTTTATTGAAATCTGATCAAAATGGAACACATGCCGGATTATTTTTTTATCAAGGGCTCGGCGTCACTGGGAAAACCTCAAAGATCAAAACAGGAGCAGCAGGGGATGGGATTGCATCAGAGATGAGACGAGATAGGCTCGGACAATGCCTATTAAGAATGTCTGGAGGAGTCTCTCTGAAATGAGACCTGACGTCTCTTTTCCACAGTCTGTCAGGAATATTTGCTGGCTCATTTGAAGCTCATGAAATCGGCGCGTGCGGATAGGCGTGCCGGCCAAGTTACTTCCCGAATGTAGTACATGACATAGACCTAATTACTGTCTTTTAATAGTAATCAGTTTGAGTACTGTTTGAATGTATTATTTTCAGATGTTTGAATATAATCTGAGCGTATAAATCTTCCCATTTTCCCCATCATATGGACACCTACCTGTATATGCACATAATACAGCATTGGCGTAGTTTTGCACCTTTAGACTAGACCCACAAATACATATTTTTACGACATGTAGATAAAGGTAACTGTATAAGCAATGTGAAAAATGTTTCTCCCCACTGTGTAATTGATTTGGATCGCTCTCTTTTTTTCACAACAAATATATATAGTGTTATTCACAGAATTTTAGAGTACTTTTATATATTTTGTAAAATAACTTTTTTTTTTTTCCATTGAGCGTACTCTTTTGGTACATTCTTAATGTTAAAAGAAAAAAAAGCATGACTTAATTTTTTTTTTAATGTAGTACAACAGTAAATGATCTTATTTCTCAGAAAATGAGTAGCTACTGCTTTACTTTATTCCATATTGTGTCAACTAGAGGAAACAAACTGACTTTAGCCATGCTTGCTAGCTAGCTAGCTAGTTAGTGCCCTTATTTCTTAGAAAATTAGTTCTCCACTTTATTCCATTTTGTACACAACGAGTGGAAACAAACTGACTTTTGCCATGCTAGCTTGGTAGATGGTTTGGTAGATAACTCGCTAGTTAGCGATCTTATTTCTTAGAAAATGAGTAGCTACTTCTATGCTTTTTTCCATTTTGTGGCATAACGAGCAGAAACATACTGACTTTAGCCATGCTAGCTTAGTAGATAGTTTTGTAGATAGCTAGCTAGTTAGTGGTCTTATTTCTTAGAAAATGAGTTGCTACTTCTCTGCTTTTTTCCATTTTGTGGCATAACAAGCAGAAACAAACTGACTTTAGCCATGCTAGCTTAGTAGATAATTTTGTAGATAGCTAGCTAGTTAGCGGTCTTAACCTTTTAGAGAATGAGTAGCTACTTCTCTACTTTTTTTTCCGTTTTGTGGGATAACGAGCAGAAACAAACTGACTTTAGCCATGCTAGCTTGGTAGATAGTTTTGTAGATAGCTAGCTAGTTAGCGGTCTTATTTCTTAGAAAATTAGTAGCTACTTCTCTACTTTATTCCATTTTGTGGTATAACGAGTGGAAACGAAGTGACTTTAGCCATGCTAGCTGGCCAGTTAGCAACCTCAGTAGCAAGTCTATAGTAGTTATTTCACCCATTCTGGACATGGTAAGGCTCTTAGCTTTATAAAGTATTATAGAACGAGTATTATAGTAAGGTGACCTTGAAATTATCAAATAGGTAACGCTCTCATAAATGTGTTATACAAGTCTGCTATACAAGCTGTGTACTCACTACTTTACATTGTAGTCAAGTTTCTTTTTGTTCCATTAAAAGATATAACGCATTTACAAAATGCCTTTGTTAAAGACTGTATGTCTTTTCAAATATAAGAATAAACATTGAAGTGATATGAAGAAAAAATACTCAAGTGAAGTACAGATATCTGAAATTTCTACTTATGTATGGTAACAAAGTATTTGGACTTTTGGTTATCTTAATTACATTCCCAGCAAAAAGCGAGACGGTTAGCTGTAAGCAAAACGAAGAGCAATGAGCTGTTGTGACTCTCGCTTCCAGCCCTCGTCCGTCCAGCCGGCAGCTTAATGAGCTCTGCAAGTAGATTGTGTTTCCATTTAAAGTGGCCCCGTCCCTCTGCCGCCATTGATTGGAGAGCCCTCCACCTTGATTGGCCGGTATATACTGACCCGCTCCGGCCCGCTTCGACGTGTCCGTCAGCGAGCCGGGCGGCGGTCACGTGGCGGCTCGTGTTGACTACGGGCTAATCTTTTCGCCGTTTGACTCGCGCGGCCGCCGTCGCCCCAGAGGGGTCCTCATTAGCGGCGAAACGTTGCGTGACCTTTTGAGCGTCTTCGCTCCTCCCCACCACCTACGCCCTCGCCCAGCTGGGCCCAATTACCTCGCTCATTACCCCCCCTCCTAAACAGCACCCAGGTAGCTCCCCCCTGGCAGCCAGACGACTAAATACATAACACGAATTGAAAATGAGCTTCATCTCAGACGCGTGGGTTGGAGACGTTGCTGCTCTCGCTAATGGCACATTTTCTTGACTTGACTTGTGTGACATTCGGACTTTTAGCGCTTTGAACGTACAGTGTGTCCAAAAGATGAGTTCGCAATTAGTCATGTTTTTCGTTTTGATTTATTTGTTTATTGACACAGATGCAAATCTAATGAGGGCAATTCAAGAAAATAACATTCATAAAGGGAACATTCCATTTCTCTCCCACTATGTCGTGTTTAAAGCCAGGCTAATATAGTTTGTTTGTTTGTTTGTTTTTTAGCCCTATGCCGATTCCTATACTTGACAGAAAAAAAATTCCAATATCCGAATATTTTTTTAAATATTAATAAATAATGGCGAAAGGTTATTTATTTATTTATTTATTTATTTATTTTATGTGTTTTTAATAGTGATAGACCGATTATTACCTGGACCGATGATTGGTGCTGATACTGTATTTGGGATTTTAAGGAATATCTGTAACGTCTTCTTTAAAAAAGAAAAAAAAAAATCTGATGGATCTATTTAAAACTGTGAAAACTAAATTTGAAAAAAAAAAATAAAGAAAGAAAGAATATATAATATAATAAATAATCCTAAATAATACAAAATAAAAATAATGTAAAAATTTTAATTTTAATTTTCAGTTAACTTTCTAAGAGATGATGCTGATCTTGGGACCGCTGCACCTTTTGTTCTCGTTTGAAATTAAAACAAAAATGTAAAAGGTTAATATTTGAGGTATTTTGGTATTTTGGAAAAGAAATATTTACTGTAGAAAACACAGTATTCACTTTTTAAAACAGCGTTGACTCTGGGAGCTCCTTGAACTTTTTGTTAGAAATGTAAAACAAAAAATAAAAAATAATAAATTAATTTAAAAAAAACCTTCAACATACAAATCTGAAGTTGTTCAATACATTTTTGCTTTCAGACATTTCAACAAAGTTAGGAGTTGAAATTTGTATTTTTAAAACTATTGGCAGACAGACATCAATATTTATTTTTCGCTTAATGAATATCGGCTCCAAATATCGTTTATCAGCCTCCTTGACTACTAATATTTATTATTATTATCATTATTTTTATTACCTGGGATAAGACCTGAGCCCATACACACTGTATATGCGACCCTTCCCAGCACCCCGCCACATACCCCCCCGCCTAAAATATACACCACCTCATTGACGAGATGATAGGATGATCAATGCGTCTGTCTCAAACGGGCAAGACGAGAGGGTTTGAGCGCGGTGGCGAAGGAGCGAGCGAGCGAGATGGATGATTATCCTAAAAGTAGCATGCTTAATTAGATGGAATGCCGCATACATTGTGGCCCGAGCGGAATCACCGGGATAGATTAAAATCCTAATTAAAACCGGCCCCGGCCCGATGTGGAGTGCGAGGTGAGCTTGAGTCTCCGCAGGGTCATTTGCATAGCCTTCATCTGGGGGAAATGGGATTTAAAGGACCTGCTGGCTTGAACTCACATTCACATGCTAACAAACTCCATTAAAAGGATGCGGCATTTTCCGCACATTATTTCATCGGGCCTCATCTATGAAAGCCCCCTTTGATTTTTGTTTTCCGACGTACGTGTTTTGCTTCAAAGGTAGCAAGTGATGGATGTGCGGGATTTACATGAGAATATGTCTGACGAAGCGAGCCGCTGCAAATGGCTTCGGCGTTTTTGATGAGATGGCGAGATGCGCGGTGTATTAATTATTGTAAGGACAAAAGAAAGGGGGCTTAAGTTATTAACGAACACACTTCAGATTCACTCGGTTGCACTCGCCAACGTTTTGCTAGAATTAAATGGCGCCGGTTGGCTCATAGCTCATTTGCAGGCCTTCGAAACCAAGGGTACCTTACAAGTCGGAATGCCCCACAAGTTGTCCGAGTGGATTTTCTTGATTCTGTTAAGCCATCTATATGGATGTTTTATCCTATGGATTGCTTGTGTCATTGGACTTTCTCTGCTAGTGCTAGTGACGCATTACCGACGTCAAATAATCTCACATATAAAATACGTACATTGCTCACTGTGTTATAACTACTACGCCAATGCTATCTGTTAGCTCATTTAGCATTGCGACAACAGACTTAGCTAAGGCAAAGCTATGTGGTTGCTTTAAATACGTATGTAACCTTCTTAGTCGGGCCACTTACACAAAACTTTCGCTATTAAGATCTCTGCTTTGAATGGCAAGTCCATATAAAAAAAATTCATGAAGTATACAAGGTTATTTTATAGATTTGTGTCAATAAAAAAAACAAACATTCTTGTTTAGAACTATTGTCAAGCATTAACCTTTTCTTTTATGTTTTTTTTAATCTTGTGCTATTTTCACAAGTCTTGAATTTTGAGAAAAGAAAGTCCTTCAAATATCAACTTTATAATAAAGCTTGAAAGGACAATGACAATAAAAACAATAAGAATGTGAAATAAGAATTGAATAAACTTAAATAACTGAAAAAAAAACAGAACAAATACTGACTGTTCCTGGGCCTCTTGGGGGCAGTGTGGTGCCGCTCATCCATAGTGTACATACTTAAAGTGAGTACAGAAGAAAGTTGTGATTGAATTCTATTCAAATAACTCATTTTTCACACATTGGGAAGAATTAGTGTCTTTGCGTAGTGTCATCTCATTTGTGGGTATGTGTTCCCACAACATTTGTGTGTGGTTGATGCTAACTGCCTGTTAGCGCTCGGCTAACGATGTTTTAAAAACGAAGCATGTTTTGTATTTAAATATACAGTGGATGTCATTCTCAACGTTGTGTATTTACTTTTACAGTTAACTCCAACTACGGTGTCATTAAAGGACGCTTAGGGACAACAGAATAACCAGAATAACATACGCTACGCACTTGCTAGTTGCTAATGCTACATAAACAAAATGGTGCATTCAGGTTACTTTCACAGGGTCGGAAACTTTGTTTTTCTTCATCTAATCGGCCATTTGGCCCACTCGACCGATTGTTTTGGCCAATAATCGGGCTCTACTTCTTAGTTTAATGCTTAGTTTGACCAAGAATGTAATATATAACCTGCAGCCTCTTTTTTTGAAACGCCGTTCGCTATCTGCCAAACTGCTGCTTGTTGTGAAGTGAATTCACTCGCAGTCGTCCACGTGACTACTGGAGATCGTCTCCAACTATCGCGACGCCTCGGACGCTCGTCTCTCCTAACCACCACCGCCCTTTCAGAACGATTGATCAACCGTATCACAAACAGCGGTTTATTTTCCCAGTTGCGTCGACCGTGAGCTAAATGACGCACGTTCCCGCGTGGGCCGCCCGTTCCCCGTGATCGTTTTGACATCTGACTCACGACGTCTCATCCGTTGCATCACTTTCGGTATCGGTGACCAACTCGTTCCGCAGTAAGAATTGGGAATAAAACAAACTGAAAAAAAAAAAAAGTGCTACTTTGTCATTCTCTGCTCATATTCACCACCGCCTCCGCTTTTGTCTCCTGCGCAGTTCAAGGCAAGCAGCAGCTGGAGAAGGAGACAGGCCTGAAGATAGTGGAGGCTGGAGTCAGTGACGTAAGTTACGTTCACTAAAATTATCCGTCCGTCTTATTTTCTTTTCGGCTTGTGCTGCTCTGGAGAGCTTGAGCGCATATAGAGATAGACGACCACACATTTAGGCTGTTGGGCGAGTGTACCACCATAGCACAGGTATGGATGGTAATGTAGTCCATCACGTGTCCATCACAGGTTTTTCGTTTTTACATTTCAGTCATTCAATTCTTCACATAATGAATAGTGAAAATCCATGTAAAACTGATAAATACTTAAATAAATTGGGGTGGAAAAAAACAAAAAATATTTTTTTATTAAAAAATGCTGATAAATATTTAAAAAAAAACACTGGTGGTAAATTGGGAAACAAATCTGACTGAAAAAAATATTTTAAATTATAATCAAGATTTTCCAACATGGGGTTAAAAACTAGGCCCAGAATAATATGGATTATTTGAGCCTGATACCGATTTAAAAAAATAAATAAATAAATAAATAAAAAATTATAAAAAAATAAAATAATGATTCATTTAAAAATATATAATGCATTGAAATATATTTTTTTATGTAATCAATTGTTATACTTTTACATACTTTCAATTAAAGTGGTTCCAGTCACGTATAGGAATGCTTTTGGGGAAATTATTTAAACATAGCGCGGGTCAAACTGACCCATTTCAAAGTTAAAACCTAGTATAAGTAGTATCTTATGATGAAACTCGTTAAAAAAATGGTTTATTTGTAATATTCGCAAGACAAAAGTAGTTAATGTTTACCAGGATGTGTTTTGAACATTAAAACTGGGTCAAATTGACCCGGGAAATTATTGCTGTTGCGAACAAACCAACCTAAGTGAAGGTTTAACACATTAACTCATTCACTCCCAGCCATTTTCACTAAAGCAACCCCCTTCGCTTTTCTCTTTTACTGGATTTTGACTGATTTTGCAAGGCCCATAGAATATTGTGTTCTATTGCTATGAAAACATGGAACCTATGAAAAGAAAGTTTAGTCTCTCTTATTTCATCAGGAAAAAAAAGTATATTTGTATCTGTTTCCGTTTTGCAGAAATTAGCATGAGATTAGAATATAGCTAAATTTCATCATTATTCACAAACCAAAAGAGCTTGTTGCAACATGGCCGTGGTTGATCTCTTATACTCTGCTGCCATCTGCTGGATGTTTTTTGTAATAACTACCATTGCTTTAAACCTTCTCTATGCTCTAGCATAAAAAACATAAACAAAAAATATATAAATACATTTTAAAGGACAAAGTATTAAAAAACGTATTTATACGTTTTTGGGTTTGAATTAGTTAATGTATCATATGTTTTTACTTTTTAAAACAAACCGTATTTGGCACAGTTTTTACACCAGGTTTTAAATTTACTTAAGTACAAACTGTGTCCAAAATGGCTACCAGCTTCTGATCTTCAACCTGCCTAAATCTAATTTTCAAGCCAATCTACTGGGTCGAAATAATTAACCCAACCTTCAAACGCCACAGCTATAGAACCAATTCATTACATTGAAATAAGAATGTCAGGTTTAGCATTTTATTGCGTTTGTCCTCAAGGGGAAAGAAATAACAGCCACTTGTCTTGTCATACATTTCACACCTGCAGCTTCATTTGTGCAGCCGCACGTCGACATCTTCAGCCGTCTGCCGTATCGCGGACGCATATCCGCTTAAGTGTTGTTGTTTTTTTTTGTTTTTTTGTTTGCCATGATTGCCGACCCTCCCGCCCCGAAAGCTTTTGTCGCCATGACGAATAAAACACAACAAGACAAAAAAAAACAAAACAACGACATTTTTGTTTGGGCCGTCATCACGTCCAGATTATCCGGAGGGCTTGTGGGTCCCTGGCGATGCACCCATGACATATTCATTGGACAGAAATTAAGAGGGGAACCGGAGGACCCTCAAGAGTGATCCAGATGAAAGGAAGAGTAAATGTGTATTCAGCCCATGCTGATAAATATTCATATGTGTCAGAGGTAAGGATCTAATCAAGCGCCCATTGATGCGTCATAGCAAATGAGTTTCTGTGCGGAAATGAGACAGACAAGCCTCGGAGAGCCCTGAGCCGGCCCCGTCGCCAGGCATGCTGGGACCGCCTGTGCGTGGCGGGGACGGTTGCCATTGGCAACAGCCGTCACACGCGCGCCCTAGACGCTGCCGTTTTGCTCCGTTTGTCCCTTTCGGTGTCTTTCTTTGCCCATCTGTCTCGCTTTTATATGCCTCGTCTTACTCCGCATTGTCTCTTGATATTCTGCTCATTTATATCTGATTCATTCATCTGATTCCACCCCCCACCCCCACTTTTTTTTCTTTTTTTTTTTATTTCATCACAGTGACTTTTATCTTGTTCCTACGCTTGCTTCCCTTTCATTCATTTCTACCCGCACTGACTGATTTAGTGCACTTAGTGGCGGGGGCTGTGTTTGTCATATCGGGCCTATTTGTAGATAATTAGCTGCAATAATAGTCCCTCTGCAGGAGAGAGGAAGGGGGGGGGATGCCTGCCTTCCACCTCATGGGGAGAAAATATGTGCCTTGAATTGTGTTTGTAGAGAGTGAAGTCGTGTGCAGCATTTAAAGTTCCGCACAAAAAAAAAGTTGTCATTTGCAACTTTCTCGAAATATGGGGGAAAAATATGTCCAAAGTTAGAGATTTTTCTTCTGTCTCGTGATTCAAATCATATTGTCAACTGATCGACGTGGTTAAATAAAGGTTAAAGGCCCAGTCTGCCGGTTTCACTCAGGAAAATGCACTTTTTAAATACAGGATTTAAACAAGTTACTTCTCAATTTACAGATCTGGGCTTTTCTTAACGTGTGGGGGTGATTTTGTCCTAAACCCCCACACCCCCAGCCTGTATTTTGCCATTTTGTGTTTGTTTTGGAAACAGCGGGACGTTTCTGTGGAAAGACAGTGTTTACACCCCTCCAGCCAATCACAGAGCGGGGGGTGGCGTGTCGCAAACGGGGCCGGGTGAATTTCTCGGCTGCGTGACGTCACTCCCGCGGCAATTTGAAAGCACAGATTTTTTTTTCACTCACTCATTCACACATGTAAGCATCTGTGAGTGAGTGAGTGAAAATAAAATAAAAATGTGCGACAAGCCACCCCTCGCTCTCCGATTGGCTGGAGGGGTGTAAACACTGTCTTTCCACAGAAACGACCCGCTGTTTACAAAACAAACACAAAATGGCAAAATACAGGCTGGGGTGTGGGAGTTTAGGACAAAATCACCCCCACACGTTAAGAAAAGCCCACTTATGTAAATTGAGAAGTAGTTTGTTTGTTTAAATCCTGTATAGCCAAAACATGCCTTGTGAAAATTAAACTGCACTACAAAACTAGCCACCAGAGGGTGCTAGAACTGCACAAATGGAAAACAAGCCGACCATTTTAACAGATGTGCTGATTTTAATATCGTGACATGACGACGACGATATATTGTGGCAGTTTTAATATCACAATATCACGTTATTGCCATTATTGTTACATCCCTAATCGGCGTAACAGTGACACACATCATAATTAAGTGATTAATGAATGGGATCACATCGTAATCGTAAGGATTCGTATTGTAATTGCTGTGAAGTGTAATTGGAATAAATGTGAATTGTATAATAGTGGAAGATCATCTCCCTCAGTGATGTCGAAATACATCCCTGGATGCGATGATGTCACCGGTTTGTGCTGAAGAAGCGTCGAGTTGAGAATAAGTTGTGCAAAATGGTCGCTTTTAACAGGAGAGCTTGTCGAGTGGCCTCTTCAAATGCATTAAGTTTAAAAGGTGTTAAACCAAAAGCCTGCTTTCACAAAATTTGCCCTAAATTGACAGTTATGAGCGACTGCATGCGAGGAGCTTGCAGAGTGGGCTTTTCTTTCTAGCAGAAAAAAAAACAAAAAAAACAATAAATCTGCTGGTTAAATTGCTCGGAGAATGCCTAAGAGGGACAAATTAAGCGTAGTAGCGTATTAGAGTGGACGGCGTACTTCCACAAGCCGGTGGGTGTCATCAAGCCTCTGTTATGTTGTGGGTCAAAATAAACAACAAGTTTGATTTTTTTGCTCTTAAAGTTAGCATCAACAGACATTAACAAATGGTTCATTAAAACATTTGCAATGAAAAGCAAATTGAGATATAAAAATGATTCTCTGGATGCTTTTAGAACATTGAAAATATCCTGGATCAAACTGACCAAACCAATAATTTTCTTTTGCTATGCAACTTTATTAACATCAAAAGCATTTCCATATATAACATTTCCATATATGTTCAATGAAAACAGGTAATAATATTCTATAAATGTTAAATGGGTTGTTGTAGAATATTAACAATTCTGGGTCAAACTGATCCTTTTTAAGGGTGAAAACGCAAATTGAGTTTTTTGTCATGAAACTTCACATCAACAGAGTTAAAATGGTTCACTTTGACACTTTTTCTATTAAAATGTTATTGCTCCTGTTATGTTGTTGCTCAAATTGACCCATGACATTGAGAAAATGTAGGAAAAAGAAGGGGGGGGGGGTTATATGTTCAATTTTGTCTGCTGGCCTTTGTTTTTTAATTTTTGTTTTTCTTTTTCAACATTAAAAACATTGCATTGACTTATGTGACAATTTTTTATGCTTAACTCATTTGCTCCCAAAAACGTATTAATATGTTCTATTTTAAATATTACCTGTGTTTCAAAGACATATTTATGTTTTTTTCTTTTATTATTAAATGCTAGAGCATACAGAACTGAACAGAACTGTTGAAGCAATGGTAGTTATTGCAAAAACGGCCAGCAGGTGGCAGCAGCGTTTAAGCGATTAGTCAGGGCCATGTTGCAACGAGCTCTTTTCTCCACTGTTTTCACCAGGAATTGTGAATATTGATCAAACTTAGCTATATTCTAATGCTAATTGCTGCAAAAGGGAAACAGATAAAAATATACTTTTTTTCCTGATGAAAGAGGAGACTAATCTTTCTTTTGGTTTTTATAGCAATAGAACACAATATTCTGGGGGCCTTGCAAAATCAGTCAAAATCCAGGAAAACAACAGACGGAAGGGGGAGTTGGGCTGCTTCAGTGAAAATGGCTTGGAGTGAATGAGTTAAACATCAGAAGGAGTCGCAATGACCCATGAACATTGTTAAGAAACCAACACAACAGAAGGGTTTAATGTTTATCATAATTATTTTGGAACATACAGCCCGGGTCATATTGACCCATTTTAAATGAGTAGTTTTCCGAGATGAGACATCTCATCAACAGATAATTAAAATGGTTTACTTTGTCATATTTTCAATTAAAATGGTTCCATCCTTCTTTTAGAAAGCAAGACATCGCGTGGGTCAAAATGACCCATTTCAAATTTAAAAGGCTAGTACAAATAAATTAATTTCATGATGAAACTGGGAAAGAAAAAAAAGATTTATATAAAACATTTATGTGTTTTCAACATTAAACATAGCCTGGGTCAAATTGACCAGGGAACCAACCTAACAGGAGGCTTGAGTCTTATTTGCGCTTCCATTTCTATTGAAGAGGTGACAAACGACAAAACAGCTTAGCAAAGATGTCGGGATGGAGCGCACGTCAATAGCGGCAGATGCGGACCAAGATAAGCAAATGTCAGAGCGGGGGGAAGGAGACATCCATCAATCGGCGCAGCGATATCCATCCAGTCCATTCCGGATCCCGCCGGCGTCCACGCCCCCAACCGGAAAATGCAACCAAAAATGTTTTTTTTTTCTCCGTAAATGAAGTATGCCCATGAGGAGGTTTGTGATTAACAGGCGAGTCCCGAGTGGGAACGAGCGTGCCGACCCAAATAGCAAATGGAGGCTGTCTGGCAACATCTCGCAAGTCTTGCAAGAGGTGTGAAGAAAAAAGAAAAAAAATTCTGCTTGGTCGATAAGGGGATGGTGGTGCCCACAAGATGGTGTCCAATAGGAATTGGTGTCAAAGATTTCTGTTAAGCTTTTTTTGATAGCATTTTGGGGGTTAACCTATCTGCCATTATTCACTGCAAAACTAATTATGCCAAACAATTTTGAAGTCGTTACTGTACAACTTCTGGGGTGTCAAAACGTTTTTTTCATTGACGAGCGTACAACTTCTGGACTGTCGGAACAAATTTACGGGGCAATGTACTTGTAATTTGAAGTTTCATTCAGCACTTTGATTAAATTTAGAACTGTACAAGTTCTGGAGTTTTACAACTTATGATAGGGCACTGTGGTCCAACTCCAAATTGAACAACTTCTAGCTTGTTGGAAAATATTTACGGGGCCTTGTGCTTGAAATCAGAGTTGTAAAACTTCTAGGGTATCTGACAGTATTCATTTTGCACTTTGGTCATATTTAGAACTGTACAACCTCTGGGGTGTTGACACATTTGCTGGGTAACATGCTTGAAATTGATTTTCTACTTCTTTGGTATCGGACAGTAGTCATGGGCACTGTGGTCAAATTAGGAACCTTACAACTTCTGGCTTGTTGCAACGTTGGGCACATTGATCAAACTCCAAGTTGTACAACTTCTGGGTTGTCGGAACTGAAATTGGAGCTGTACAACTTCTGGAGTGTTGAAATTGATTTGATGACTAATGTGCTTGAAATTAGAATTGTGTAACTTCTGGGGTGACGGACAATACCCATTGCCCATTTTGTTCAAACTCGGAATGGCACAACTTCTGGAGTGTCGCAACTTATTAATTGGGCACTGTGGTCGAACTCCAAATTGTACAACTTCTGGGGTTTCAGAAGATTTTTACTGGGTAATATGCTTGAAATTGGAATTGTAAGACTTCTCGGGTGTCGGAAGTATTCATTGGTCAAATTTGGAAAGGGACAACTTCTGGAATGTCACAACTTACTAATTGGGAACTGTGGTCGAACTCCAAATTGTACAACTTCTGGCGTTTCAGAAGAGATTTACTGGGTAATATGCTTGATATTGGAATTGTAAGAGTTCTCGGGTGTCGGACAGTATTCCTTGGTCAAATTCGGAACTGTACAACTTCTGGAATGTCACAACTTATTAATTGGGCACTGTGGTCGAACTCCAAATTGTACAACTTCTGGGGTTTCATAAGAGATTTACTGGGTAATATGCTTGATATTGGAATTGTAAGACTTCTCGGGTGTCGGACAGTATTCATTGGTCAAATTCGGAACTGTACAACCTCTGGAGTTATTGATTGGGAACTGTACTGTGGTCCAATTCCAGGTCTTACAACTTCTGGGGTGTTGGAATGTATTCATTGGATACTGTTGTCGTGACGAGTGCATGCAGTGTTGTTCCTTATCACCAGAAAGCATCTGTCTTCCCCCACTAACCTCCTCCCCAAAGGCCTGGAAAGTGTGTGTGCATGTGTGGGAGGGTACTTTCTCTGGCGTGGAGAGGTGAGGGGAATAAAAGGGATGCTGGGAAGGGTATTTCTGAAAAGGAGCCATGTGATGTTCAGAGGATTTCTTTTCTTGCTTTGGCGACGGTTGGAAATGAAAGACTTCATAAAAACAAACGCACAATGCCGAGAAGCCGTGGAGAGCATCTGAGGAGAGAATGATAGCACATCTGCCGATAGTCGGCCTCGAGATTTCGTCTTTGTTTTTGGGGTGAATTTAAAAAATGATTTATTTAGTTACCTGTTCAAACCATGCATTTGTTTCGTGAGTTCTTTTTCAAGAGATCTTTCATCAGCTTTTTGAACTTGTCACCTCACATTGCGTCGAAAAGGGCATCGCACCTCCCCCCCCTTGCATTTCCACCCCTGGATTCACCGGCACTTTGGGGGGGCGCGAGCGCGGGGGTCCCGGTGGGAGCCGTTCGGTGGCTGAATTGAGATCCGCTGACATTTTGACAGCGGGCTTCGTGTTGGGAGATAACTCTGGCATACTGCTTATGTTAAGAGGCTCTCATTAAGTGCCAAATTCCCCCAGCTGCATGTCAACTGGTGATTCAAGCGCTGGGATGTAAATCATATATGGCAGCAAGGCAAGCTCTGCACTAGCTGGCTTTTGTTTGTGTATGCGATGCACAGTCGGTGTCCGTACTTGTGATTTGGAGTGGGACCAAAACATTGGGGAAAAAATAACCCTCAAACTTTTTGGGAGTCAATAAGTGTGACGTGGTTAGTACGTCTGCTGAAGCAGATTGTTCGAGAGGAAAAATATCAAACTTTGAAGTATATCATATCATTATTTAGTCGGTTACTACTTACCTTTTGTGACATTGTGATGTTTGAGAAGAAGCAGCAGTGAGTGAATATGTGGGCCGCTACGTTAGCATCTCTAGCTAGCTGCTCATTTGACATAAAATATCTTTATACCAAGAGTTCTTGGTAAACAGAGGTAGACGGAATTTGAGTGTCAGAACATAACGACAAATCAGAGAATTACACTTTTGCATTTAGGTTTGCTAGCTTAATGCTAAGATATAACTGGACACACCAATGATAACGCTAGCTAACGCAAAGCACCAATGTGATGCCAGCCGCTATTTGAGCACAGATGTTGGAGCAACATATGGAGAAAGACACGAAAGAACGATTCTGTAATCTTTGTCCTTCATACTATGTCGAGCAAAAAAAGAAAGTGGTTGGACAAATATGTTCAGTATGAATTGACGTGTATAATTGAACGTATGGTGTTCCACAGGGTTCAATTCTGGTGCCTCTGTTGTTTTCATTGTATATGCTTCCCCTGGGTTATTTCTTAAGAAAGCAGCAGTGTGGTAACGCCAACAATATTAAGAACCACTGTGCTAAATTCTTCTTTGTTTGTGTTTGGATGACTGACTCTATTATACTGCCCCCGGTGGCCAGGTTGCGCACATGCATCCCACTGATGGGTGAACGTTTGCGACACTAGCGAATATTGATATCGTGTCAGGTTTCGTTCAAGTTCGCAATGTTCACTAAATGTTTTTTCTTGCCGCAAAATTGCCTTGCATTTAGCGAACATTTAGCAAATGTTTCGCAAATGTTTGAAAACCTTGAACGAATCCGCACATTCGCTACCTTCACCAATACTCGAGCAGGTGGAAAGATTGTGCTACCTGTGAGTTTTACCTGTGCAGAGTAGTTCACTGCATACTGTTCATAACCTAGAAATGTCATATTACAGTAAATATTGGTATGAAAAACACTTCTAGGCTATAACCATAAAACAATGCAATAAAAACAGTCAGTACGGTGGTAACTGAGCATGCCTTCTTCTAATGCACCGTAACCTCGAAAATGTCGGGACGGTCGTAAACCAAGACCCCCCCCCCCGTAGTTTTAAACATAACCCAGTATAACTGGAAAACAACAACTGCCTTTTATTTACGCCTATGAGGAAGAGAAATGTGTTTTGACACTCATTAAAAGCAGACAAGTTTGCTCTTCTCCCCATCGCCCGCGAGGAGCGTGCATCCTGCTATACGATACAAAGAAGCAAATACCAAACTGTATGGCATGCTATCAAAAGCGTTTCTGCGGTCCAAAAAGGTCACGTGATGGTAAAAGGTTGCCGAGAAGCCGAGCCGGCGGTCGGGCTTTCATCAGCGGGGAGGCAGCTGGAGTCCTCCAAAGAGGCCGACTGACTTGGGCAGGGCTGCGGGCGCAGCGGGGGCTGCTCGGTGGTGACATTTCACATCCAGATCCGCCGCGCTAATGGCATTTCAGCCACTTTGAAATACACACACAGCCGCGCCGCTGAAACATTTATAGGCGGGCGATGCCTTTATTGTTTGGGTTCATGACACCGTCGGAAGGAGATTGCATAGGTGGTCGGACAAAAAGGCAGTTGAAGGCCAATGCGCAATGGATTGGAAACACGCCTGTGTACACTATAGATACGCTCATAACGTAACAAGCTATTCAGTTATGTCCCGAAATAGTTGAGCTGACTTTACATGATTTTTCATTGTGAGGCTTTGGAATAGGGAAAGCAAAAAAAAATACAAAAGTACAGTAGACTATATGCCGTAGTCTATTGTGCATGTGTGTATTGGAAGTTTTTCAGGGTACGAGCTGTCGTTCGGCTGATTTTTTATTTTATTTTTCTTCTTTCACTTTCCAAAGAAAAATTTGTGAAAAACACTGAATGGTGGCAGTGATCAGCAATCACCCCACTTCACAATAAACAAGCAGCATTTTGGCAGATAGTGAACAATTCTTTAAAAAAGAGGCTTCAAGATCCATCCATCCATTTTCTTGACCGCTTATTCCTCACAAGGGTCGCGGGGGGTGCTGGCGCCTATCTCAGCTGGCTCTGGGCATTAGGCGGGGGACACCCTGGACTGGTTGCCAGCCAATCGCAGGAGGCTTCATGATACTTGTTGCTATTCCCAGTTGAAGGTTGCTGTCCAAAGAACAAAACAGAGAATTGCACATTTAGCTAAATGCTAACACGTAATGGGAAATTCCATAGACGGGTTAATAGCATCGGTGTCGTGGTTATATAACCATTTACATGTAAGATTTTACTTCATATATTTTATACTGTCTGTCTGCATGACCTGGCAGTTAAATGTTATTAAAATTACTTCTTTTTTTTTTTTTTTTTAATAAATCATAAAAACGGCATTTTTTTTTAATTTTTTTTTTTGCGGGTTTCTTCATCATAAGTCGTCACTGTCACTGGTTTGTCAGGTACAGTAAGCTATGTATTTAAAAATAAAAATACAACATCAAACCAGTAACATTTCATGTTTAGCAGCTTTCCGACATAAATTAAGCAAAATTTTAATAAAATGCTAAATTAACCGGCTTTTAGGGAAATAAAAAATTAAGTTACAAAATTAAAAGTTGGTCCTCAATAGGGAACTTGCAGTTAATACAGTTGTATTGTATATTGTTGTATTGTAAATATTGTAGCATAATCTTGGCTAAAATAACCAGATTTAATACAAATACATTCCTCAGTCACATGCACACAGCCCGCGAATCCCACTGAGTTGTGAACGTGCAAGTGTTTGCAATGCTAGTGAATGTTGATTTTCTCGTTAGAGTTCGTTAAAGGTTGCAAAACTTCACCAAAAGTTTTACTGGTGTTTCTTGTCGCAAGGTAATTTTTAACATGCTCAGATGGAGACCATTACAACTTTTAGCAAATGTCTTTGGAAAAAAAAAAAAGAAAAAATCAACATCCGCTAACCCTTGCTAACACTTACAAATGTTGTCCGCTCAGTGGGATCCGAGCTGGATATCTCACTGAGCCGCGATCGTTTGCACACGTAGCGGATGTTGGTTTTTGTTAGGATTCCTAAGGAGTTGCAAAAGGTTGCAACAAGTTTTTCTTGTCAAAAATACTTGGCAGGTAGAAAAAGTGTTTGCCACAAGTAAATACTGTTCTGAATATTTGGAAAATTCTCCAGTTTAACTTCCCATAAAAGGTTTCCGGAAATTTACTGCATATTTCCTGTTTGCGGCAAGTAAAAACTGTTTTGAAATATTTCTGAAACATTTTGCGTCAAACAGTTAATCAGCCTCCCGACGTTAATTCAAAGCGGCATAAACATTTCATATGGTGACGTAATATATTACACGTACCCTCTGATCATTGTAAATTCCTAACTGGCAAAAGCAATATTTTTGTTAAACCTCTTAAAACAACACAATCAAATGCTTTATTTCAAATCTATTGCAGCGGAGTTTAAAAGCAACTGAACCCTCCAATGGGTGAACCAACTTTTACACGGAGACGAGAAGACGTTATCCCGAAATTGACGTAAAATTGAGTTTTTCTCTTCTTATTCAGCTCGGCAGACATGTTTTCAAGTAAAGCGTTCATACGATACTCGCTGCATCCAGATCAACATGCACGACCCTCGTGGCTTTTATTCGCTCTCGTGAAGGAAAATGGTCAATATGCGCTCCTCCTTTGAAGTTTCCCCCCATCGGAATGATTTGTTCTCACTGGTTAGAGGAATTGCATTCGCTACCAGTCGGTGCTTGTTAGTAATAGGCCTGCAATATTCCGCCCTTTTTTTAGATTAAAGGAAAACAAAATGGGACTGATGCCGCCTGATAACAACACTACGCCGGATTTGAAAATAGGAAAAAAATGGCAGAAATAAATATTCATTAGACAAAGTCTTGTAAGTGGAACAAAATACAAATTTATTATTTATAAACTTCCACTGGAAGTATGAATACATTGTTGTTCAAGTTAGTGTTGCACATTTGATATCAAAGGGACATGATAAAAAGATGAAGGGACTTTCAGTCTCGTCTTCTGCACAATATAACCAGCTAAATATTTGAACCCGGATATTTTATTGCTAAGCACTATTTGCTTTGAAACCATCAGTTCAATGGTTCACAAATGGGGATCAGCAAACCTCCATGGCCTACAAAAATAAATGATGCGGTGTCCTTTTATAAAGTGCATAACTACCTATTAAGACTGACGTGTAAATAAAAGAAACCTCACTAATTAACCCTCCTGACTGTTATCTTGGGTCATTGATTGTGACGTCTCATCACATTAATTTAACTTTGAAGAATAAGTGGTGGAATATTATGAGAATAAATACCCATCTTCCCTGCACACAACAAAACTAGGAGCAATTTGTTCAGATGCGACCCCGTAAAATGAACAAAATCCCCAAAAAAAAAAAAGACAAAATGGCTGCCTACTTGCCTGTTTATTGATTTTCCTGTAGTTAAGATTTGTCAGTATTTTGTGTAAGACTCCAGCAGGACTCTAAAATGCAAACTTTTCCCACAAGGGATTTTATTGGATTGATTTGCTGCATTTTGTCCATCGAAACAGAAAACAAACATACCTTGTATATTCAAAACAATGTAGCCTAGCATCTCAAGCCGCTACCTTAATGCTATATAGGAACGGAACTCGTACGGCGTTTTTGTGATAAATGACAAATGACTGCATTGTTAAATATGATATTTACCCGCCACATGCCTTTGAAAGCTGGCTGTTTATGCAAATTTTTGGACTGGCACTGGTGGCATTGGGGCCCGATGGCTCGGTGCCCGGGAGAGACTAAAAGAAGGTTGGGGTTGTGGGGGGGGGGACCTGCGGTGTCCACAGCTGGGGTAGCATGGCAGAGGCTTTAAATGTCAGCTGGGGAGGGATGCGGATGCCATTTGGCCCGAAAGAGCTGCATGCCGAGGGACTGGCGGCGGGATGCGAGAGCAGGGGGCTCACCCGCTGCCATTTATCATGCAGCTACTCGCCTAGCACATCTGGCACTTAGCTACTGGTAGCACGCTGGAAAAGCCCTCGCTGCAGGCTAGCGCCGCAAAATGGCAAATGACTCAATCCTGTGTAGTTGTTGTTGAATTGAAGCAGGCATTTATTACAGTGTATGTCAATTGAATTATAAGAGGGTTTGCTATTTAATTAAAACATTTCAGTCTGCCCGGATGTTAAAATTAGCGCTAACTGAACACCTAACTGGCGGAATTGCACATTTTGGATTAGCGGCCAACGCTAAGCAGGAGGTTAATTATCGCTCGCTGAGTGCGAGTTGCTCCCCGTGAATTTAATGTAATCAGATGTCCTATCATCTTTTATTTATGCCGATGACCGTGATTGCCGAACCATCGGATTTTCACGTCGACTAAATTGCTAATACAGTAAACCTCTTCTCCTGGTGAGGCCCCCCTATAAATTTTTTTAGGACTACCTGCATTAATATTAGTAGCATAAAAGTGAAATATTGCATACCAAAAAAAATATCACAAAACACTAACACGATTTCAAACTTTTTTTTTACAATGTTACACCTCAAAATAAAGGGCTTGCAGAACGGTTGAATATCGAAAACGAATGTCCACATTCATCCCAGGCTAAACTGTATCACTGCAACATACTTTTTATTACGGGCTTTTAAAACTCATTCACTGCCTTTGACAAGTATACTTGTCAATTGTATTTTTTAGAGCGGTGTTAAATGGGGGCGAATCTGAGCATGCTCCACTGTAAATATCAAACTTGGAAACAACTTTACTGATGCCCAACCACCGGTAGATGACATCATTGCCCCATTTTATACGAAATAAACACAGTTTCAGAGTCCATGGGAGAAATGGCTGTATTTTGGCAAACCTACATTTTTCTACTGTCAATTATAAAAGAACGGGACGGGACAAAAAGTAGGGAGTCTATTCTGTTATTTGGTAGATTCGGTTTATATATAATTATTGAATGTAATATCACGTGAGTATTGGAAATGTAAAAATTTTCTATAATGACTGGCAGTGAATGAGTTAAAATCAGCAAAAATGTGTCTTTTTTTTTTTTTTTTTTTTCTTTCCTACACAATAACACATTACTACATAAGACAAGAAAAACAATGGAAACAAATCGGCCATTTGTTGCCGATTTTTCTCTGTTTTTAAAGTAAAACATATACGAAAGGCCAACGTATTGCAAAAAAGTAAAATGTTTTGCCGTTAATTAAAAAAAAAAATCGTCAAAGAATACATTTTTGCCAATTTTCTCTGTTTTAAAGTCAACCGTATAGTAAAGGACAATGTATTGATAAAAAATAAAAAGTCAAACGTTCTGTCTGGAATTCATACCATTATTGTTGTAAGTCTTAAGGGGTCCCAAAAAATACATATTCATTAATCAGCCGTTTATTCGGTGATCAGAATTTTATTCTGCCAAATATCGGAAATGGCATCACCTTAAAAAAAAAATCCATATCGATTGGCCCCACTTTTTATTTGTATTTTTTAATATTTTTTTTTACAAAATCACATGGTGTATCTAACAGACATTATAATACGTAAAATATTTTCTCTTTTTGTTCATTTGTTTTGTTGTTTTTTCTGTTTTGTTTTGTTTTTGTTTTTTAATTATTATTATTATTATTATTATTATTATTATTTATTTATTTTTATTTTTTTGGGGCCGATACTCAGGACAAGATATCGGCTCTTGCGTATAAGTTGCCATCTTGTGGCCGTTTTGTGATTAGAATTACAAATTAGAAATTAGAAGAATAAAAACTTGCCATTCATTTCATACAATTTTAAGGAAAAATTCTACAATGGTCTTTCTTGAAAATGATCTGTCATTATTTTTTTGGAAGAATTTTACGTATCAAACGTACCCGTGGTGTCGGTGACTGCTGAAGAGTTTGAAACTCATACAGGTATCAGTCTCTGAACATTTTAAGCTTGCAATTTGTTCTTTGTGTCCAAATACATTCAAAATGTGTTTAAAATGTGTGTTTAAATGATTAGTTTTAAACTAATATCTCTCTCTATCACGGATTCTCACCAATTGTAGACAGGTCTGAAAAGTATCCCCCACGGTTGAACGTGCGTTCACTGTACCGACAAATGGGATTATCTATTCGTTAGCAGAATCTGACACCAGCCGGACCCGCATAAACCCACTGAAATATTGATTTTGTGTCCCGTTTTCAACGCTAAATGTCGTACTTAGGCTGGAGTCAATATCCAGAACAAGAAGAAAGGATTGTATTTAATTGCCGCTTGCTTGTTGATCTTGGGAAGTGGCGTCCTTGAATGCATGCAATCACACGCCAGTCACAGTTCATTACATTGAAGAGGGAGTGGGAAGGCATCACCGCGGCTTCAGCGGAGGCCTCGCGCTGTAATTATGCTCGTGGGTGAAAATAGGCCAGATTGATTGTATGCCTTTGCAACAATGAGACGTCAATCTATCTCTGCATTGCCGAGCTATTTAAAAAAAAAAAAAAAAAAAAAAAAAAACTTGACGTAAGTCATAATTAATTCTGTTTGCGATCAGCCGTATGTTTTGTTTGCAGTGGCGCGCAGACGGATGTAGACGAGGAGGGGGGTTTGGTTTTTGTTTTTTTTTAGGATGGGCTTGCTTTAGCTCTAAGGTACACTTTTCTTCTAATGTTTTGGATTTTGGGCAAAATTTGAGCACCCTCTTCTCTCTAGTAGGCCTGAGCAAAAAATAATTATCACAATTGTTTGATATTTAAATCACGATTAGCAAATATGATTATTCATTGTTTTCATTTATTCACAGATATATTATTTGAATATATTGCTTGTTAAATAATTGGACAATGATTATTAGATTAAATTAAACTTGGATTAAAATCTGCTCCAAACGGAATACAAACTCTCTCCCACGTACTCGTCACCTGCTTTAACCAATGAGCTATAGCTGATTTGGGAAACATTTTGAAACATTGCATAACTGTATTGAATACGGTGGAATACAAAGCTGTCAATGAAGATGAATGCGGATTTTATATACTGTTATGATATATTTTAGTGATAGACCGATATGGTTTTTTCAAGGCCGATACCGATACAGATTATTTGTAGTCAAGTCGGCCGATAACCGATATTTCAAGCCGATATTCATTTGCAATAAAATGGGGAGGGGGGGGGAATTCTTTCAAACTATATATAATTTCTCACTGAGTAACAAATTCATGTGAATGTAGCTCATTTGGGGTTTTTGTTAGGGTTCGTAAAAACGTTTCAAAAAGATTTTCGCGGTGAAAAATTGTGTGAATATGTTCCAAATGTGTTTACGACAAATAAAAACTGACTGCGAACATCTTACAAATCCTGATGAAAACCCCAAATTCACTACGTTCGCAAGTATCCCCTGCTCAGTGAGCTTTATCGGCCTTCAGATTCAAAAAATGGCCGATGCCGATATTTGTCAAAATGCCAAATATCGGCGCAGATAATCGGCCGGGGCCGATTATCGGTCTATCCCTAATATATTTAGTATATATGAATACCACTTAGTGTCTTGAGTAAATGGACACATTTACAAGGGTCGGGCAGAGTTGGGATTTGAACTGACAACTTCTTGGTCACTGGACAACCCACTCAACCAACTGAACCACCACTCTAGTATCAACCACCTGGAAATGATGGTGAGCGGTATTTAAGGGAGTGGAGTTCTGACATAGAAAGTCTGTCCCATAGAAAATGAATCGGATGTTTTTATTATATAAAACGTTGAATTATGGGAAAACTGTAAGTATGTTGAATGAGGAAAATACAAGCCCGGTTGGGGTGAACTTTTGGAGCATGTCGAAATTGAAACAGTGTAAATCGGTTGCATTATGTGGGAGTTTAAACGCGGCAACAAAAATGAGGAGAATAAGTGAAATGAAGAATCGGAATAACACAAGTGTGAATGCTATGTTAGCATTAAGCTAGCAGTGGCTATGTAGTTTTAAATACACGATGTGTAATTCTTTTTTTTTATATTATGACAGCAAAATTGAAAGGACAACAGGGTGAATGGGTTTTTGTGTGTGTATGTGTGATCTGTCCCTCATCAAATTGTCCCGGCTTCATTAGTATGTGCCAAGGTTCCTCCGATTAACAGTAATTAAGGAGAGAAATCAGAAGGGCGACTCGTCAATTGAGGACACATCTCCAGACGAGTTTACCAAGTTTACCCCCTAAGTGACCCCTACGCTGCCGTCGCCATGGCGATACCAGGGGCAAGAAGAAAGCCTCACCCGGGGACGCGGCTAAGAAAAACGCACGACTATAAGGACGCGACCCTTCTGTCTATCACACGCTGCCCCCTGTGGTTCGACATCGTTCGCAACGCTCACGCAAGTCCTTGGCTGATCATGGCGGCATATGCTCGGGCAGGTGCTCTCAATATGGCCAAAGTCCGGGAACAAGTCCACACACGGGACCTTCGCCACTAAACCAGTCAAGTTTTCACACATATTGAGAATTGATTTACTTGCCACAAATAGTGAAAAAAAATGAAATTCACTCTCCCTCCTAAAACGGTTTTTAATTGCCTATGTTAGTAGTTTAAACCGTATTTATGGCTCTATACTTGTATTTTATTTACCGTACTTCCTTGACACCAATTACTACTTTCCTACAAGCCAGGGCTTTGCCACCATCTTGTGGTGTCATAGAAAGCACAAAAACTGAACGGTCAGTTTTTCAGTAAATAGCTGAGCTGCATTTCTTCTTGAATCACATTGTACGCATCGTCGCACGCCACATTGACACGGTTTATATGCTGCTGTTTTGGTTAGCAATCGAGTATAGAAAATTCAGAAGAAAGATTACAAATCATTTTCATTTTATATTGTTTGTTAGCATTAAGCTAAGTGGGCTTTCCTTGTTTTTTAGTTGTGATGTGCTGTGAGATTTTCAAATATAAAATATGTGACTTGACTCAATGAAGATAGGTTTATTAATTGTAACATTTTCAAAAATGAACTTATAACGGGAAATCAGTTGGCGTAGAAAAGACACCCGCTCGTGAACCCCATCCCACCACCTTGCTGAACATGACTCTTCGTCCCTCCTCCGTCACTCTCAGTATCACAATTTCCCAGCCCAACAAAAGTCTCCGGCAACGGTGCTCGCAATCATGAAGGCTACGTCATGCCGCAGCTCACGTAGGCCCTGCCCGCCGCCGCCACTACTCGTGCGACTTGATGTATTGTCTCGCTGTTTGCGTTCCTGTTAAAATTAATTGCAGTTTTATCTCTCCCCGAGCCTGCCGAGAACATAATAGTTTAAAAGTAGCGTGGGTTGTATTCAAACAAAACAATTCAAGGCTCCCTGTTTTCCCGTCCACGTTTAACTCTGGACGTGATTCCTTTAGTGGTAGCGCTTCTTTTATCTGTAATACAATAGAATTCATCATTAATCAGAAAGTCATGTTTTAATAATCATGCATCATATTTTGGACCTAGCCACGACATATTAGGGGCAAATGCCAATGAATGGACAAGGAACAAAGATAGTGGAGGCAAATTTTGAGAATTTATTGGCGATTCTTTGCCGCTAATTTTCATTCACACACTATGAAGAAAACTAAAACATCTCTTAGAGAAATATGTCTTCAATTAAAGGATTTGAGACTCACTTTGACTTAGTTAGCTTTGACTGAATCTATATGACCTAACAAGTCTTGCCTGTCGAGGTCGTGAGCAATTTCTTCTGTTTTTGAATGAAAACGAGCTAAAGCTAACATTTTTCTATATTATACAAAACTGTGAAAAAATGAATGGCATGAGCAAGGTTTGTGGCTCAAACAACTACGACACCATCACACTAAAAATGACAGCTAACGTTATATTTTAGCTAACTGGTATATGGTCGAACATGAACTATGCTTCATGTTGGACACACGTTAATTGAGAAGACAATATTCGTGTTATATTAGCAATAGACAATACAGAGACTGGTTTTGTTAACATTAGAAACTTTGATTGTGAATGTTATAGTCAATCTAACTTAACTCATTCACTGCCTTTGACGGAAAAAGACGTCAAATGATGCATTTTTTTTTCTAGTCTGGCAATGAATGTGTTAAGCAAGTATAGATGCTAATTGTATGACTTGACATAGGACTAGCATATAGTTTTGTTACCACTAAAATCTGTGATAGTGAATGTTTTAGTCCAGCTACCAGCAGAGGTGGGTAATCCAGGTCCAGAATGTCAAAACCCTGCCAAAGTATGGCTTTAGCCACAGGTGCATCTACTCAACCAGCAGGTAAACATTTTACTTACCAATCGGTCAAGTAGAACCTCCTGTGACTAAAGCCAAACTGTGGCAGGGTTTTTACTTTCTGGACCTGGATTACCCACCTCTGGCTACCGGTAACTAAAGCAAGCATAGGCCCTAATTGTCGGACTTTACTTATTGTTAGCTCAACACAAATAATGACTTGACTCAACTAGACTTGTTTGATTTTTGCTCCAGGTTTCGCAGCATACTCTAAGTTCTTTATTTTTCTGGCCCTCTGTCATGACTAGTAGTAGGTGCATATATTTTTACACTACCAGAGTACCAGCTAACAAACAAAGTCTAATGTCAGCAAATAGTGTTTACGCTTTCGCATTAGCATCATGTACCTGCAGATTTAACCGACATAAAGTATACCCGAAATACTTGAGATTCAGCTGGGCTCTTTGAAACTGGCTGCAATAAATTATTCATTAAAAAAAAATAAAAAAATCACGAGTACCGAGGCTCCGTTTGGGAAGGTGATGGAGGATCTCGCTTTGAACTACAATGCGGTAAAGAAATGTATTTTTATTTTTTCCCAGCCCCACATCCATCAGCTGGTATTGCTAAAGTGATATTAACGCGGGGTGCGCCTTCTGGGCTTGAAATCTATTTTCAAGCGCGTTGCTTATCCGCTTACATTCCCAACTATTCCGATGTGCATCGCACTGATGTAATATCGCCGCATTAGGCGGTGCCTTCCGGTGCTGAAGCGTAACTTACACTGAGATCAAATGCAAAAAAAAATGACACCGCTCATCCATTAGATGCAATCATCAGCAAAAAAAAAAAAAAAAGAATGCCCTGAATGTATCTTGCTTGTGTGCCAGTTTCCAAATAGTTGTTGATCAAACACCTAGAAAAGGTCCCGATTTAGCTGAATTGCACTAAGCACGCATGCCAGTCTGCTATTTTCTCCAGTCAAACACGTCTTATACCTATGCCAAGCGGTTCAAAGTGGCACGCATCAAAATCCCATCTACGGTTGTCACGTCGACGACATTTGAAGGAGGCAGCCCACACATGCTCAACAATGGGCTCTTCAAAATGGAATGTGATAAATAGTATGGGAAAAAAATAACATCTTGTGTGACCTTAGCTGTGAGGAAGCGAAACGTTGTAATCGTCTACGGGCACGATTGCTGATTATAGAAACTCTATCAAAAAGTGTGTAGCAGTGTTTTTGATATTATTTTGCCCTTAGCCAAAAAAAAAAAACGTAGGAAGCCGCCATTTTGGGTTGAAATCACCATTATCTTGTCATTTGAATCCCTTTAGATGTCCGTGAAAGAATTGACACCACCCTAATATCGTACTTAAAAAAAAATCCTCCCAGCTCATAGGGATGTAACGATATCCAAACATCACGATATATTATCACGACATGAAGCTCACAATACGATAATTATCACGATATTGTGGGGAGGTTGACGATATTTAAAAAAAATCACTATTGTAAAAAATATTAGCTCATACTTAAAAAAAAAAAAAAGCACAATAATGTGCTTTTGTACATAACAGCAATGTTACATTATTATTATTATTATTGTTGTTGTTTTATTATTATTACTTTATTATTATTATGTTATGTTGTTAATGCACACACAGATATTAGGCATATTGCGTTCCAGTTCATCTGACAATTAGTGTCGCTTTTCAACATGGAAGGGCCAAAACATCCCTAATGAAAATTAAATTGCACTATAAAACAACCAGAGGGTGCTGGAACTGCACAAATGGGAATCATCCTGACTTTTTTTAACAGGTGTGTTACATTTAAATATTGTGAACTTGACGACGACGATATTGTGGCAGTTTTGATATCACGATATCACACTTATCGTTACATCCCTACCAGCTCATCAGTACGGCATTAATATGTCGTTCTTTGCAAGGGATAAAGAATATGACTGAGTTCTGCTATATTTGTTTACATATTTTACTGTATGTTGTTTGTGTTCACTCCGCTACTTAAATGGGGAACAGCTCCGCAATGTACAGCAGATGCTATTTAGCATTAGCATTAAGCTAGCAGTCTGAAAATGACTGGGAGTAGCATTAAAGCCTCTTTTTGGAAGAATTGTTCACCAAATGTGAAACTTTAATTCATAATTCAGACACTAAAGGAAGATATGTTTAAAAATAATAATAATACACAAATAGTTCAGTGGTTCACTGTCTTCATATTTCCAAGCAAAATATGAGCGGCTGTGCATTAATGCTCAGTGGCGTGCTTGTAAACAGTCGGCCAAGGTGAAAGCAAATAATCCAACTTGTTATTGTCTCCTAATCCCTTCTCGGTGGCCACCGCCACCATTCCAGGAAGTGCACTTGATCCTGACATTTGTTTAACATTCATCCTTCCTCGCTTTTTTTTTCCCCCTCCGTTGTTGTTTGAACACGTCCACCTGCTTCTCCATCTGCTTTTTTTTCTTCTTCTTTTTCATTATTAGAAATATGAAACGTGTCACGGAGGCAAACACCGGCGCGCGCCGAGGAGCGCTCGGACAGATAAGCCTCGCCGGATTCTCGGCGACTGTCGGAAAACGCGACACCTTGAAGAAGTACTTACTGCCGGATCAAGCAGGCGTGACGCCATAAATATATCTATATTTTTTTACAGCCAGTGACCATGGGAGAGTTTCAGTAGGTTCTCGTCGGGGTTTTTGTCCGAACGTATCGATGCACGTCAAACGCTGACGGCGTGATAGCCATTAGAGATGGCGCCCGCCGGGGAGCGGATGCGACGTGACTTGTGACAGCATGCTGTGCCAGGCCTCGCGCTCAGAACGTGCGAAAATGTTTCCATTTGCTCCCTCGGTTTGTGACAGGAAACAAGCGGCAAACTTTTCATTGACCCTTTGCTAAGCCACGCCCACCGGAAGCATTTCTTTTCGATAAGGGAACAGAACAAATTTTACTAGCATCTCAAGGAATCGTTGTAGAACGTTTTGACAGGTTGCTGCTGTTTTGGTTAGCAAAAGAGTCCACATTGGCTCCTAACAGAGGTAATTACAGTTGCTGTCTGTTGTTGTTTTTTTTTCCCTGATGGGAAAACCAATGTGTCTATTTGAGAGAGGCATTTATTTGTCTGACGTGGTTGACACACCTGGCAGTGGTGCTGGGAGGAGGTAAAATCTTGTCATCTTGTACTGGCAGGTGGTTGACCGGGGGTGTAAAGAATAGAGGACAAAAATGATAGCTTTGGATCCTTTGCAGTCAGAAAAAGCCTCTCCACGTCAGTCACACTAATCGTCTGCTCTTGAATCCGTCTCCAATCTCTGCAAAAATTCTTCTCTTCAGCTGCAGATAAGCCTGCTATGGACCACATTTGTGCCCGATGGCAGGCGGGTAAAAGAAGTTTTGAATAATTCCTGTTAAATGAGACTACAAGTGTGCAGGGGCCATGACAGAGATTGTCGCTGAGGGTGACAAAATGATATCAGAGGAGTGGAAGATGTTTTAATGCATGTCATAAACCAAA
Source organism: Festucalex cinctus (assembly GCF_051991245.1). Taxonomy (NCBI): domain Eukaryota; kingdom Metazoa; phylum Chordata; class Actinopteri; order Syngnathiformes; family Syngnathidae; genus Festucalex; species Festucalex cinctus. The sequence goes on along the minus strand of NC_135430.1, from coordinate 12,610,253 downwards.
ATAATAAAATCCAATGGCAATTTTAAATTGAGAAAAAAAAAACTGACTTTGACTGAGAATTAAGTAGTATCATTACGAGGGTTGTCAAAATTTTTCATAATTTTTTTCACAGTACTTCTTGCGCTTCTCTATTATGTTCCTAATATTCTGCCCCAATTGCTTGGTTTGAGACTCGTCGAATGTTCTCCAAAGGTGTTGCGTGTTTTTTTTTTTTGTTTTTTTTTCACATTTTGGACACTGCGCGCTGGTCAGCAAGCTCGTTTTTTTTTACTCCTTTTTTTGTTCTCCTCTTCACATTGCCACCTCCAGCTGTCACACAGAGGGACAATAGAGGAGAGGTGGGGGTGCTCTGTGAATGGAAAAAATAAACTAGAGAGACCCCCCCCCCCCCCCCCTCCCTAACTCCAAGCGCCACCTCCTCCCCCCTCCCCAAAGACTCGTCATCTGCATTTGACAGGACCCCTGTTCTCCTCTCTTTACCGCCCCTTTTCTTTCTCTGTACTCTCCATAATCCTCCGCTTGCTTTCTCTCTCTCTCTCTCTCTCTGCTAAGTACAGCTGTTGCTCTCCACTTGTGATTTTTTTTTTTAAGATTGCTCATTAGGATAGCATTTTAGCTATTAAAAAAAAAAAAAAGGCACTTTTTCTTCTTCTCGATGCAGGCAGATGTTGGAGGCGTTTGAACAATTAGCCGCCATTTACATTGAAGCTGTTACATTAGATTTTTACCCCTAGCCTCTCAAAACCTCATTTGAAGCGTGGTGGGACGTAACAAAGATTTAATATTTTAACAGCCTACATTTGAAAACCAATCTGTACTTTTTATATGACTTTATGCAGATTTGATTGCCTGGATCGGATCGGCAGATATATGCAATATTGGTGATCGTTTGTCATAATTTGCCAATCGATCAATGACGTCAATTGATCGGACCTGCGAAATAAAATATTACAGCAATCACGTTCAATTCAGGGCATTTTTTTCTGCCATTTTTAATAATCGAAAGTTTAACATCATATACAGTTGGATTTTTCAATTATTCTTTTCCAATATTTGAAATAATTTGGTTGGGTGTCATTTTCTTCGGCCCATTTTCTGTTTATAAATGAGAATTTTTAGGGTTTAATTGTTAGTATTTTCCTCAATGCATTTCAATGGCCAACAATTTGACGCATATTTTGGTTTGGTGAATAGCTGAATGAAGAGTACGTTGTTTAAATAAATATTTTGGTAAATCTTCTTATCAGATCGGTGATTGGTTCTCACTTTTTATTAAACTCACTGCGCCTACTTTCTTACTTTCTATTCCTTAACTTTGTTAAAATAAGCGACGCATTGAAGAAAATACATAGAAAGAGGTAAAGTTGTGATTTGAATTTAATGAGATATTGGGGTCTTATTGGGTAGAAACAAACAGCGACCTGGAAGAACGGAAACCAGGAAGCATAACGACAATGGCAAAAGATTTGGAACCCAAATATGGTCTTATTTATGAATAGTTTGATGATGTTGGTTACAAGAATGGAATTTTGTTCCTATGATGTACCGTAACTCAAAAGTATACATAAGTCAGTACGTGTAATTTTGCCAACCTTTAACTTTCAGAATTGAGTCATACCATTTAGCCAATTGTGTAATCACATAAAAATTGATTTTACATATTAAACACATTTTACTGTAGTATCATGGACATCAGTGAATGAGTTTGTTGGTGTTAATGTGCTTATTTGTTCAATAAGGCCATTGAAAGTACACTAGCGACTTGCTACCCTTGACCATTTGCTGGACCATTATAGTAACTTTTTAGCAATGATAAGCTGTTTTAAGTTAGCTAACATTGACTTTCTAATGCTGTTGTGGCCTTATATGGGGGAATTGTTTCATGCTGGCTAAGAATGATTTGTGGCAAATGCGTTGACTCTTATATGTCAGCAAAAAAAACAAAAACTTCTCATCTGAAAAGAGTCACAAGTAACTAAGGTAGCTAATTGAGCATTCCTTCGCTAGCCAGTTCACAATGTCGTGAATGTGTTGCGTCTTGTGTCAGCCTAAAAACCAAAAGGTTCAAATCTGAAAAGAGAAATAGCAGTAAGCAAATTATCTCACTTAGTATTTTTCGTGAGCCAATTCACAATGCTAGAAAAGCTATGAGAACTCTTAGCTAGCACTTCAACAGCAAACGTGACATTTATTTTTTCTTTCTTTCGCATTTAAGTACATTTCAGTGTTTTTTGATTTAGCATAGGAACAGGATAATCTGTACTTTTACTTAAGTAGCGAGTGTGGGTACTTTTCACAACTCTGGATTTGAATGCAAAAAAAAAAAAAATGTGAGAAAAAGGCGCCACTTTTGAGGAATCATGCAAGCTCCTCTTCAGAGAAAAAGAAGCCTGAGAAAACAGCACAGCAAACACAGAGACCCCCGGTCGCTCAACAAATGAGCGACGAGACCCTGCGTCCATTCAACCCCCAATCGACACCCCCTCATCCTCCCACTTCGGCCCGCAAGCCTATTAGCCAGGCATCGCTCCTCCGACATTCACCGTCGACAACATGTGGAGGCGTCGCCATGGCAACCCCTGGATATGACATGTGCGACCGATGGAGGGGGGCTGAATATAAGGAGGGGCTCAGCCTTTACTCAAAAAAAAAAAAAAAAAAAAAAAAAAAAAAAAAAAAAAAAAGATAGAGGCGAGAGAAGAGGGAGCTCAGCACCTCCCCGTCTCTTTTCACCAGGACGGCGGCGGTGCTGAATGGACTCGCTCTTCGGGGGCTTCTGCACATTCTTCCGCGGCTCGGAAAATCAGGCGGGCATATCCCGCATTCTTCTCCCCTTTTTCTAATGCCACCCCCCCCCTTTTTTTTTTCCCCCTCGCTCCTTTGTTGAGACCCTCACTGGGGAACTTTTTTTTTTTTTTTTTTTTTTTTTTTGGTGCTGGTGGGGGTTAGGGAGTGGGCGGCCCGGGGACGCATAAACGCGCTTCGGAGCCACGACCGGCGTCAGTGTGTAGTAAGCGCCTCTGGAATACAAGAAGACGCCGTCTATCCTGCCCGGCGACATGGATTCCGGTAATTATTATGATCTTTCCCCCTGATGTTTTCTGCATGTAGAAATTTTGCATTCAGCTGAGGAACGACGCTGAAAACTTGTGTTGGTGATGATTTTTGGTGAGATTCCCGGTGAACATCCCTCTACCCCCACCCCTCTACCTTTTTTCCATACAAATGGGTGTGTAGATTGTGCAAAATGCAACCATTAATTTTCCATGATAACAAAACTGCCTAGCAGGGACTTAAGTTGCAGTGAACATCATTTCCATGAAATGAATTCAAACTGCACAAATTTTGAGTTTTGAAAAGTAGGAGACTATCCTAGTATTTAATTACTGCATGTGACGCTATCACAAAGAATTTTTGCGCTAAAAATGCATTTTGGCGTGAGTCAATGCACCACAGCCTGACCTTTCCTCTCCCTTCATTTGAATAATCCAAAGCACCCCCTCACCAAAAAAAAAAAAAAAGTCCATCTGGCCCAGGTCTTTTACTCTCGATTGACAAATTTAACACGGCCGGGCTGTGAACGGCAGGGAAAGATGCGCTTTTATCTATTTTATACAAGCTTCATTGGAAGACATAAACGTTCAGTCGTTCCTGAACTTTTGGAGCTTTTCGTCGCACGCATCCCCTTTGACATCCAGTTGGCGCACCCCCGCCAAAAACAGAGACGATAACATTCAGTCTGACGCAATCTTTTTCAAATACTATTCATGAACCAACCAAGCCCTTGGGGGGGGAAATCAAATCTTTGTCATAAAATTTAAGCTGCGTACTGCCTGTACAAAAAAACATCCAACTAATCAACCAAAATGATTTGGAAGATTTAAATATTCTGTCTAATTTTAAGCCATGATCTACACCTCCCCCCCCCCCCCCAAAAAAAAAAATCATTTTGAAGATCTTAATTCAGTCAATTGAGTATTTCTCGATCATTTTAAGCCACGCACCCCCTTGAAAATCAAGTTGGCGCACCCCCACAAAAAACAATTTGTATCATTTAAACATTCAGTCTAATGGAGTCCTTTCAACATATTAAGCCATGAACTAGCCAGTCAAAAATACAATAATAATAATAATAATAATAATAATAAGAAGAAGAATTTGGAGATCCTTCCCAAAATTTTAAGCCACGCACCCCCTTCAACATCCAGACGAGGTTGACACAACACCTCAGCAAAAAATGTATTTGGAAGACCTAAGCATTCAGTCTAATGGAATCATTCCAAGATATTTGACCATGAACCAACCCCTCTTCAAGAAAAATAAAAAAAAATAAAAAATCTAAAGCCACGCACCCCCTTCATCATCCAGACCGAGTTGGCGCACCCCCTCATAAAAGTAAATAATAAAACTGGCTATCATGATGAACTGGATTTTTTTTTTTTTTTTTTTGTGCTGAGATTTTTACACCAGAAAATCTCTCCACTTTTTGAATCCCACGCACCCCCGGGAGGTGCGCACGCACCACAATTTCTTGGCTCTGATGGATAGGTTTAATAAGGCTGCATCTTTGTTGGAACATTTTGTGCTCCAAAATCTAATTTTCCTTTCAGTCTTTAATATACTTATTCTCACGTCTCAGTTGCTTGTAGTAAAATGAAAAAAATAAAATAAAAAATGAGGCTCGGTCTTGGTCTATTTTTTTTTTAAATGTTTTAATTTTCACTCTTGCTGTCAGTGAAGTAGGATTGAATCCCCCCCCCCCCCCCCCTTCCGACATGGTGACTTTTGTTTTCTTCATGTATTTGTGATGTTAGAGAGGATTATAATGGCTTCTCAGAATAAACCCTCTCAATGGAAATGTCGCCGCTTGGATGGGCGCCATTTCTCCCCCCTTAGTCCGATCCCCTTCAAAGCACCGATCCTTGATTGAAACGACCAGCAATCAGCGGCGGTCTGGCCCACTATCGAAAAAAAAAACCTTAAAACTGGCAAGGTCAAGCGAGAAGCATCTTGGGGGTTTTTTTCCCCAAAAAAATGCTCTGACGAGATGTCGACTTGCCACATCTTTCACTATTAGGTGCCTCCTAATGCGTATTTGTTACTGATTATTTTATTTTATTTTTTTAAATGGGTTAAGATGTGGTGATTTTGCAGACATTTTGTGTCCTTCAGTGTCCAAATGTAATTATGGTAAAAACAATCTGTAACATTTCATGTATCATTTATAATCCCCTCAATTAGTGCTTGTAATTATGCTGTTAAAATTAGGAGCATTGGTAATTTATCACTAAAGCAAAAGGCCAGCGGTGGACCAATTATCAGCATGCATGTCGAGCCTTTATGGCAGATTTTCCAAAAAGTTTTTAACACCCGCCTCTCCCTCACCATAATACACCAAATAAACATCAAAACGAGGTCGTTTAAAGCCAACAAAAGCATCATGTTCTGTCCAATTGAACTGAAACACCATATCAAAGATTCACTATTGTATACCTGGTGAAGCAGCATGTGCCTCAGTATTATTTATGAGCATCTTCCTAGTAACTATAAACAATTGAATGTTTGTGGTCATGGTGCAGCTCGTATGTAACCTCTGCTCTATGCAAGCTCTGCTTTTTCAAGGAATGGAACAATTGTATGTTTGGCATATTTTAGTGTGCTACTTCGACCGCGTGTGTCTGTTCTATGAAATTTCTCTTCTTTTGTATGTTTGTGATCACAATGTGGCTCGTTTTCTGCTTTAATCAATTTCTACTTGTCCCTGGAATGGAACAATTGTATGTTTGTGATCACGTGGCAGTCCATTTTAGTGTTACTGGAGCTGCTGTGGTACTCATCAGACCTCGTGTGTCTGCTCTATGAAATCTCTCCTCTTAAGTCACTGAACAATTGTATGTTTGTGATCACGTTTCAACTCGTTTCAGTGTACACATGACAGCAGCTCCCTTTTTAGTCGTAAGATCTTGTCTGTCTGCTCGATGCAAGGTCTCCTTTTTCAAATCACTGGACAATTGTATGTTTGTAATCATGTGGTGGCTCATTTTAGTGTCACTTGAAGTGCTTTCTCATCTTCTAAGGCACAATTGTAAGTTTGTGATCACATGCTGACTGTTTTTTGTGCACATGTGACGGGAACTGTCGTCCTGTACGCTGCATTCAGTTCATCTGCTCAATGCAATTTCTCATTATTTCAAGCGACTGATCAAATGTATGTTTGTGATCATAGGGTAGTTTGTGTAGTATACTTGTGGAAGTATCTGCCATGTTATTCAGAAGGCCTAGTGGACTGCATTGTGGCATCTGCTCTGTGCTATTTCTCCTTTTAAAAAAAGAAATCCCTGAACAATTGTATATTTGGAATCACAAAGCAACTTGTTTCAGTGTCGTGTGACAGCAGCTGCTGTGTTAGTCATAAGACCTCGTACAATCTCTTCTATTTTCCAGTTTTAATTACAGGAAGAAAAAAAAATCCCCGGCTGAACAAACTTGTATGTCGTAATAAAAACAAACAATTTCTTCCTCTTTGGATCAGAACTGTACTTTTTAAAATTATTATTTTATTGTTTCTAATCCGTATTTCAGTCTTTGCTATCCATTGGCCGTGCACTTACTTCACAGCCTAATCCAGCCAGGAGCTAATTAAGCTCGCAAGCTCTTAGGCTGCCGACCTCTATGCAGCTGCACAGCGCCTGGCCTGGCCTTGCCAACTCCAAATGGGATTGTGAATGTCTGTAGTGGGAGGCCGTCGTGGACTGGGGGGGCTGGGGTACGACGGCTTGTCTGAATGCACATTATGGGCTGGCTAATGAGCAGGGGGGGGGGGGGGGGGGGGCACGGACTGAGCTGGACAAGCTGAATCCCTTTTTTGTTCCAAAAGAGAAGCCTTAAAGTATGAAAATGATAATGGCATGTTATAAGCATGTCTGGGTTAAATGTTTGAGGGCTTTTTGTAGCAGCTCCTCGTAGGTTTTGTTTGTTTTTCAAATTGCATTCAGTGCTTTTGTTTGGCTAAATGTTGACCCTCAAGCAGTAGGATGCCCATAACTTTAGTTGAACAATGTTAAAACAGCAAAAAAATAAATAAATAAATAAATAAATAAAAAAAATAAAAAAAATAAAAAATAAAAGAAAATACCAAAAAATAATAACTAATTTTTTGATGAATATTATTAAACTATATATTTTTTTAACATTTTTTTTAAAATGTGCAAAATATTAATAAAATAATTTGATATAACATTTTATGATTATTTTTGGACTTTTTAAAAGACTTGACCACAAGCTGTAGGTTTGATAACCACAAATGTGTGAATATATGTAAATGCTGAATCGTTTTTGACTGTCGCTCTCCCCCCCCCCCCTCTCACGTGTCCACAGAGGGGCAGCCTGAGCCACATCCCGGTGGTGAAGGAGACCCGGGTGGAGTCGGGCCAGCTGGTGATTCTGTCGGTGCTGTGCGTGCTCTTCATCCTGGTGGTGCTGGCGGTGTCGGCCACCTTCTTCTGCGTGCGCCAGCGCTCCCACCTGCGCATGAAAGAGAAACTCTCCGGCTTGGGCACTGACACCGGCAGCGATGCCACGGCAACCTATCAGGTTTGGAGACGCCCCCTCTTACGCTAACCGTTAGCCAATCGGGAGCCGGCGTGCTCGAGCTGTAGTCTGTCATTGGATAAACACGCACACACTCAGCCTCATTTTTGTCCATGATATGAAGTTTTTTAATTGAATTACCTTTCTTACTGTATTTACTAAATTTACATGTGATATTCTATTCAATTCACTTGTTTATTTCCAACTCATGGCAGAATTGAAAACTAAAATACTAAATAAAAGCTGGTTAAACTGAAGGATACTTAAGAATCTTTACAGCTACCTATAATAGTTCTTGTATGATTGATACACTTGGAATCATATAAAAAAATACTTTACTTCCTCACTAAGTTCCACCATTATGACCAGAATTATAATACAGTAGCTAGTAGGCCTAAGGGTTCATCAAAAACTGCACTTAAATATGGACACTGTTCTTAAATACTGATTCAATTAAAATTTATTGCACATAGTTTTTTTTTTAACGGCCACCTAAATAAACATTTAAAACCAAACAGCTGTTCAAGACAAGCATATTGGACTCTAAAGTTAAATACAACTGAGTTGTGCTTAGGGTGTGAATGAGAATTGCTACCTTAAATAATTTAAACTTCACACATCCAGAGCTGCATCTAAATTGCTGGAACAGAGAATTACCTCAAGCATAAAGAGCGCCGATTTGTCTCCATATAGAGAGGCTGTAAAAAAAAAAAAAAAAAAAAAAAAAGTGTATAGTTGTATCGTCCCACACGCTTTGAAGAAGCATGGAGGGCATCATAGAAAGCATATTGTAAAACCCATCAAAAAGATCTCCAGGATTAAGCGGGGGTGCGAATGCTTAAACTCTATTGTCAAGATGCGTTTAGTCGCCACTGTGACCTATTCCTCCTCATCCCCGTGGGCTTGGCTGGCCAGGAGAAATATTGATTCACCGCATTGGGGCTCAGCTGTGCCCTCGGTGGCACTCAGAACACATTTAGCTCGTGTGACTTAACATTTTCAGTATTTAATCTGGTTTATTCGTCTTCGGGCTGATGAAGGAAACACATTCAGGAAGCTCATATATTTATTTATTTATTTATTTATTTTATTTATTTTATTTTATTTTATTATTTTTTGCATGTCAACAGTGCAATGTCGTTTGAATGAATGTATGCAGTCAGTGAGAGTTCAACACTTTTTGGCTAATTCAGTTGACATTGTCCTGCTGTTTCTGGTGCACGTACCTTGACCACCTGGGGGCAGTGTACTACAGACATTCTGTCTATGAGAATAATGTACATGTAGAATTGTAGACGGTACTTCTTCAGTAAGCCTGCCATATAGTAGTATTTGTAATATTGTAATACTAGTTCATTCTTCACAGAGGATAAAGAATATCTGCCTGTGAGTATTGCCATATCATTCTACATGTGTAGTTTGCGTTCAAATATCTTATATATGCTTACTGCGCCACACCTGTTGCTAACTATCAGCATGTCAATGGCGCTTTGCATTGTTTGTTAGCATTAAGCTAATCGGACTCTGATTGTGTCCATCCCTAGTGCAAGAGTGTGCATTCTTGATGTTTCCTCTTATTATTGTCACTTTAAAAAGAGGTCCGAGTCGTAAAAAAAAAAAAAAAAAAAAAAACGTCGGTATCTCCCCTCTGCATCCAGGCCGGGGCTCGGCTTCCCATTCGGTGGCGGAAAATTCGAATGAATTATGAGGTGGACTTGGATGTTGCCCCAAGGCCAAGGCTCGGGGCGGCGCTTCATGACTCTAATCATTAAAGTCTTGACGGTGCCGGGAGGGGGGCGGGAGATCCAGGAGCAGGGCTTAGCGGGCCCTGCAGCCCTCGGGGAAATATCACGTTGATAGATCAGCGGATAGCGCGCGCTGCCTTCCACAATGCCTTTTCGGAGGCCTCGGCTGTTATTGAGCATGGAAATGAATTCTAAAGGAAGTGTCTGGCCCAAACGGTACACGATGGTTTGTAAAGATTGCCGTGACTTGAACAGATAAGAAATGAGACATAGTGTCAGACATAGAATAAGATCGAAGAAGCCTTTATTAATCGCGCAAATGGGAAATGAAGTTTTTTTGTTGAACGGCAGTATGGAGAGAGAAAAGGTACACAAGGAATAATCATATCAAAGAATCAATAATATATGTGTTTATATTTATTTGGAATACGACTAAGCAGAATGAGAGCAGCAGTTTAATTGGCAGCCGTACTCGGAAAATATACTTGAATAATCAATAGGGATTGGAAACAAAAGTAGTGTGAGTACAGCAAATATTTTATTTGCGGATCAACAAACTATACTACACATGTATACAGCAAATAAGTTTTTAAGACTTAGCAGCAGCAGTGAAGTTTCACATGAATAATGCACACTTGAATGTAAACAAAAGGCAGCAATAATTGTTAATAATTGGAGTGACTTATATGTATCAATAAATACAGGGTGTCACAAAAAACGGGAACTTTTTTTAACAACCCATAAAACCACGAGTGATGGAAGAAAAAATTTTATTCGTAGTAATTGAAACCTTCAAACATGCCATTTGCAATCAACCGATGATGGAATCCCAACTATCCCAGCTGAGATGTTGCAGCGGTCAATGAGGAATCTCAACAGCAGATTTCAATGGATTCATACAGGACGTAATTTAAAAAAAATAAAAATTCTATCATCGTTTCTTGGTATGTTTGAATGAAGGTTGAAGTAATTGCCTAAGACCTAAGTCTTTTTTTTCTAAATCATCCACTCATGATGCAAATGGTTCAATTCTTTGTGTTTCCTGAAAAAAATTGAAAAAAAAATTACTTAGGCGATTATTTTAAGAACGTGTCAATATTGAAAAATATAGTTAGCTATATCTATATATTAGGGATGTAACAAAAACAATTTGAATTTTAAAAATCAGTATCGCTTTAAAAGGTCTGAGTGCATTAAATCAAACTGAATCAAATTGTTCCACCTTTGAATATTTGACTATACTTGATACTTTTGGCCTTTCACAGCATGTGAAAACGCCGCCACATGCTCAAGGTCACATTCTTGACCTCATTATCCCTCAAGGTGGTGACATTTCATTTGTCGACGTTAAGTTAGATCATGATCGCGTTCTTTGACCTATAAATAATCCCAAAAGTTCAAACAACCACGTGTCTATTGAGGGGAATCATGGCTGTGATGTATACACCAATATGCGCATATAAACGTGCATTGCTCTAAATGAGTGTTGCTTATGTAAACCTTTTAACTCATTCACTGCCAATGACGACTATAGACGTCAAAAATCCAAGCAAACAGCCAGTGCAAATTTTGACAAGAAATTTGAATTTAGTTTTAGTTATTCATTGTTTTCATTCATAGTTATTAATCTCCATTGTTATTAATAACAACAATGGCAACAATTTCATTGCTAAGCGCTACCATCGTGCATAGTGATCGGTCTTGGTCTTACTGAGACCACAAACTGGGTCTCAACCTCCAGAAGTCAATTTAGTCGACTAAAATAGCTCCTTGTTTTTGTCGACTAAAGGTTGGATTAAAACTCAAATACAATCAGGTGACTAAGTTATGACTAAGGCTTTAATTATATTTAGTCAGAAGACTATAACTAAAACTAAATTGAAATTTCTTTTTTATTAATTAAAATTTAATTGTATTTATTTATTTATTTTTCAAAATTAACACTGACTGTTTGCTTGGATTTTTTACGTCTATAGTTGTCATTGGCAGTGAATGAGTTAATGGGAAATAAAAACGTTAAAAAAATCTATATCTTTTTAATCAGTAGACAATGGCCCGTCTTCATATTTTGACTGCACGGTGCAGTCCTAAAAAACGCTGAGTCACTTGAAAAGTTGTAATCTTGATCTAAAAGTAGGGGGAAGCACTTTTTTTTTTTTTGTTGGCAAACAGAAGATATCCATCAGAATATAATGCATGAATGCATCCCAGTCCCGGCTGGTTATTTGAATGATGGATGAGCACTACTGCTTTGTTTTGGGGAAAGGTTCTTTAATCCATCTTTTAAATGTCTGATTTGTTTGACGAGTGTGTGGTGTGGCATATTGCTTTTTTTAAGAATCTCACAATCAGCGCCATGCTTCTTACGGATAGAATACGATATAAAAGGACTTTATTAGTCCTGCAATGAGGCAATTCCAGTTTTACGGCAGCAAAGCGGACAGTACCAGCACAAATATGCACGTGATCGATACTGTCTATGCAGATGTGAATGTGGACGTCCATGACGTTCCCGATTTCCCTCGCAGGAGCTGTGTCGCCAGCGTATGGCCATCCGGGCGTCGGAGCGCGTGGAGCGTCCGGAGACGCTGCGCCACTCGCGCCTCAACAGCGTGTCGTCCCAGTTCAGCGACGGCCCCGGGGCCGGCAGCCCGTCCACGCGCAGCAGCACCTCCTCCTGGTGCGAGGAGCCCGTGCCGTCCAACATGGACATCTCCACGGGTCACATGATACTGGTGAGCCTGCGCTACTTCATTCTCAATTAAGTTTTCTGTCGAATAATGTTGCTCGCGCTTGGTTTCTTATTGGTGATTTGTTTGGCGAATTTGAATCGTCTCCTGGAGATATCAGCGATTGCTAATTTGTGCTAATAAACGTTGAAGTGGAAAGCCATCGTTGTCAAGGAAGTAAGACATCTGTATTTGGGGGAGGAGCTAAGGTTAGCTTGTTGATAGTAGAAAGTACGAATGGGGGATGTGTGGTGGTGGTGGTGTATATCGTCACCAATATTCCCCATATTTGATGAATATTGGCATCTGCCTTTTTTGAAAATCTGATAGTCGATGAGAGATCAATTTAACATTTGTGTTTACTTTGGGGAACTATTCAAATTTTCTTCAAAATTCAAAAGAGATGGTGCTGACCCTGGAAATTCGGCATCTTTTGTTCTTGTTTGAAATGAAAACATTTTCATTTTAGGTATTTTGAAATATTTAAGTTGATATTTAAATTTTTAAGATGTGCTGATGATCCTGGTAGCCTCCAGAACTTTTTGTTAGAATTTGAAAACAAATACGTCTATTGCCTAAGATTATATGCTTCAAGACATTTCAACAAAGTTAACAGCTGGTGTTGTATTTAAAAAAAAAAAAAAAAAAAAAAAGTTTTTTCCCACGCTCATGGTGCTTCGCTGCAGCGTTATTATAATTTTGGAAGTTTTTTTTTTTTTTTTTTTAGTTAGTTAGTTTTAACTAGTTTTCAGGGTGGTTTGGTCATCTTTATTAGTTTTATTTATTTAATAAATGCTTAGTTTTAGTTAGTTTCAGTATTAGTTTTAGTTTTTTAAAAACCTGTATAACTTGTGCGCAATATTCAAAAACCACCACAAGAGCAACATCATCTGAAGGTGGTTTTCTATTGGCTGCTGCTGGATGACGTCATTTCTGTGTGACACAGTTTCAATTGTCCTTATTCCGGTTAATATAAAAATAAATCTACTTAAAATCACATTTAAAATCATCCTCAAAGGCTCATGCATTAAATTAATTACCAAAGATGAAAATGAAGGACATTTTTGCTATAATTATAGTTAGTTTTACTTAGTTTTGTAAACATTAAATGTAGTTTCAGTTAGTTTTAGTTTTTTAATATTGTTTTTTGAATTTTTGTTTTAGTTTTTTCGTTAGTTTTAGTTTACTTAATTAACCTTGCTCCGCTGTGTAATTTTGTCTCTTTATCTGGCCATTGTCATTTACCCACTCACTGCTGCAGCAAAATAAGCCCAACTTTTTTTTTTTTTTGCGTGAACTATCATTTTCTCTTATGTGACTGTCATTGGGTGTTAGTAATAATTGCCTTTTTTTGGTGTAAAAAAAAAAAAAAAGCCTTTCCTTCCACACATGCACACAATGGATTGTTTTAATTTTGCAGCACGTCATTCATTTGAGACAAGCTTGATAAAGAGACGGATAGATGCCTGGCAGTGTTTCCATTAATGGCGGGCGCATTCATCACACGCCACGTCTGCCTATTATATAGGGGGAGGCTGTAATGAATGAGAGGAAATGTGAGTAATGCCTTGTACCGCTGCTAATAGATGGCTTTTTCTTACACTCGTCAAGGCTTGTTTGTGCCGAGCCCCCCTTTGAATGCGGCGACAATAGCGCGGCGCTAACAACAAAAAGGGGCTCTGTGAATCATTTCTAGGAGGCGGGATGTTATTATTATTATTAGCCTTAGCTTCTCCATAGCAGCAAACGTAGCGTCATGAGTGATCTGTATGTTAGTTCAAAAGTCCAAATTTGAAATTGGACTCCGCACTAGGACCTACATGTGCTAAAAAAAAAAAATAAAAAAAAAAGTAATTGTTTTTTAAAGAAGAATGGTTGAGGGATCTTGAGTTTGGGCAAGAGGAGATTACGAGGGTGTCTTCTTAACATTCCGCCATCATCTCCCGTCAAACCATGTGTGTGATTGCCTTCTTATCGCTCATCTCGGGCCTATATTTGCCCCTCTCATCTCATCTCTCCGTGGCTCTCTCGCTATTTGGCGCGGCGCGGTGAGTGGAGAAGGGTGATGAATACGCAGTGTTCCAAAGCTCACACACTCACACTGCAAAAAAAAAAAAAAAAAAAAAAAAAGGGAAGTCTTGTGTAACTTCCAAAGTGAAATTGGAAGCTTCTGTGTGCTGAGTCATCAGCTCCTTGTTTATTTGGAGCTGCTTTGACACACCTTTTGCTTTTCTGCATACAGTCCCGGACCCAATAGCCAAAATGGCTCCCACTTGAATCCCTCCCCTCATTGTATGTCAAGATGAATCCATTCCATGATGTAGCAAAAATCTGCATTTCATAGACACCCAAAAAGGTTTGTAATTGCTTATAGATGCCATAAGATGGTGGCAAAGCACTGATTTTACTATTAGACAGGTCTATGGCCTGACTAAATGAAGCTCCTCCCCTCAGTTCAACATAATTGTTTGACACCAGATGGAGCCACCAGCAATATTTTTATATTTGACATGGCTTTGGCCTTGGCAGGAAAAATAAATAAATACATTTTTTTAACTGTAAACACCACATTTCTTCTGTATATATATATATATATATATATATATATATATATATATATATATATATATATATATATATATATATAAAGAAACTGGTTTATACATTTCAATTACTGTGAGTACTGTAGTATATTTTGAATGTATGCCGTTAAGGGGCGTGGCCTAGTGAGCGATGTCAGGAGCTGCAGTTGGATTTTCTCATTGCTCGTGTTCTCATTTGTTCTCATTTGTGGCTCTTTTTGCCTACATAAAACGGCATTACACCACCTTAATTGCTTCGTTTTCGTTTTCACATCTTTGCAACTACAGGATATGTGTATGTTCACATGTTTTCAATGTGTTTAAAATTGTATTTTAATTAGTTCAAATGTTTGTTTGTTTGTTTTTTTATGTCATCTCTCTATACTATGGATTTTCACCGGGTGGGTCGTGAATGTAATGCAGCAGGACCCTTCGTGCTCAGTTCAGGACCATGGACAGCACCTCACAAGCCACATGCAAAAAGACTTCTCTGTCCTTGCTTGTAAATGGTTCGGCTAGCCTGTGGGATCCATGCATTTATTCATAATACCGCCCTCGGCATGACTGCCATATGCTCATACCTCTGAGCTGTTTAAATTCATTGTAGAGATTAATTAAGACAGCGGTCAAACAGTTACAATTTTAATATCCAATATATCACAGGGGTGGGCAAAGATTAGCTACGACTTCAGCTTGAATGTAAATAAGCTACTCTAGTTTTCTAACAGCCAGATGTTTGTCTGTTGACAAGTAGCAGAATGGTTAAAAAAAAAAAACTGGGGCAAAACAACATACAATGAACATTAAATGAAAAAAAAAAGGTTGTAAATAGAAGACAAAAGTAAGTGGAGCTCTTGTAACAGGTTGTCAACTCAAAGGCGCCATTAACCAATCATGCAATATAGCGTGTTGTATTAAAAGAACAGAACACAAGCTGTACTTTTCCCACGTGTGGTTTATCACATCATAAATCCCCCCCCCCCCCCCCCCCCCCTTTTACAGACTGTTCGTTTTAATTTGACAGTAATGTGTTACCTGTTGTTTGTCGTCCGCCTTCATCCCGATTTCACCCAGCAGCCTCGGCCGCTGAGCAGACTGCTTATGGGATTAGACATTGTTTCCCTGACACCCGGGCCTCCCCCATCCCAAGTCTCTGATTGGCACACGTAATCCTTCCCACATTCGTTAAACCTTCGCTAGCCTGTCTGCGGAATAAGCCACGGTCCGCCGCCTCCCGCCGCCTTGATAAGGGCGCCGCTGGCTGTTAAAGGCAAAAATATGAATGTAGAAGGCAATCAATTCAGGATGTCGTTTGAATGGAATGTGATGCACTTGGGAGCCGATGTGGTGCTGGAGAGAGGATACAACATGACAGGTGACAGGCAGTGATGGAATAAGGACTCTTTACTTTTCTAAAAGTACTTTACGACTCAGGTAGTCAGAAAGAATAATCAGAATTGGTGAAAGACTTGGATAGTCAGGAACAAATACTAACTAGGAAGGAACAATATTCAACTACAGGAAACATTGTACAGCCTAAAACTCTTGTTTTTTTTCGAACAAACTTAGCTCATCATCTCACAAAAATCATGCCCAAATATGTACATTACAAAATGAAGCTACAGTCATTGCTTTCTGTAGGTGTAAAACGCAGGATGTATAGGATTGAGACATTCAATAATCTCTTTCTAATCTCGTTAGCAAAAATGAGGCTGATGTTGAAATACTTCCTGTTTTCTCTTCTTTCAAATGTACACAGTGTTAACATGATCGTTTGCCAGCACCTAGTGGCCGAAAGTGGAATTGTATCCCAAAATAAAGTCAAGTCAACTTTATAGACTTAGACTTAGACTTAGACTTAGACTTAGACTTGACTTTATTGATCCCTTTGGGATAGCTCCCTCTGGGAAATTTACATGTCCAGCAGCAATGAGAACAGATAATAAAATAAAAAATAATTCAATCACTCAATAAATAAGGTTATTACACCAGAGATTGAATTAATAATAACAATGATAATAATAATAATAATAATAATAATAATAATAATAATAATAATAATAATAATAATAATAAAATGAAAAATAAGAATTCAATCAATTAATAAATAAGGTTATTACACCGGAGATTGAATTAAATAAATTAAAGTACAGTAAAGTGCTATATTTGTGAAGTGAAGTGCATGCTACACCCTCCTCCCCCCCAGTGAGGAGTTGTACAAAACAAGAACAAAATTGAGCCATAACCTGACCCCCCCACCAACACCACCCCTCAAAAAAATCTGTGAATTAACAGGACTGTGAACCCGTGTCCCGCAATGAAGTGGAATTTACTGTAGTCAGGAACAAGACCGTCTGAAACTCAGGAACAATGATCAGATCGCCCAAAACAATACTCTGGTAGTCCGTGACAATGCTTAAGTAGGATTGTCCGCAACAATACCTCTTCTTCTCTTACCACTGTTGTTCTTTCAAACAAAAAGTGTTCCAAAACACACACACACACAATTGGTTTTCTTCAACACATACAAAGACCGGGAAAATATGGATTATTTTCCTGCGTGAAGTGAAAAGCTCCCGGCAACAGCAGAGAACAATTAGATTTTAGGAGACTGCCATTAAAGGTGGAGGTGGAACACACTGTGCTGTCTCATTATGTCCCTGCATTAATCATGAGCGCCTGATTTCAGGACCTCGGTGACACTTTAGCTTGCATATCTAACAATAAACTTTGATTCCCATCATTAGTTCCATTTGTAAGCGTCTTAAGGACTTGCCTAATATCCTGTTGGAGACGTGAATTCATTAGCCATCAAAGGGCAATTATCCATTGTGTGCTGGACAGGCCTATTTGCGATTATCATCTATGCGGCATTTGTGTTTTTTACTCGGCAAAGATGTGCTTTTAGCGTTTGACAGACAGCGCAGACTGTAACAATGAAGCCGCTCAGCCTACCTACGCCACCTTTAATATGGGATAAACCCAGCGCGTGTGTGGGTATCACTTTCATTGTATTAGCCAGCTGATCCCTGACATCAGTTTATGAGTCTGTAATCTTCCGTCCCGCACAATAGCGGACTAAACCATTTAACCCCCATTGGGAGGGGAGCCATGATACAGGACAGAAATGGAGGAATATGGCGCCTGTTTAAAAAAAAAAAAAAAAAAAAAATCTCGCCTTGCCAGCCATATCCTATAAGCTTCCTAAGACTTGCCCTGATTTGGGAGGATACACACACAAACACACACACAGCAACCCCCTTCTCTTTTGCCATCTTTGTCTCTCGAGCGAATTCAATTTTGTCCTCTGCGAGCGACGGCTTAAACGCAGACAATCTTATCAGTGGTAGTGCAAGCAGAAAAGGGCGACACTGAAACACCCCTCAAGTATTTCCACAGCTGACAAACCTCTCAGGAGTCTTAATTGTGTCTCCGCCCACCTTCCAAAGTAAAAAAAAATAAATTAGCTTTCCCCCACCAGCCACCTAACAACAGCCTGGGTAACTTTCAGTGTCGTGGTGTGAAATGGAAATCTTGTTTTCCCTCAGTCGTACATGGAGGACCACTTGAAGAACAAGAACCGTCTGGAGCGCGAATGGGAGGCCCTATGCTCGTACCAGGCAGAACCCGGCACCTGCAGCGTGGCCCAGAGCGAGCAGAGCACCAGGAAGAACCGCTCAGACGCCGTGCTAGCATGTAAGTGGGAAAGGCCGGCTCTCATTTACAAAACCTTGCTCATTTGCTCACCTTTCAAGAAGAATGTCTTCAGGTTCAGGGAATCAGGTCGTCAAGAACAAGGCTAAGGAAGTCTCAAGCAATTCTTTGGTAGGCAGGAATCCAGGATGTCTGTAGCAATACTCAGGCGGTCAGGACAATCCTTTGGTAGTCAGCAATGATATCCAGGTAGTCAGGAACAATACTGTTGTAGTCAGCAACATTACGCTCTTAAAACTGCTGGACATTGAATGAAAAAGCTTAACCAGCACTGGGTCCAAATAGGGCCGACAATGCTGGATTGATGACTTGGTCCAGCACGTTGGGTCAAATTTTTGATCCGACAAGGGGTACAAACTGCCCATATTGATGAGTTAAAGCTACCAAGAGTGGGGTGACCAGTTTTCAGTTACAATTTTCAGGTAGTCCTGAACAATAACCAAGATATCTGGAACAATACTTCGGTAGCCAGGAACAATACTCAGATCATCAGGAACAATACTTGGGTAGTCAGGAGCAATAATCAGGTAGTCTGGAACATTCTCCAAGTAATCGGAACACTGCCCACGTAGGCAGGAACAATCGTCAGAAACAATGCTCAGGGACTCAGAAACCCAAGTAGTCGGGAATAATAATCTGTTGGTCAAGAACCATGTTCCTGGGTAGTCAGTGATGATACCCAGATTGTCAGGAACAATACCCAGGGTAGCAAAAACAATACTTACCCTATGAGTTCGTCAGTAACAATACTCAGTCAGGAACCATACCTGTAGTCTAGAACAGGAACTTTATAGTCAGGAACAAGACCTAGGTAGGTCAAGACTTAGATTACCTGGTCCTGAAGCAAATCTCCTGTAACGGCAAAAGTGAAAATAAAATCCGAAATCTGCACTATGAATGTGTTCATCTCAATCCCTACCCGAGCAGTAGCCAAGGGTGGCTATTTTCTCTTACTGCGTCGTGTTCCCAAATGTTCACGTCACACATTGCCATGCTCCGCTGGGGGAATTAGTTGGCGCCAAGTGGCAGTTGGCTTGTTTTTTGAGTAACCGTCAATCAATCAAGACACAAACACCCACTCTTGACTGCGTATAACACTTGAACGTCTGAGATTAGAAGCTTGGCTGTCACTCAAGGCGACGTGTTAAAAAGGAACACCGAGTGTGCGTTCACAAGCACTAGATTTTCATGGAGATTTAAAGGACTTGAGGGACCTTCTCTTATTGGAGGTGGAGAGATTCCGGACTTGCGCATGATGAAAGGGTGATGAAAGCGCTCTTCTCCCCCACGCAGCCTCTTTCGGTTTCATTTTGCTACCGAGCCACGCGCTATTCGCGTTGTTTTTTTCACATGGGATGGCAGGGAGGGACAATACGCTAATGAATTATGCATCTTTGTTACAGATGATCATTCCAGGATCACCTTGAAAGCGGAGAATAACCACTGCGGCTCCGATTACATCAATGCCAGTCCAATCGTGAGTATTGTTCAGTCACTGTTTTTTTTTTTTTTTTGACTTGTATCTGCCGTTTCTGTGTTTGGTTTTTGTCATCAATTTAAGTGTTTTGATCTTTTTTTTTTTCCTCCAAGCTAGGATCCTCGTGGATCCATCAGTGCTTTGAGATAACCTTTTTTTTCATCTATACAAAACAAGCTGACAAAAGATACCTATCTTTTTTTCTTTTTTTTTTTTTTTACAAGCAAATACATCTACAAATATATCCAAAAGTATGTGGGAAAGGGCTAAGGCTATTTTTTTTTTTTTTTTTTAAGTACTCCCACCACCACATGTTGTCAGTTGTGATTTCCCCTGGGGCTACTACAAAGGGACTCCATCAAAAGCAACAGGAAGCTATGCATTTCAAATACAGTACCCGGAATTTTCCGAGCAGATAGACGAGGGAGCCGCACTAAAAGCTTAATACTCTCAAACAAACAATCCGCGCTTTTACATGCTCCATTTTCTCTGATGGCATATTCACACGTCGTTTTTTTTTTAAGGTTGCGCGTAACAACCAATAACATTTTGGGGGTTAAACGAGCAAGGGGTTGGCGAGTGGGCGAGGAAGTGGCAGGACACAGGAGGGGTGGGCGGATGAAAGGAGGGTAATTACACCACAATAGGGACCCCCGGCTGTGTCGAGCAAAACTGATAATTATGTCTGTCAATGTGGCTTCTTCCTCTTCATTAGCTGCGAGGCAGCGGCGTCCGACCAAAAAATAATGGGCTCTTTTCTTTCCCGGGGAGTTCATGGAAGCTAATAAGCTAACGTAGTGATCTACAGTTTTGCTCAGTGCGCCTTCTTGTCAAACATCAGAAACACATGGACTTTAGCAGATGCAGTTGGATGGACTTGGTTCTTCAATACTCGTTCTTAACCGATGGAATTTGGTTGTCATGAATGAGAGCCAAGTCTGGAGTAATGCTCAGGTAGCAAGTAGTCAGAAATGATGCTTAGGTCTGACAGTCAGAATAGTTCTGGACAAATAATCAGAGGGAGTCCAAGACAATACTCAGGTAGGTATTCCACAACAATACCCACCACTCGGGTAGCCACCAACAATACTAGAATAATCTGGAACAACACCCAGATTGCCAGGAGGAATACTTGGGAAGCCAGCAACAAAACTTGAATAGTCCAGAAATATACTTCGGGAGTCATGAGCTGAACTGTACCGAGGTAGCAGCAGTGTTTATCATCCATGCCAAAGCTATTTTTAGGGCAACTGTCGGACGCCAGATTGCCACTAAAAAAGGGCAAGTGCTATCACGTACCTCAAAAAAGGAGAAAATAGTGCCTCGGTTTTTTAGTCTCGGGAAAGAAGTGGAAGTAGTTGGCGGTGCTCACTTTTTGTTGACTCGCTAAAGTGCTCCAGGGTCCTTGCTCACCAAAGGACACGCCTCCTCCGCTCCGGTGCGCACAAAAGCACGAATGAGCAGCAATCATTCCAAAAAAACTCTACGTGGTGAAATGCTCGCGAAGGAAGCGTTCCAGTTTGCCTTTTCGGTTTTGGTGAGAACGCAGCATAAGAGGGGGGGCACAGTATGGGTTGGGAAAACAAAAATGCTCCCCAAGTTGTCAGGAACAATACTTGGGCACTCTGGAACAACAAAGAACAATACCCCAGTAGTCAGGAACAACTGTTTTGGGTAGCTAACATAACAGAGCATCAATGAGCCTGCGTCAAGTATTTAGCATGTGAGGTGTCTTTGTGATATAAACTCAAGGCGCTAGGCTAAAGTGGCGAACATGCAAAAGACATTTTGTGTCAGCCGCTTTACCTCCAAACCAAAAGAGAACGACATCCTCTGCCCGCGCCGTCATAATCGCCTCGTAACAACGGCAGAGAGGAGGACGGCCCAAACGCAGGACCGCTCTTTCATGTTTGCCTTTTAGTATTCAAGCGGCGGCGGCGGCAGCGCGTCTGTGTCCTTGAGATTGGCGAAACGAAACGCCGGCGCTCGCGTTCGCCTTTCATTTCAACGGGGGGAGGTTTTTTTTTCTCTCTCCCCCAATTCCTCCTCTAGCAAAAACCATGTGAGGAATCTTAACCAGGAAGCATGAAAAAAAAAATGTTTTGCTGAAGTACAACAGTGTTCTAGTGATCTCCTTCTTGCATGCGTGTGATGTTTAAGGAACTGTACATCATTGGAAAGGCGAGATTTGTTTCATTTGTATAGACACCACATTAGGTACAGCTGCCTCTATGGAGATAAGACTTTATTGATCCCTCGCTGGGGAATTGAACAGGCTACAGCAGTCTAATAGATGGCGAAAGCAAAGCTAATGAACAAGTGTTGGTAAGAAAAATGGGGAAAAATACTTTTACAAATGACGTGATAATAAATACAAATTGTCTTGCCTTTAGCAACATCCCCTAAAAATGAGTTAGCAGCACCGCGTGAGCACTTCAAGGTCTTTGAGGCTTCCACACAATTACTTTCGAGCTCAGTCTACAAAGCAGGTGACGTGTTCAAATATAAATCCCATCGGCGGACAGGAAGGAGACGCCGAACGCCTCAGCGAACGTAAAGGGAGGACGTGACAGTCTCCGTCCAGATGGAGGATTTAAGCCCACGTCCGACCCGCGCGTTTCCATCCGTCATCCGGCGTTCGAACACGGCGTGACTCTGCCTTCTCTCCCTCCCAGATGGACCACGACCCCCGCAACCCCACTTACATCGCCTCGCAGGGCCCGCTTCCCTCCACCGTGGCCGACTTCTGGCAGGTGAGAGTCGCCCGCCGCCGCTGCCATCACTCAAACTGATTTGTTTCTTCAGCCGTGAGGTTTTCGGAATAATCGCAGTGGAGACGCGCGCAGTGGGGAGAAAGGGGGGGGAATAGAAAAGAAACATCTGGGTTACACGTTCTTTGCTTTGTGATGGGAGCGCTCGACGGGAGATCAGCAAGCCCCACTTTGCGCCTCTCGTGTATTATTCCTGCTAAAAATATTTACTCAAGTATATTTTTAACAAGCAAGATGCTTAAAACATTCTTAGTGCTCTTCTCAAACTGACATTTCCTCAAACAGTAAGGGGTCCCGTGGCCCCATTTCCATTTAAGACAAATAAAAGTTGTTTTCTTACCCACTTAGAAAAAAGTCAGAAAGAGTATAATGATCTCAGTTCATAGACACAATTGTTCTGGGGATGTATGACCTAACTTTTGGGCATTTAAACTGTTGCTAACCAAATCAGTAGCACATACTGAGACGCGTAAACAACCTCTTAGATAAACAAGCTTCCTGCACAATCTTACCTTACAAGGTGACCAAAACTTTGACCATGAACAATTGTTACACAAACATAAACTACTAACCCTATTTGCTAACCAAAACAGCAGCACCTATGAAGCCAAAAATGAAATAAAGTTGCTTGTCGTACTGAATGTTACGTTGAGACTTCACAACGTTGTTTGCATCCATCTTCTCCGAACCAAAACAGCAGCACTTAATGATTTTTTGTAATTAATTTATTTTTTTTTTTTATTGTGAGCAAATTGTATTATGTGTGTCTTTTTTAAATTAGGAAAATGGCACTCTATAATATTAAACTTAATTGAATGGAATGCAAAGTATTAAAAGGTTTGTGCATCTCAAATCATGCATTGCACTTTCTGGCTTGCGCAATGACAAATAAAATAGTCATCCAGTTGCAAACAATGAAGAGTTTCACAACTACTGTAAATGAAACGTGCCCGGGAATATTGTTGTATTGTCTATGTGTGTTTGTGTTCAAATATGCATTGCTTAAAGTGTTATCCACTTATACACTCCCACATAGATGCAATTTCAAAGCCTCTCTTTGGCTTTTTGCATTGTCTGTTAGCATTAAGCTAAGTGGATTGAAGGCAAAGCTGTGTGGTTGCTTTTTAGACATAGACAATATTTATTTGTTTAGTGTTCAGATTCAACTGGTAGTGGTGTTAAACAGCTTCAATTTGTGGTGCATTTGCTGATTTTTGTGCAGATTTTTTTGTCCAATATACTACTACTTGTACTCCTTCGCCAAACGGGCATGTAGTCGACTTGTAAAGCAGCACGAGCGTAGTACTTCCAGCCAGACAATACATCACTACACACAGTCATATATTATTTATCCTCTGCGTAGAACGACTAACATTAGTGCCATACTGATGAGCTGAGGGAAGCTTGAGAAGTCTCAATGAAGAACTATTATGATTGGCTTGCATGCAGGCAAGACTTGCTGGAAATCTATTGACATTCATAATAACCCCTCAATGAGCAGTATGTATGTCTTATGCTGCCCCCAGGTGGACAAGGCAGACACACCAGCTGCAATGTGGCAAGCTGTTTCTGACGAAACGGCTAATGATTTGGGAGTCTTGTACTCACAATAACGGCGCTGATGTATTCCCATCCCTTTCCCGGAGCGCCATTAATCACCCGGAGCACAAGCCGTTGTTAAACACGGCCCGCCGCTGGCGTGGAGGTGCGCGCTAAATGATGCATGCTGGCCAAACGGCGTCCCCGCGTGTTCATAAGACGCCCACTCTAGTAATTAGCGAGACCATCGCCTCCGTAGTCGCGTGACGGGCGCGCGGAGCGGCCGGCCCCTTTCGCCACGGCGCGTCAAAGTTTTCTCAAGTTGGGACTTCCTGGGAAAAAAAAAAAAAAAAAAAGGCTTTTCATGGCCGACAATAGGCTCGCAGTTAATTAACAACACAATAGCTCGCTAGCTTTTAACTGCAAAGTGCATCCTAATTGTGTGGGAAGCTTTTTTTTTTTCCCTCTTTCTCTATTCAAATGTGTCGAGTGCCTCCAATGAAACGCTGATAATTGTTTTGTATTTGTTTGTTGGTGTTGCTGCCAGGTGAATAGACGCACATCAATCTATTATCGCGCCAAAAAGAGTCGCTCAGCCACAAACCCGACGCTGCGTCATTTCCAGTTAAGTAGGCAAGCTGGGAAAAAAAGTGGAAACTTGAACTTGGACTTGCACCACTGATTAGTTGTAAAATTATGGAAATGATTGTAACACCTGGCATTTATAGTTCAGTTTTTTTTTTGTTAGTTTACTGTATTGAATGTAAACAGATTGAATTGACCAGAATTTAACCTTAAATAGAAAAGCTACACGTTTGTTGCACATGTCGCAGTTTACAATGCAATTTGTCACCCTCTCTTTAATGGTAAGATTTGGGCTGCCGTTTTGCGGTTGTCCACCAGATGGCTCCACTCTTTCCTATTCAAAGCATGAAGCAAAACCTTACATTGTTTTCTGCAAGTGTGAGTCACGATTGATTTGGGAAGCAGTCCACATTCGTGTTCGTGCAAACAAATCCAATTAAAATTGCCAGAAGAATAAATAATATTTGATGTATATAGATTTTTTTATTTTTTTTACTATTGACATTAGAAAAAACATTTCAATGTTTTTTGTTAGACCTAAATGAATGCAATATACAATACATGTGATTATTTAAATTCAGACAACTGGTTTTCAATTTAAATTTGATATATTTGTCCACCAGGTGGCACAACCTTTTCCCATTCAAAGCATGCAGCAAAACGTCAAACATTGTGCTCTTTTATACAAGTGTCTCACTACTGAACTGAGATGTTTGTTGCTGTTAATTTGGAAAATGGTTGAATCTCAAGTCAAAATTTTTCAGAATAAACTAATTCAATTCTAAAATTTTGTTATAATTATTCTGTCACTTTTTTATGTTCTCAAGTGTCCACAGCCATATATATATTTTTTTTTTTTTACATTTTTTTTTTACATTCCACATTTTTTTACTTGAATTTTCCACAAAAAAAATCCATTAAAATGAATGGATTATTTGAACAAATCTAACATTTCTAATCTGATTCAATCCACTCAACTTCAACATGTACAACACTCGAAGTAATGAACTTTTCATCATTTCCATGAGAAAATTCCATAAACTGATCAAGTAACTCTATCCCATAATTCAGCTTTTGTTTATGGCTACATTTCAATTCATTCTACACAGCATCTTCGGTAGTTTCAAAATCTGACTGTAGAAAATGTTTACAGCAATTTGGGGGAAATTTGAGGGTGGATATTCGGGCCTCTTAATGTATGATTTTTCTCGTCTTGAAAAATTCTGTCACCCACTAGATATGAAAAGGAAAACATCTCTTGAAGTGGCACACACTGTACATATTTGATAAACGTACTGAAGGCTCATAAAATGTTGAGTTTTCCTTCCCATTTGCCTTAATGGCTGCTGTGGGCTTGTGCGTTTCTCCCGAGCGCACATTACATTTTCCTGCAACGGTGACGGTTTATTCATGCCTGCTGGACCCGGATTAAGAAATCCATTTCATCCTCGTGCGCCGCCGCCAAGAATGCGCGATATTCCGCCGCTTGTCAGCCCTGAACGATTGCGTCTCCCGCCGTGCGCAGATGGTGTGGGAGAGCGGCTGCGTGGTCGTCGTCATGCTCACCCCCATCTCGGAGAACGGCGTCAAGCAGTGTCACCACTACTGGCCGGATGAGGGCTCTGACGTCTACCACTTCTACGAGGTACGGATAGTCTGCGAATCTCTTTTGTACCGGATTGAGTTAATGTTGTCGTCGTGTTTGGTGGTGTGAATGCAGGTCAATCTGGTGTCCGAGCACATCTGGTGCGAGGACTTCCTGGTCCGGAGCTTCTACCTGAAGAACCTGCACACCAATGAGACGCGCACCGTCACGCAGTTCCACTTCCTGTCCTGGATGGACCGCGGAGTCCCCAACACGGCGCGCACCCTCTTGGACTTCCGCAGGTACAGCAGAGCGCCGACCCCCGACCCCTCAGCTCGTTCACTCCCCACCTTCCTTTTTCCCCTGTTTGGTGGCTCTAACAAGGTTTCTCTCCTTTCCCTCAGGGTTATAATAGTTTGGGGGTTTTCATTATTGTTTGTTTTTATTTTGTTTTATTTTGTTTTGTTTTGTTTTATTTTATATCTGTAATTTATTTATTTATTTTTTTAGTATATTATTTTATTTAGTTTTGACAGTTTTAATTAGTTTTTAGAGCACATTTGTTGATTTTATTTTTTTTTCAAGCAATTTCTCAATTTTTGTATTAGTTTTAGATTTTTTTTTAACTATATATGGAATACATGTTAATGTTAGACAAAAATAAAAAAATACAATTCTCTATAATTACAGTTATAGTTTTTTTTTTTTTTATATATATAATATATATATATAATTTATTTATTTCTTTTTTATTATATTTTATTTTATTTTGACAGTTTTAATTTTTAGAGCACATTTGTTGGTTTTAATTTTTCTCAAACAATTTCTTAATTTTAGTATTAGTTTTAGATTTTTTTTTAACTGTATATGGAATACATGTTAATGTTAGACAAAAATAAAAAGTACAATTCTCTATAATTATAGTTATAGTTGGTATTATAAACATGCAATATATTTTTAAGAATTTTCTTTTCATTTTATTCCATTAATGGAAATGTTTTTTTCAATTTGTGTTTTCTTTATTGGATTCCTTTTGGTTAACTATAATAACCTTGCTGTCCCCGCACCACCTCCTTGCCCTCACCTCCCTCCAGCACATGTGATGCAGCAAATTAACAGCCCCGCACTGCCTGGCTTGGCTTGGGAAGAAAACAGCTCATTCAAAGAGCCAATTAAAGGCGAGCCGCCTGACTAAAAAGAGGGAGAGAGTGCTCGGGGTTTGTTAGCGAGGGGATCGCCTCGCCCCGACTCCTCCGGGAAACCACGGAGGGACAACAAATGAGAATAGATGCATCTGATTTGGGGATGGAAATCTGTCCCCCCCCGCCTTCTGTGCTTGTTAATGCAAAGTGAGGGGATGGCGTCCTCTTTGGTGCTTTTTTCCCTTCCAATTAGCTCGTACTGTATGTATTAGAGCGCAGTTTTTTTTGTGTGTGTGCGTGTACGCGGCAGGGTGTCAATTTTTTTGAGGTTTCGGCCGTGTTTTGCGGTTGCCAGTGTCATTTTTGTGATGTTGCAGCTAGTAATATGAGCCCAGTTGCATAGTCACAAAAGTGATCATTGGAAACTGTGTCTCCTCAGCCAGGCCTGTGCACAACCTGACTCTCTCTCTTTCTCTCTCTCGCTCGCTCGCTCGCTCGCTCTCCCACCTCTCCTTGCTCTCTCGACCCTCTCGCTTTTGCATGGGAAGTTTGGGCCATCTTTGCTGCACTTTTTGGCACGGATCTAACATGTATGACATTGCCCCCACTGAATATACTGTGTGAACTGGATTTTTGTATTTAAAACGGGATTTTTAAAAGACGTGAAAACATGTCGCTGGCATTCAATGAGTTGAGGAAAAGTACGATAGAAAATGGATGGAATCTATGATGTCATGATTGTTTTTCATTCATTTAGATGATTTTGAGAATGTTTTACAGAATAACTAACTACTACATGACCTAGCTCGATGAATTTAGATCTTTTTTTTTAAAGTTTATTTATTTATGTATTTAAAAGGTTTGAGGGAAGCAACAAAATATCCACATCCTGCATTTTTTTCCAGTAGAAAGAGCTCTCTTAAAATCTTGTAAAAATAAATAAATAAATAAATAAAAATTATAAGAACTCATTTTGTGTATTTTTTCACAAAAATATTTTCCAAAATTGGAATATTATTGAGGCGCTATGTTTGTCTTGGATATCATTCCATATCCGCCAGAAATTATTTGGCCCACTTAGGTTGAAGTCTGCCATCTTGTAGATATTGGTGATATTACAAAGTAAAACCACAGGATATTTTTTTTTCTTTTTTTCTTTGTTCAACATTTTTTTATATATATTTTGGAATTTTCCCACTTTTTTTCAGAATAAGTTTTGATTTTTGATTTTTTTTATTTTTGCCTTTGTTAAAAATAAATAAAATAAGAACAATCGTTTTTTTCCCTTTATTCTTTTTTTTATTATTTTTATTTTTATTTTTATTTTTATTTTTTTTAATTAATCAAAGGTCCACTCAGATTCTGGTAATAAATGTAAATGCAATTAATCTGTTCCAGCGCCAAAACTAAGTTGTACTATTTTTTTTGTATTTTTGTTTATTAATTATCAGTGTGTGGGTAAAAATAAATATAATGCAATATAAAAGTGAAACATTTTTTTTAACTATTTATTATTCATTAACTTTAACTAATGATTGGAAAAAATAGGACTATTACCTGTAGTAGTGGTACATTATTTCTATCATGAAATGTTTCACAATGTGTGCAGTGAATCTTTATCACAAGTTTCAAATTCAAAATCATTTCTTTTCCATGATGTTCAAATTTATTGAGATGCTGTAGCTGTCATTTGAATAATATTAACCAACAAATGAATCATGCACCTCATTAGCATTTCATAGTTTTATCATTATGATGTTCACGTTTTGTTTTTTGTTTTTTTGTTTTATAAGCGTATTTTGTTTTTTGTTTTTTTCAAAGCCACTTGCTGCGTCTGACAGCGGGGTGCAGAAAAAGCTTGTCCGGCGCTCATAATTGGTCGGCGTAAATACGTGGGAGTTGCGTAATCACAACATCCCGCCGCCGCCTGTCGCAGTAATGCACTCCGAAATGACGCTCCATTCACTGGAATGCTTCCAATCCAGTTAAAGCGATTGATTGGCGGGCGAGGGCGCCAGTGGCTCACTTGATTATTGCCATATTTATTTCGTCCAGGCGCACCACATGTAATTGGTGGCATTCATCTTTATTTTGCCAACATGATCCGGACACACAATAACGTGCTCTCCTTTTTTTCTTTGTCTTCTTTTATTCCAGAAAGGTTAACAAGTGCTACCGGGGTCGATCTTGCCCGATTATTGTTCACTGCAGGCAAGTATTGCAACCTGATGATTGTCAAGATGATGATGCTGATTGGCAACCAAAGTGGGGGTGCGCATGTTTTCAAACGTAACATCATGCTACAAACACATTAAATGGTGTATATGAAAATATTTCTCAATTCGGAACCCTCCAATTGTCAAGTATAAGCTTACCATTTTTGGTCATTCGGCTAAGCTTCAAATCAAAATGGCCGACTTATTATTCAATGTCCGATAAGGCTGAACAATTTTGAAATAAATATAATTACTTACTTGCTCACCTAAATAGAAAAATCTCGTCTTAGTGGCTCGCATTTGGCAATTGAAGCTCATTAAAACTGTAAGAGTACATGTTAAAGCACGCCATCATAATGGTTGATTTTGTTATAAATCTTTAAATAATAATAATAAATGTAAATAAATTTTCAAATTCAAATTTACTGTAGTAAAAAAAAAAAAAAAGGAAATGACATTTCTTGATTATATTAAACGTCTTTTTTTTTACTAGCTAAAAAGGAAAGAGTATGCATTAAAGCACTCCATGATGATGGTTGTTTTTAACAAGATGTTCAAGTTGCTGTTATCCATCGTACCCAAAAAGTTTTCGACTTCGTTTCTAGCTCAAAACTGTCTCGAATATTTGAATATTCATTTCGAACTTCCTCATTCCTGTTGAAAACCTCGACAGCTCACCGAATTTGAAACAGTCTACATTAAAGCTCATAAAATTATGATTAGTTTTACAACAAAATTGAAAAAAGTGGAATAACACTTTTTTTTATTATTAATATGTCAAACCAGTTATTTAGTTGTATTTCTGAAAAAAGTTTTAAGTGGCTTGAAATTTCTAAACCCATGGATAGCTCACGGAATTGGAAAGCGTCCGCATTAAAGCCATGCATTTATTAAGCACTGTACAGACCATGAACAGCTTTGATTTACTGTTTTTTCTTATTATTTTTTAGGGAGATATTGACGTCGCTATGCAAGGCTTAAAAAAAAAAAAAAAAAGTTTGGCTTAAGGCCGCTTTGTGGTAAACACCCAATAACCCGCCTGAGCACTTTTAACAGGCGCACCCTGTCAAGTCATGCGTGCGGCGAGCGCGGATTAATGAAGGCGCCGCGCGCCTCCCCAGCGTTTGTTTGGCCCGCGCCTTCATCGGAGAGATGCGAGCCTTGTTTGCAATTAACATGCAGCGCCACTGAATGGCCGGCGGGCACAAAGGGAGGCTTTTCAACACGCCATCCCTAGAGTAATGGAGAGACAGAGGGAAAAAAAAAAGCGAAGCCCTTCAAAAAACAAAAAAAAAACAAAAAAATGTTCTTCAAACCGCTGCTGGTCTCTCAACCTTCTCCTGTGCTCTCGAGGTGCGTGATTTTAAAAGCCTTTGTCCTCTGGTGGGCTCTCAGAAGACCCCCCAACTCCCTCAACATTGCTTGCCCAGACCACACATGAGTCAATCACATGCATTGCATCATCCAATTGTCACATGGCCAGGTCGATTTTATTTGCACTTTTTTAAAAAAAACTTTTTGCTTAATTTTTAATAGTTTTAGTATATGTTTTGATTTTTTTTTTAATATATGGAATATTTTTTGGGTGCAAGACCAAACTATTACCACTGCTGAATTCAAATATACGTTGTGCTTAAAAAATAAAAATAACCCAAAAAATAAAAAACATTGTTTTTATTGTTCTGTTTCATTGTTAGTGTAAACACTGTGAATCTTAAATGTATAGCATGGGGGAAAAAAGCAAAAAAAAATTGAGAAAAAAAATATTTATCTTTGACGCTTTATGAGAGTAAATTTAACACAGATTAAAATATGTGATTTTTTTTTTTAAATATTATAATATTGCATAATATAACGAGAATAAATGTGTAGGACGATAAGCGACAATCTCCATTTTGAGATTTAAAAAACAGCATAAATTAATTTGCCTAAAAAATTAAATGGTCCAAAAACTAAGTAGTCTTAATATTTTGAGGAAAAATAATTTTGAAGATAAATTTTGAATTGATTTTCCTTTTCTAGCCCAATATTGGTTCATAAAACCATGAATCGATTATATAAATATCTATTTTTTCCCATAAATTCTTAAGAAAATAGAATTTTATTTTTTTTTTGTATCTTAATGTTTCCTTGAAATTTACTATTCACGTGAATTTTAAAGTATTTTCTTAAATTTATGAAATTATTGCAGGTTAAGACAATTCAGAATATTTTAAGTTTATATTTAAAATGATTAAATTAGAATTATGAATATATTGTCATCTTATCCTTGCTGATGTCAATGTTTGTGTAACATTTAACTGATTGTAACACGTGTTACTTTCGTTAATAAACAAAATCATTTAACCAGTTACTACATGCACAAAATTTACTTTGTAATTTAATATTTGTGGAGTTGTTATCAGGTACTTGACATTTAAGAAGAATTAATGTTCTATAATTAATCCATATCGGATTGCACTGAAGTAAATCGAATTGAATCGGGGAAAAATTGCATTGAAATCAAATCGATTGAGGAAATTAGAATCGATACACAGTCCTAATTTTGATGACAATGGAGTCTTAGCGTGATTACTGTTTTATGTTTTGTGCTTTATTTAATAAAGTTGCAAACCTAAGAAAAAAATTTGTATTTTTTTTTTCTATCATTTGCTATCTGTGATATTTGTCCTGTCTTATGATCTGTGTCTTCTTTTTCTGTCTGTGTCAACCTGCAGTGATGGCGCTGGCAGGAGTGGGACTTACATTCTGATTGACATGGTCCTCAATAGGATGGCAAAAGGTAAAGGCTCCCTCTGCTTGCGTTGCCCTGGCAACGCTCTGCTTTTCTATCGAGGGTCTTGGTGTGATGCGTTGGAGGGTGACGGGGGTGCGGCTTGAATTGGGGGAACAAAGGCCCCCGCGCAAATGAGAAATCGTGGGGGGGGGGGCCTATATGAACATTAGTAATTTAGCAGTCATTTATGCTGCTGTCACGCCATATCGACCTGCATGACGATTGCCACATGAATTTAGCTGGCACATGCATGCCAATGAAACGCAATTCATTTACAGTTTGCCATCAATGTTTCATACAAGCATGTGTTCATTTGATTAGTTTTTTTTTTCTTTTATCTTTCTGCAGCTGCATTATTATTGTCTTAGAGTGAACCGTTTGCCGAGTCCTACCGTGAAAAGCAAAATTCATAAATGAGCTCAGATGCAACATGATGGCAGAAAAAGCACGTTTAGCAAGAGAGGATCATAAAGCATCAACACAGTAACATCAATCAAAAAGTATGATGGATAAAGTTATATTAATACAAGAAAAAAAATGAAAAAAATGTGTGATGATGATTTAAAGAATACATTTGTAATATTACAGGTGGAAAAAGTTTTAATTTTTGGAAAGTAAAGTCTTAAATTATTTGCATAATAAATTCATATTTTTATATTAAAAACTACGAGGAAACAAAGTCTTGAGAAGTGCTAATTCACAAATATAAATTCATAAGATGTTTCCGCAGTGTTTGTCACACTTTCAGCTGCCGAAGAAACTCATAAACTACAAGTCTGATGTTTTGTTATTGTTTTTTGTAACTGAATGTATATAAAACATTTTTTAATGAGAATAAAGTCAGAAATTCCTGACAAAAACTTGGGCAATAATAACTAAAGCTGTTTGTTTTTTTAAACACATTGTTTCAATACTGGGCAGACAAAATTATAAGAGAATAAGGGAACGGATTTGTAATATTGGGCAGATGTCTTTTTTATGAAAATACAGGCCAGAATAAAGTCTGTGTAGTCATAAAATTTGCAAATTCCAAAAAAAAAAAAGCTGGAATAAAGTGAGCTTTTTTTCCCCCACTAGAATAAATTTCAAATATCACAACAAGTAAACTTGGAATATTGTGTGGAGTTTTTTTGTTTTGTTTTTGTTTTGTTTTTTTGTGAAATGTTTACATTTTGCAAGAAATCCCAATTTTACAAGAGTACATTCATAATATGAACAATTTTATATATATATATATAAAAACTTTGATATTGTGTGAATAATTCAAGCATTTTTAGAGCAAACTTAATATGTTTAAAAATACAGTGATTATAATGTTACGCAAACAAAATTATTTCGTGAGAATCAAATTTATCTGTTAATCCTTTCCAACACCGATTTAAAAACTTTTGTTAAATTAATTTAATAGTAAAAACAAAAAATAGCACTCTACACTATTGTACTATGTAAATAACAGCATTAAAAAAATAACATTTAAATCAAATTATAATATGAAGCAGTTTGTAAATTATGATTTTATGCATTTATTATGTAGCTGCTTCTGGTGTGCCTACCTCGACCACCAGGCGGCAGTATGACAAACACATACTGATGATCACAACTGCCCAGTAAGCTGCAGACATAATAGTTGAAAAGGCAGCGTGTAAAATTGTTGGAAATTCAAAATGGATTTTACGTCCATTGTGGATGATTTCGTGCCCCCAAAGGTCAGCCTGTGTCAATTAGAAGAGCCCCTCCGTAGCTTGGCCTGCCCTCTGGCCTTTGACCTTTCAACTTTGCCCTTTCCTCAACTCAAAATGGCCGCTCTTTAGAAGAAGTTCTTGAGTGACAAATGCCCCCAGTTGTCCAGTGGCGATGAAAGCCACTCGCCGCGCTTTTTTTTAACCTTTTGTTTCCTGAGCCGTGCCCCCCAACAAATCCCCCCCTCCAACGTCTGCTGTGTAGAAAATGGACATAATCTGGCCCTCGAAAGCTTTTCTTTGGCTTCTCGTTTACTCTGGAATTCGGCCTTCCACTCTTACACATCAAAGGTTGTTTGGAGCACGCAACTACTTTTTCCTCTATTTAAAAAACATAAATAAAATAAAATAGAATTTACTTTTGCTCTAAAAATATAAGTTGTAATTTTATTTTAATGAGAATTAAGTCATAGGAATGAGTATCAATTTCTATTATGAGAAAATTAATTTAATTCCGCAAGAAGTGATTAAGAATTTTATGACCAAAAAAAAAGGGAAAAAATGTCAGTTTCATGAGGGAATTTTTTTTTTCTTTTTACACAAATAACTTTTAACTAATTTTTTAAGGGATAAATTAGAGAAAAGTTGTAATAATAAGAACAAAATTATAATCAGAAATTAACATAATTCTTTCCAGAATCATTTGTCATAATTTTATGACAAAAAAGTTTACATTTTCTAAGAAATATATTTGTAGTATTCATAATATTACAAGAAAAAATAGCAGTTGAAAAAAAAACTTTGAGAATAAATGATAAAAGCCATAATTTAATGAGAAAATACTGATAATAAATAATGAACAGTTTTTGTTACAGTTAAATGGCCCTTGTGCCGCTCCATCTGTTACACCCACATTGTCCTCCTGGGGGCAGTAGAAGACACACAGATGTGATGAGTAAATAAACATCATCATGAAGTCCTCCATAGGAGATGATGTCATCAGTCTCGTACTTGTTCCTCGAGAGCATCGTGGCCCCTTTCACACAACCTCCTCTCGCATATTTGATCAAGACGCGCGAGCGAGTCTGCGGGCCGCCGTCCAAGCCTTCCCAGGGATGAATGTATTCATTTGCAATGGGCCTTCTAAAGGGGGTAGAAAAGACGAGATGGACAGATGTGAGCTGGATTAGCCTGATTGCTTTCAACTGCCGCCAATGTTGTGCGTGCGTGTTGCAGGTGCTAAGGAGATTGATATTGCCGCTACCCTGGAGCACTTGAGAGACCAGAGAGCCGGCATGGTCCACACAAAGGTAAGAAGAACACAACCCCCCCCCCCCCCCCCCCCCCCCCCCCCCCCCCCCCACCACCACCACCACCACCCCCCCGCTGCCTTTGAGCTCGAGAGGTTTTGAGGGAGGGGTGAGCGAGATGAAAAGATAACACGTCGCTTTTGTTTGTGAAGTCCTCCAACATCAAGAAAGTTTGATTGGATGCCAGCCATTTTATTTTTTATTTTTTGGAACACCAACAGTCCAAATATTCACTCTTGTGAGAGAGTGCCAACAAATAATCACTCATAAAAGTTGCCGTTATTACTTTCACCAGAGGAAGATGTTACAACAAAAAGTTGTAATGTTGACAAAAATAGTCTGAAAGTCTGATTTTGTGAGAAAAAAAATCATCCTAAAATGTATTTATTTATTTATTTATTTATTGTATTTCTTTATTTTTTTACCCCAAAAATTCTTCAAGAAATAAAATAAACTTATAAACTTATTTCACCAACACATTTCGGAGAAAAAAAACAAAAAACAAAAAATAAAAAAAACAACAACGAAAAAACAAACAAAAAAAATAACATTTTTTATTTAAAAATTTGTAAAAATCGAAAAAAAAATCTGCAAATGTGCAAATCAGCGGGGTTGACTAAAGTTTTAGTTTTTGATGATAAAAAAAATGTTTCAAAAAAATAGTTGGATTAAAAAGAGGAAAGTTGTTTACCTTTAGTAAAATAAATGTCAGAATTTTACAAGAATATAGGCAGAATGTTAGAATAATTTTTTATTCTAACAAAAAAAATGTAATATTACTAGAATAAAGTTGTAATGTTATTAGAGTACATTTCTAATTTTATAAGAATAAATTTGTAATTTTCACAATCATCAAGTATCATAATATAATGAGAAAAAAATATATACAATTTTATGGAAATTGATTCATAAATACAGTGGGAGAAGTTGCTACAATAAATTCATCATTTTCTAAGAATAAAGTTGCAATTTTCTGTTTTTAAAAACATACTCTTATTAAAGCTATTAGAAAAACAATAATTTTATGAGAATAAATGTGGTATCTTTTGTTTGTTTTAATCATTTTTAGCCAATTATTAGGATTCCTTAAAATAAAATTCAGCCCTTGTCGCTAGTTCAACATGAAATTTGGCCGGCATGTCTAACATGAGGTGACCCACAAAAAAAAAATTCTCAAGCCGCCTTATCAGAAAAGACACAGGAAGTCCTCCATTTTGGTCTGAAACAGCGTTTCAGCAACTCATTTCCAGCACCTGAAGCAAATTTGAATTTGCAACATGAAATTTGCTCCATTTTGTCCGATAGCTACCAAATAGGACTCCCGTCGACTTATCACATAGGGGGCCGCAAAACTGCCGGCCCCTCCCAACGGAGCTTCGAAGCCCAAAAATCCAAGCGGAGCTGGACGGATTCATATTTCTGACATCACACGACTTCCAAAATAGAAAAAGCTGATCGGCCACCGGCGGCTCCCGCCTGTCCATCGATCGCGTTTGTTTCCCTTCAGGCCTCGCTCTGTGTTGACACATCTTAAGGCCTCCGCACTCCTACGCGCCTCCTTTTTTTTTTTTTTTTTTTTTGTTGCCCCTGAGCCTGGGGAGAAGAGTGCAAAAACAGCAGCAGCAGCTCTGTGGGGGGAAACATCAATCACGCTGTTGCTTTGCTCTGGAGGGGGAAAAAAAACAAAAGCCAAACAAAAGTCAAGCTGGCCTCACCTGTATGAAAATAAAATAAAAAATACTTTCATACTCATACTTGTGAGTACTTTTTGTCACAAATGTTGCCGCCTCTTTTTGTCCCGCAGGAGCAGTTTGAGTTTGCGCTGACGGCCGTGGCCGAGGAGGTGAACGCCATCCTCAAAGCGATGCCTCAGTGAACCTCGTCTTCTTCATTTTCTTCCTCAAGCTCTCTAATCCATCTACTTATGTGTATAAATATTATATATTCACTTACTTTCAGTGTGTCAAGCAGCTCTTCCAGTGGCCAAAAGTTGCGTTCAGGTACGACAAATTGGTCCGGGCTCGAAGCTGATTGGATGCCTGAAGTGAGGAGTTGATAAATCGTCCAATGAAAAGCATGTCTTCTTTTGGGAGAGTTCTCCAAACTCCGAAACAAGAACAACAAGAAAGGTATTTTTTTTTAAAGACTCAAAGACTTAATATTGGGAGATTATTTTTATTTGTTATATATAATTTATTAAATATTATTTATTTCATGAAGATAAAGTATAGTGTAAAAAAATGGGAATTTTAAAAGCATATATTTTTCTTTATTCTTATTTTATTTCTCTTTTATATGTAGTTTTACTATTTTATTAAGAACATTATTTTTAATTTTATTTGAAATAATTATTTTTTATACTTAAGTAATAATATTATGAGAAGATTTTTTTACTAGAATAAAAAGGAGATTTCTTTTGCCATAAAAAAAAAATAGTTATTTATATATTGGAAAAAAATAGAAGTTTACAAGAATAAAATTATATTTTTGTCTTACAATTTCATTCTTGTTTATTTTTCTATGTTTATTTTTATTTTACTTTAATTTAAAAAAAAAACATTTAAAGAATGAATAATGTGACTAAATAATAGCAATAATATTATAGCAGATAAAATAAATACTGAAAAATGTATTATGGCAAAGCAAATAAATATTGAAAAATGTATTTTTATAAGAATAAAGTTATTTAATTCATTTTCTTGCGGGGGGAAAAAATCCCTATTTGGCAATATAGACTCAATTGGACTCAACATTATTAATAAATGTATAATATTTGAGTAATTTTTCAATTTTACAGAAAAAAATATTTTGGATTGTCATTAATTTTAGAAACAAATCAAATCCAGAAAACATGCTTTTCATCTGTGATGTACAGACGTACCTGAACGCACCCTTCTCGTGCCACTGGCCAGCTTTGACATCACATAGTGTGAAGAGTTCCACAGATGTAAAAAAAAAATAATAATAATAATTTTAAAAATGAAGCATATATACATACATATACATTTCTAAGAGTATGTACAGTTGACTGTATGTATTGTAATATTGTACAAATGATTCAAATGACATGAATGATGTTTTGGAACAATTTAAAGCAAAGTAACCAGAGGGGGAAAAAATGAAAATTAAGTCATAATTGCGAGAACAATGTCATGAAATACGAGAATAAAAGTCTAATTTACTGTAACGCTTTTATTTTATGAGAATAAAGTTGTATTATTACAGAAAAACATGGAATTTTACCCTTAGTTACAATTGCAAGAATAAAATCCAAATTTGCAAGAATTGACTCATAATAGTGCAATAAAAGTTTGCAATTATGAGAATAAAATCTGAATATAATTCATAATACAACACAACGTTGTTGTTAATAATTTGGTCATATTACGAGCGTAATTGTACACAAACATACAGATAATGATTGTTGTTAAAATTATGTATAATATAGCTATGCTAAATATATTACTGCTTTATTCCCAGAACTACATTTTTTCCTTGTAACTTTTTCAACTAATTTTCTTCTTTTCGGTGCTGCCCTATAACTCGTTGCCAACCATACACGTAAATATCGACGTGCTAAAAAGTCCACTCACAATGCTACGACATCGCTCGTTGACACCACACGACCACCGCTAATAATAACAATAACTAGAAGTAGTGTCTTGTTCTCTTACTATCGCTAGGAAGTGTTCCATCTATTTATCGAGCGCGTGTACGAGCATCGTGGTTGTTTGTATTTATGTATCGCG
The DNA here is from genome assembly GCF_051991245.1 of Festucalex cinctus. Lineage (NCBI taxonomy): Eukaryota > Metazoa > Chordata > Actinopteri > Syngnathiformes > Syngnathidae > Festucalex > Festucalex cinctus. Next base: position 12,571,064 of record NC_135430.1, on the reverse strand, counting down.
GATACATTGTGATAATGTTGTGCAACATGAAAATAGTATGATTTCCTCTACTGGAGTGATTCGATGAGAACATTTTTGTGTCTCCACGGTAACCTTCATTGATAATAAAGATCTTAAAAAAAAAGAAAACTGTCTTGTATTTTTGCTAATCACACACTTTGTGAAAAACGTTGTGAAATTACAGGAAAAAAATCAGCAGCAAAAAAAATTGTGAGTATTTTTTGTTGTTAGCATTACTCGTGACACAAAAGGCTTCGATCGTTAGCTTTGACTTTACGTTACAAAAGATTAACTCCCCGAAGTTTAGTGATGGGGCGATCCCCGAGTGTTGTTTGTTTGGAAAAGTGCCTGGAATGCTTTCCAGGAAAGAAAAAAAGGCCCAGCGTGTGCGTCTTGTCGGCTGGTGAAAGGCGAGCAGATCGGTGCGACCGAGCCTTCATGTCGCTCCAAGGCCTCAGCGGCTTTGATCGGCTCCACAAACAAAATGCGCTTTTTAAGTCGGCTAAGTCGCCTGAGAACATCATCGTCATCCTAACTCCATAAATAAATACATAATAAAACCACACTTTTAATGCTTATGATCCATAACATACATAGACTAACTGTATAAAATGAGACACTCTTATTACAAAAAAAAAAAGAAAAAAGAAAAAAGAAAAAAAAGACAGCGGACTAGATGTTACTATTAGCTTGCTAGCATAAAACTAACTTTGTACAAATTTCAAGAAAGAATGGGAATACGGTTGAAACTTAACTACAGATCAAAAGACAGAACTCCCCACCCAACCCCAAAAAAATGGTAAATTGTTTCTTTAAAAATCTAGCTAGCATCAGACAGCTATGTTTTATCAGGCTGTGTTAGCTTGTTAGCTTGTTTGAGGTTAAGCATGGTAGCACAGAAAGCTCTTAGAAATTTTGATGAAAACCACAATTTGACAGACAGAAATCTCAAACAAATATTTTGACGTTTGCTTAAATGTTTAGCTAGCATCAGACAGCTATGTGCTATCAGAATTTGCTAGCTAGTGAGGTTTAGCTATATAGCATGGAAAGTTGAAAACTTTATCCAAATTTGAATGAAAAGGAAACAAAGGGTGAAATAGTATACAACAGATATAAAGAAAGAAATCTAGAAAGAATGTAAATATGTTATCTGTTTAAATGTTTAGCTAGCAGAGTAGAGCTAAGTGCTATCAAAATTTCCTAGCTAGTCAGGTTTAGCTTGGTACGATAGAAACCATATACAAATTTGGACGGAAAATTGGAACTTGGGGTGAAAATATAATATAATGTTTCACCAAGAGTCTTAATTAAAAAAAAATATTTAAATCATTTATTAAAAAAAAATAAAAATAAAAAATCCACACAGAAAGGCCAGCAACTGTAGCGTCATTTTGTGGTATCTGCCATGTAGTGGTTTAATCTAAGCTCATGCAGTCGACATGGAGCAGGCGGTAACATTTTCCGTGCCTCTTGCCATGTCCCATCATGCATCTGGGGACAGCGACTTGGCATATGGCGGCCATGTTTACGCGTCTTCGCTGACCGCCGCCGACAAAGACGACCGTCACTCATCCTAAGTGAGTTTCTCAACACGTGTCTGGCAGGCGCACTCCGCCGGGACCTCGGTCATTTGCATAGCCAGATTGCTTTCTTTTGATCGGATGAATGAACGGATGGACATTTTTTTTTTCATTCTTGAGTCTTGAAAAAAAAATCCTGGTTGCCAAACTAAAACAGATTATTATAAAAAGATGCAAATGATTGCCCAACAAACGGATGACAATGTTGTCACCATGTCGTTGATTGGCTGTGGAGGTGGTGGATTGTTGCTGTTGCTAGGCAACTGTTACTAAGACGGTTGCCATGTCGGAGGCTCACTAGGAAACGTCATGAATCATGGATGCTTGATTTTTTTTTCATCTCATCTGTAATGCAGATGAGCCCCCAACACACACACCCTGTTGAAAAAAGGTGCATGACGTATAATTTATTTTATTTTTTTTACACATTTGAAGCATTTAGACAATGAACAGTTTGTGCTTAAGGGCCATTTATTTTTTGACTACAATGAATATGTCCTCAATTTTTCACCATGTTTTGCATTGAGATGGAAACTATAAGGGCGTGGTTTTCAAAAATGTCAACTTTTTAACAGACATTGAACGTAACATTTTTCATCCTATTTAACGTTAAGATGTTTGGAAACATGTTTTCAACTGACGCCATTTTGCTATTTGTCTGTTTTCCCCTGATTTTTCTTGCTGGATATTTATAAATATCATCACCCTTGCAAATATTTGTTTGCTAACATGGTGTAAATTAGCTAATAAACTGATTGACTTATTATTATTATTCATGGCTGTTGTAAACATTCAACATGTCCGTCATTTTCATCAGCATCAACTTTTTAGCATTTTGACCTTTTGATGTGTTTATGGGCTTCAAAAATCCTCGTGATTGTAAATTAACCACCAAAACGACACAATTTTGTCACTTCCTGTTTGCTAATCTGCCCGGCAACAGTGTCCCTGAAACATAATTGCAAGTAGTAAAAAGTGCAGGTGGCTTTTTTGTCCCACATTAAGGCCGTTAAGGCCGTCATTCGGGCTTCCTCGTTAGTCGCGTCTTCATCCTCCACAAGTGTTTTTAAGAATAAAATTTAAAAAAAAATCCCTTGGCAGCTCTTTGACCCAAACTCGTTTTCTTTCATCCAACGCGTTTGGTAAGTCCTTGAACGCAACAAAAGACCGGGCTGCCTGACGCGTTTTTTCCCTCGCCGGCGAGCGTTCAAAGCATGTTTGATACTCGGTGGAATTAGCAGCAATTTGTGCTCCAAACTAATTAGAGGCACAGCAGAAAAAAAGAAAAAAAACACAAGAGACGTCTTGTCGTGTTTTATGGTGATTCAATGCAATCAACCCAACTTATGAATGCACGTTTATTCATTTGAATGACATTTGTCACCGTCGCTCCTTACAATAAAAGCTTTTCTTCTTCTTCATGTCGTATGATATGAACAAAAGATGAATCATATCATCATCATCATCATCCCATGACCTCAACCATTTGAACAGTTGCCGTGTATTTCAGTGACATATGTACATATTGCGCATATCAGAAACCGCCACTATCTTTCTAAGAAATGTTGGTAACCAAGCCATGCAGTCTGTGCTACACTGCCACCAAGTGGCCAAATGAATAAAACAGGAACATTTCAAGTTATTCCCTATCTAGATTTTTTTACTTTCAATAGCTACTCCTGTTTTTGTGAAAACTCATTCAAGTCACGTTAGACTATAGGCATTTTTGCGCATTTAGTGTCATAAGTTCAGAAAAAAGAATGAACATTTCTTGAAGGCATCCATATGTTTATGAGAAACAAAAACAAAAAAAGAATTACACAGGAAGAGGTTCATCTTTACAAACGTAATCACTTGGATGCAAAATGTGGGAAAATCCAATCCATATAGGAGATTATGTCAAGTTCAAGTGAACATTTTCAAACGATGACAAGATTCGGTTTAGAAAAAAGGACCAAACCCAAACCCGCCGAATGTGGGGAAGAAGAGTCGTGGCGGCGGCGGCGTTCTTCTTCGTCTCGACTCCTTTAGCCAAAGTTTCTTCCTCTTGGGGTCCGTGTAACCTGCAAGACAAACAAACCGTAGTCAGAAACATCATATTATCTATTTTTAACATTTATTTTTATTTTTTTTAAATGGCACATGCCATTCGATTGAATTCACATAATTATTCCAATTATAAAACATAATTACTGTAATTATTATAATTACAAAACATCATTATAATTACAACTTAACATTACAACAACCCCTTTTGCACGCCACTGCTGACAGCGTTGACACCTGCCAATCAAGAAGCAAAGGGAGCAAAAAGCCGCCTGCCAACATATTTGTCACCTCTGCTGAGGCCGTGCTCTCCTTCCCCCTCCTCATCGTCATCGTCGAGAGCGGCGTTCTGGGCCGAGCTCCTCAGGAGGCGCTGGTGGTGCAAGCCAGCCACGGGGAGGAGATTGTGTCTGCGACGGCGATGCTCCTCGTCGTCTGTTGTGACGTCTGCCTCACAACAACAACGACAATGTTTTGGTCATCTTGTTGTAATAAGAGCGGTTTGCGTCTATGATAGGGGTTAGTGTGCTTGCTTGGTAAGCAGCAAGTCACTGGTTCGAAACCAGCCCAGGTTTATAATTTCTTCTCCCTCCTCCCCTCCTCATCCTCCTCAATTCCATGCAGAAAGGAGCCGTTTTGTTTCTAATGTTTATTGAAGAACTGGCTAGCGTCAAGTTGCGTGGAGGAGTGCTCCAACAGCAGACATGCAGTCGGCTCGCCGGGGGTGCGGCAATCACGGGGAGAGGTGGGGTTTTACTGAACCGGGCGTTTTACTTCCGTGGAACAAAACTAACCAGCAAGGCACCGAATAATTCATAAAAAATTACATCGCCATGGTGTTAAAGGTAAGGTGTTTTATTTAAATAAATAAATAAATAAATAAATAAATAAATAAAAAAAGAGAAAAGACCATGTATAGTGACCAGTTTTATTTAAAAAAACAAAACAAAAAAAGACCATGTACAGTAAGGCATTGTATTTAAAAAAAATAAAATAAAAAATTACCATGTATAGTAAGGCGTTTTATTTAAAAAAAACAAAAAACGACCATGTAAAACCCGACCATATATAGTAAGCCGTTTTAATTATTCCTCACAAGGGTCGCGGGGGATGCTGGAGCTTATCTCAGCTGGCTTTGGGCAGTAGGGAGGGGACACCCTGGACTGGTTGCCAGCCAATCGCAGCGCGTTTTAATTAAAAAAACAAAAAACAAAAAAAAAGACCATCGATGGGTAGGTGTTTTATTGAGGAAAAAAAAAAATGACCATGTATAGTAAGGCTTTTTTTTTTTTTTAAAGACCATGTATAGTAAGGCATTTTATTTAAAAAAAAAAAAAAACACAAAAAAACGACATGTATAGTAAGGCATTTTTTGGGGGTTTTGTGTTTTTGTTTTGTTTTGTTTTGTTTTTTATTTATTTATTTTTTAACGACGATGTATAGTGAGGCGTTATATTAAAAAAAAAAAAACGTTTTTATTTTATTTTTTTTTAAAAACGAGCATGTATAGTAAGTCGTTTTATTTAGGGGAGAAAAAACAACAACAACAAAAAACGACATGTATAGTAAGGCATTTTATTTTTGGAAAAAAAACGACCATGTATAGTAAGGCGTTTTATTTTTGGAAAAAAAACGACCATGTATAGTAAGGCGTTTTATTTTTGGAAAAAAAACGACCATGTATAGTAAGGCGTTTTATTTTTAGAAAAAAAAAACGACCATGTATAGTAAGGCATTTTATTTTGGAAAAAAAACGACCATGTATAGTAAGGCGTTTTATTTTGGAAGAAAAACGACCATGTATTTTAAGGCGTTTTATTTTTGGGAAAAAACGACGATGTATAGTAAGGCGTTTTATTTTTTGAAAAAAACGACCATGTATAGTAAGGCGTTTTATTTTTGGAAAAAAAACGACCATGTATAGTAAGGCGTCTTATTTTTTGAAAAAAAAACGACCATGTATAGTAAGGCGTTTTATTTTTGGGAAAAAACGACCATGTATAGTAAGGCGCTTTATTTTATTTTTTTAAAACCACCATGTATAGTAAGGCGTTTTATTTTTGGAAAAAAAACGACCATGTATAGTAAGGCATTTTATTTTTAGAAAAAAAAACGAACATGTATAGTAAGGCATTTTATTTTTGAAAAAAAAAGACCATGTATAGTAAGGCGTTTTATTTTGGAATAAAAACGACCATGTATAGTAAGGCGTTTTATTTTGGAAGAAAAACAACCATGTATAGTAAGGCGTTTTATTTTTAGAAAAAAAAACGACCATGTATAGTAAGCCGTTTTATTTTGGAAGAAAAACGACCATGTATAGTAAGGCGTTTTATTTTTTGAAAAAAAACGACCATGTATAGTAAGGCGTTTTATTTTTGAAAAAATAAAACGACCATGTATAGTAAGCCGTTTTATTTTGGAAAAAAAACGACCATGTATAGTAAGGCGTTTTATTTTGGAAGAAGAACGACCATGTATAGTAAGGCGTTTTATTTTGGAAGAAAAAACGACCATGTATAGGAAGGCGTTTTATTTTGGAAGAAAAATGACCACGTATAGTAAGGCGTTTTATTTTGGGAAAAAAAACGACCATGTTTAGTAAGGCGTTTTATTTTGGAATAAAAACGACCATGTATAGTAAGGCGTTTTATTTTTGGAAAAAAAACGACCATGTATAGTAAGGCGTTTTATTTTTGAAAAAAAAAAGACCATGTATAGTAACGCGTTTTATTTTGGAAAAAAACGACCATGTATAGTAAGGCGTTTTATTTTTGGAAAAAAAACGACCATGTATAGTAAGGCGTTTTATTTTTGAAAAAAAAAGACCATGTATAGTAAGGCGTTTTATTTTGGAATAAAAATGACCATGTATTTTAAGGCGTTTTATTTTTGGAAAAAAAAACGACCATGTATAGTAAGGCGTTTTATTTTTGAAAAAAAAACGACCATGTATAGTAACGCGTTTTATTTTGGAAAAAAACGACCATGTATAGTAAGGCGTTTTATTTTTGGAAAAAAAACGACCATGTATAGTAAGGCGTTTTATTTTTGAAAAAAAAAGACCATGTATAGTAAGGCGTTTTATTTTGGAATAAAAACGACCATGTATTTTAAGGCGTTTTATTTTGGAAGAAAAACGACCATGTATAGTAAGGAATTTTATTTTGGAAAAAAAAACGACCATGTATAGTAAGGCGTTTTATTTTGGAAGAAAAAGACCATGTATAGTAAGGCGTTTTATTTTGGAAGAAAAAGACCATGTATTTTAAGGCGTTTTATTTTTGGAAAAAAAACAACCATGTATTGTAAGGCGTTTTATTTTGGAAGAAAAACGACCATGTATAGTAAGGCGTTTTATTTTGGAAAAAAAACGACCATGTATAGTAAGGCGTTTTATTTTGGAAGAAAAACGACCATGTGTAAGGCGTTTTATTTTGGAAGAAAAACGACCATGTATAGTAAGGCGTTTTATTTTTAGAAAAAAAAACGGCCATGTATAGAAAGGAATTTTATTTTTGAAAAAAAACGACCATGTATAGTAAGGCGTTTTATTTTGGAAGAAAAACGACCATGTATAGTAAGGCGTTTTATTTTGGGAAAAAAACGACCATGTATAGTAAGGCGTTTTATTTTTGGAAAAAAAACGACCATGTATAGTAAGGCGTTTTATTTTGGAAAAAAAACGACCATGTATAGTAAGGCGTTTTATTTTTGGAAAAAAAACGACCATGTTTAGTAAGGCGTTTTATTTTTAGAAAAAAAAAACGGCCATGTATAGTAAGGAATTTTATTTTGGAAAAAAAACGACCATGTATAGTAAGGCGTTTTATTTTGGAAGAAAAAGACCATGTATAGTAAGGCGTTTTATTTTGGAATAAAAACGACCATGTATAGTAAGGCGTTTTATTTTTAGAAAAAAAAAACGGCCATGTATAGTAAGGAATTTTATTTTGGAAAAAAAACGACCATGTATAGTAAGGCGTTTTATTTTTGGAAAAAAAACGACCATGTATAGTAAGGCGTTTTATTTTGGAAGAAAAACGACCATGTATAGTAAGGCGTTTTATTTTGGAAGAAAAACGACCATGTATATTAAGGCGTTTTATTTTGGGGAAAAAAACGACCATGTATAGTAAGGCCTTTTATTTTGGAAGAAAAACGACCATGTGTAAGGCGTTTTATTTTGGAAGAAAAATGACCATGTCTAGTAAGGCGTTTTATTTTTGGAAAAAAAAACGACCATGTATAGTAAGGAATTTTATTTTGGAAAAAAAAGGACCATGTATAGTAAGGCGTTTTATTTTGGAAGAAAAACGACCATGTATAGTAAGGCGTTTTATTTTGGAAGAAAAACGACCATGTATAGTAAGGCGTTTTATTTTGGAAGAAAAACGACCATGTATAGTAAGGCGTTTTATTTTGGAAAAAAAACGACCATGTATAGTAAGGCGTTTTATTTTGGAAGAAAAACGACCATGTATTTTAAGGCGTTTTATTTTTGGGAAAAAACGACGATGTATAGTAAGGCGTTTTATTTTTTGAAAAAAACGACCATGTATAGTAAGGCGTTTTATTTTTGGAAAAAAAAACGACCATGTATAGTAAGGCGTCTTATTTTTTGAAAAAAAAACGACCATGTATAGTAAGGCGTTTTATTTTTGGGAAAAAACGACCATGTATAGTAAGGCGCTTTATTTTAATTTTTTTTTAAACTACCATGTATAGTAAGGCGTTTTATTTTTGGAAAAAAAACGACCATGTATAGTAAGGCATTTTATTTTTAGAAAAAAAAACGAACATGTATAGTAAGGCATTTTATTTTTGAAAAAAAAAGACCATGTATAGTAAGGCGTTTTATTTTGGAATAAAAACGACCATGTATAGTAAGGCGTTTTATTTTGGAAGAAAAACAACCATGTATAGTAAGGCGTTTTATTTTTAGAAAAAAAAACGACCATGTATAGTAAGGCATTTTATTTTGGAAAAAAAACGACCATGTATAGTAAGGCGTTTTATTTTGGAAGAAAAACGACCATGTATTTTAAGGCGTTTTATTTTTGGAAAAAAAACAACCATGTATTGTAAGGCGTTTTATTTTGGAAGAAAAACTACCATGTATAGTAAGGCGTTTTATTTTTGGAAAAAAAACGACCATGTATAGTAAGGCGTTTTATTTTTAGAAAAAAAAACGACCATGTATAGTAAGCCGTTTTATTTTGGAAGAAAAACGACCATGTATAGTAAGGCGTTTTATTTTTTGAAAAAAAACGACCATGTATAGTAAGGCGTTTTATTTTGGAAGAAAAATGACCACGTATAGTAAGGCGTTTTATTTTGGGAAAAAAAACGACCATGTTTAGTAAGGCGTTTTATTTTGGAATAAAAACGACCATGTATAGTAAGGCGTTTTATTTTTGGAAAAAAAACGACCATGTATAGTAAGGCGTTTTATTTTTGAAAAAAAAAAGACCATGTATAGTAAGGCGTTTTATTTTGGAATAAAAATGACCATGTATTTTAAGGCGTTTTATTTTTGGAAAAAAAAAACGACCATGTATAGTAAGGCGTTTTATTTTTGAAAAAAAAACGACCATGTATAGTAACGCGTTTTATTTTGGAAAAAAACGACCATGTATAGTAAGGCGTTTTATTTTTGGAAAAAAAACGACCATGTATAGTAAGGCGTTTTATTTTTGAAAAAAAAAGACCATGTATAGTAAGGCGTTTTATTTTGGAATAAAAACGACCATGTATTTTAAGGCGTTTTATTTTTGGAAAAAAAACAACCATGTATTGTAAGGCGTTTTATTTTGGAAGAAAAACGACCATGTATAGTAAGGAATTTTATTTTGGAAAAAAAACGACCATGTATAGTAAGGCGTTTTATTTTGGAAGAAAAAGACCATGTATAGTAAGGCGTTTTATTTTGGAATAAAAACGACCATGTATTTTAAGGCGTTTTATTTTTGGAAAAAAAACAACCATGTATTGTAAGGCGTTTTATTTTGGAAGAAAAACGACCATGTATAGTAAGGCGTTTTATTTTGGAAAAAAAACGACCATGTATAGTAAGGCGTTTTATTTTGGAAGAAAAACGACCATGTATATTAAGGCGTTTTATTTTGGGGAAAAAAACGACCATGTATAGTAAGGCCTTTTATTTTGGAAGAAAAACGACCATGTGTAAGGCGTTTTATTTTGGAAGAAAAACGACCATGTATAGTAAGGCGTTTTATTTTTAGAAAAAAAAACGGCCATGTATAGAAAGGAATTTTATTTTTGAAAAAAAACGACCATGTATAGTAAGGCGTTTTATTTTGGAAGAAAAACGACCATGTATAGTAAGGCGTTTTATTTTGGGGAAAAAACGACCATGTATAGTAAGGCGTTTTATTTTTGGAAAAAAAACGACCATGTATAGTAAGGCGTTTTATTTTGGAAAAAAAACGACCATGTATAGTAAGGCGTTTTATTTTTGGAAAAAAAACGACCATGTATAGTAAGGCGTTTTATTTTGGAAAAAAAACGACCATGTATAGTAAGGCGTTTTATTTTTGGAAAAAAAACGACCATGTATAGTAAGGCGTTTTATTTTTAGAAAAAAAAAACGGCCATGTATAGTAAGGAATTTTATTTTGGAAAAAAAACGACCATGTATAGTAAGGCGTTTTATTTTGGAAGAAAAAGACCATGTATAGTAAGGCGTTTTATTTTGGAATAAAAACGACCATGTATAGTAAGGCGTTTTATTTTTAGAAAAAAAAAACGGCCATGTATAGTAAGGCGTTTTATTTTGGGGAAAAAACGACCATGTATAGTAAGGCGTTTTATTTTTGGAAAAAAAACGACCATGTATAGTAAGGCGTTTTATTTTGGAAAAAAAACGACCATGTATAGTAAGGCGTTTTATTTTTGGAAAAAAAACGACCATGTATAGTAAGGCGTTTTATTTTGGAAAAAAAACGACCATGTATAGTAAGGCGTTTTATTTTTGGAAAAAAAACGACCATGTATAGTAAGGCGTTTTATTTTTAGAAAAAAAAAACGGCCATGTATAGTAAGGCGTTTTATTTTGGAAGAAAAACGACCATGTATATTAAGGCGTTTTATTTTGGGGAAAAAAACGACCATGTATAGTAAGGCCTTTTATTTTGGAAGAAAAACGACCATGTGTAAGGCGTTTTATTTTGGAAGAAAAATGACCATATCTAGTAAGGCGTTTTATTTTTGGAAAAAAAAACGACCATGTATAGTAAGGAATTTTATTTTTGAAAAAAAAGGACCATGTATAGTAAGGCGTTTTATTTTGGAAGAAAAACGACCATGTATAGTAAGGCGTTTTATTTTGGAAGAAAAACGACCATGTATAGTAAGGCTTTTTATTTTTGGAAAAAAAACGACCATGTATAGTAAGGCGTTTTATTTTTAGAAAAAAAAAACGGCCATGTATAGTAAGGAATTTTATTTTGGAAAAAAAACGACCATGTATAGTAAGGCGTTTTATTTTGGAAGAAAAAGACCATGTATAGTAAGGCGTTTTATTTTGGAATAAAAACGACCATGTATAGTAAGGCGTTTTATTTTGGAAGAAAAACGACCATGTGTAAGGCGTTTTATTTTGGAAGAAAAATGACCATGTCTAGTAAGGCGTTTTATTTTTGGAAAAAAAAACGACCATGTATAGTAAGGAATTTTATTTTGGAAAAAAGGACCATGTATAGTAAGGCGTTTTATTTTGGAAGAAAAACGACCATGTATAGTAAGGCGTTTTATTTTGGAAGAAAAACGACCATGTATAGTAAGGCGTTTTATTTTGGAAGAAAAACGACCATGTATAGTAAGGCGTTTTATTTTGGAAGAAAAACGACCATGTATCGTAAGGCGTTTTATTTTTAGAAAAAAAAACGGCCATGTATAGAAAGGAATTTTATTTTGGGAAAAAAACGACCATGTATAGTAAGGCGTTTTATTTTTGGAAAAAAAACGACCATGTATAGTAAGGCGTTTTATTTTGGAAAAAAAACGACCATGTATAGTAAGGCGTTTTATTTTTGGAAAAAAAACGACCATGTATAGTAAGGCGTTTTATTTTTAGAAAAAAAAAACGGCCATGTATAGTAAGGAATTTTATTTTGGAAAAAAAACGACCATGTATAGTAAGGCGTTTTATTTTGGAAGAAAAAGACCATGTATAGTAAGGCGTTTTATTTTGGAATAAAAACGACCATGTATAGTAAGGCGTTTTATTTTTAGAAAAAAAAAACGGCCATGTATAGTAAGGAATTTTATTTTGGAAAAAAAACGACCATGTATAGTAAGACGTTTTATTTTTGGAAAAAAAACGACCATGTATAGTAAGGCGTTTTATTTTGGAAGAAAAACGACCATGTATAGTAAGGCGTTTTATTTTGGAAGAAAAACGACCATGTATATTAAGGCGTTTTATTTTGGGGAAAAAAACGACCATGTATAGTAAGGCCTTTTATTTTGGAAGAAAAACGACCATGTGTAAGGCGTTTTATTTTGGAAGAAAAATGACCATGTCTAGTAAGGCGTTTTATTTTTGGAAAAAAAAACGACCATGTATAGTAAGGAATTTTATTTTGGAAAAAAAAGGACCATGTATAGTAAGGCGTTTTATTTTGGAAGAAAAACGACCATGTATAGTAAGGCGTTTTATTTTGGAAGAAAAACGACCATGTATAGTAAGGCGTTTTATTTTGGAAGAAAAACGACCATGTATAGTAAGGCGTTTTATTTTGGAAGAAAAACGACCATGTATCGTAAGGCCTTTTATTTTTAGAAAAAAAAACGGCCATGTATAGAAAGGAATTTTATTTTGGGAAAAAAACGACCATGTATAGTAAGGCGTTTTATTTTGGAAGAAAAACGACCATGTATAGTAAGGCGTTTTATTTTGGAAGAAAAACGACCATGTATAGTAAGGCTTTTTATTTTTGGAAAAAAAACGACCATGTATAGTAAGGCGTTTTATTTTTAGAAAAAAAAAACGGCCATGTATAGTAAGGAATTTTATTTTGGAAAAAAAACGACCATGTATAGTAAGGCGTTTTATTTTGGAAGAAAAAGACCATGTATAGTAAGGCGTTTTATTTTGGAATAAAAACGACCATGTATAGTAAGGCGTTTTATTTTGGAAGAAAAACGACCATGTGTAAGGCGTTTTATTTTGGAAGAAAAATGACCATGTATAGTAAGGCGTTTTATTTTTGGAAAAAAAAACGACCATGTATAGTAAGGAATTTTATTTTGGAAAAAAAAGGACCATGTATAGTAAGGCGTTTTATTTTGGAAGAAAAACGACCATGTATAGTAAGGCGTTTTATTTTGGAAGAAAAACGACCATGTATAGTAAGGCGTTTTATTTTGGAAGAAAAACGACCATGTATAGTAAGGCGTTTTATTTTGGAAGAAAAACGACCATGTATCGTAAGGCGTTTTATTTTTAGAAAAAAAAACGGCCATGTATAGAAAGGAATTTTATTTTGGGAAAAAAACGACCATGTATAGTAAGGCGTTTAATTTTGGAAGAAAAACGACCATGTATAGTAAGGCGTTTTATTTTGGAAGAAAAACGACCATGTATAGTAAGGCGTTTTATTTTTGGGGAAATAAAACGGCCATGTATAGTAAGGCGTTTTATTTTTGAAAAAAACAACGACCATGTATAGTCAGGCGTTTTATTTTTGGAAAAAAAAAAAACGACCATGTACAGTAAGGCGTTTTATTTTTGTAAAAAAAAAAAAACGACCATGTATAGTAAGGCGTTTTATTTTGGAAGAAAAACGACCATGTATAGTAAGGCGTTTTATTTTGGAAGAAAAACGACCATGTATAGTAAGGCGTTTTATTTTTGTAATAAAAACGACCATGTATAGTAAGGCGTTTTATTTTGGAAGAAAAACGACCATGTATAGTAAGGCGTTTTATTTTTGGAAAAAAAACGACCATGTATAGTAAGGCGTTTTATTTTTAGAAAAAAAAACGACCATGTATAGTAAGGCGTTTTATTTTGGAAGAAAAACGACCATGTATAGTAAGGCGTTTTATTTTGGAAGAAAAACGACCATGTATAGTAAGGCGTTTTATTTTTGGAAAAAAAAACGACAATGTATAGTAAGGCGTTTTATTTTTGAAAAAAAACAACGACCATGTACAGTAAGGCGTTTTATTTTTTGAAAATAAACGACCATGTATAGTAAGGCGTTTTATTTTTGGAAAAAAAAACGACAATGTATAGTCAGGCGTTTTATTTTTTGAAAAAAAAAAAACGACCATGTACAGTAAGGCGTTTTATTTTTGGAAAGAAACAAAAACGACCATGTATAGTAAGGCGTTTTATTTTTGGGAGAAAAAAAAAACGACCATGTATAGTAAGGCGTTTTATTTTTGGAAAGAAAAAAAAACGACCATGTATAGTAAGGCGTTTTATTTTTGAAAAAAAAACGACCATGTATAGTAAGGCGTTTTATGTTTGGAAAAAAAACGACCATGTATAGTAAGGCGTTTTATTTTTGGAAAAAAAAACGACCATGTATAGTAAGGCGTTTTATTTTTTGAAAATAAACGACCATGTATAGTAAGGCGTTTTATTTTTTGAAAAAAAAAAAAAACGACTAAGGCGTTTTATTTTTTGAAAAAAAAAAAACGACCATGTATAGTAAGGTGTTTTATTTTTTGAAAAAAAACGACCATGTATAGTAAGGCGTTTTATTTTGGAAGAAAAACGACCATGTATAGTAAGGCGTTTTATTTTGGAAGAAAAACGACCATGTATATTAAGGCGTTTTATTTTGGGGAAAAAAACGACCATGTATAGTAAGGCCTTTTATTTTGGAAGAAAAACGACCATGTGTAAGGCGTTTTATTTTGGAAGAAAAATGACCATGTCTAGTAAGGCGTTTTATTTTTGGAAAAAAAAACGACCATGTATAGTAAGGAATTTTATTTTGGGAAAAAAAAGGACCATGTATAGTAAGGCGTTTTATTTTGGAAGAAAAACGACCATGTATAGTAAGGCGTTTTATTTTGGAAGAAAAACGACCATGTATAGTAAGGCGTTTTATTTTGGAAGAAAAACGAACATGTATAGTAAGGCGTTTTATTTTGGAAGAAAAACGACCATGTATAGTAAGGCGTTTTATTTTTAGAAAAAAAAACGGCCATGTATAGAAAGGAATTTTATTTTGGAAAAAAAACGACCATGTATAGTAAGGCGTTTTATTTTGGAAGAAAAACGACCATGTATAGTAAGGCGTTTTATTTTGGAAGAAAAACGACCATGTATAGTAAGGCGTTTTATTTTTGGGGAAAAAAAACGGCCATGTATAGTAAGGCGTTTTATTTTTGAAAAAAACAACGACCATGTATAGTCAGGCGTTTTATTTTTTGAAAAAAAAAAAACGACCATGTACAGTAAGGCGTTTTATTTTTTGAAAAAAAAAAAACGACCATGTATAGTAAGGCGTTTTATTTTTGGAAAGAAAAAAAAACGACCATGTATAGTAAGGCGTTTTATTTTGGAAGAAAAACGACCATGTATAGTAAGGCGTTTTATTTTGGAAGAAAAACGACCATGTATAGTAAGGCGTTTTATTTTTGGAATAAAAACGACCATGTATAGTAAGGCGTTTTATTTTGGAAGAAAAACGACCATGTATAGTAAGGCGTTTTATTTTTGGAAAAAAAACGACCATGTATAGTAAGGCGTTTTATTTTTAGAAAAAAAAACGACCATGTATAGTAAGGCATTTTATTTTGGAAAAAAAACGACCATGTATAGTAAGGCGTTTTATTTTGGAAGAAAAACGACCATGTATAGTAAGGCGTTTTATTTTGGAAGAAAAACGACCATGTATAGTAAGGCGTTTTATTTTTGAAAAAAAACAACGACCATGTATAGTCAGGCGTTTTATTTAAAAAAAAAAAAAAAACGACCATGTACAGTAAGGCGTTTTATTTTTGGAAAGAAACAAAAACGACCATGTATAGTAAGGCGTTTTATTTTTGAAAAAAAACGACCATGTATAGTAAGGCGTTTTATTTTTGGAAAAAAAAAAACGACCATGTATAGTAAGGCGTTTTATTTTTGGAAAGAAAAAAAAACGACCATGTATAGTAAGGCGTTTTATTTTTGAAAAAAAAACGACCATGTATAGTAAGGCGTTTTATGTTTGGAAAAAAAACGACCATGTATAGTAAGGCGTTTTATTTTGGAAGAAAAACGACCATGTATAGTAAGGCGTTTTATTTTGGAAGAAAAACGAACATGTATAGTAAGGCGTTTTATTTTGGAAGAAAAACGACCATGTATAGTAAGGCGTTTTATTTTTAGAAAAAAAAACGGCCATGTATAGAAAGGAATTTTATTTTGGAAAAAAAACGACCATGTATAGTAAGGCGTTTTATTTTGGAAGAAAAACGACCATGTATAGTAAGGCGTTTTATTTTGGAAGAAAAACGACCATGTATAGTAAGGCGTTTTATTTTTGGAAAAAAAAACGACAATGTATAGTAAGGCGTTTTATTTTTGAAAAAAAACAACGACCATGTACAGTAAGGCGTTTTATTTTTTGAAAATAAACGACCATGTATAGTAAGGCGTTTTATTTTTGGAAAAAAAAACGACAATGTATAGTCAGGCGTTTTATTTTTTGAAAAGAAAAAAACGACCATGTACAGTAAGGCGTTTTATTTTTGGAAAGAAACAAAAACGACCATGTATAGTAAGGCGTTTTATTTTTGGGAGAAAAAAAAAACGACCATGTATAGTAAGGCGTTTTATTTTTGGAAAGAAAAAAAAACGACCATGTATAGTAAGGCGTTTTATTTTTGAAAAAAAAACGACCATGTATAGTAAGGCGTTTTATGTTTGGAAAAAAAACGACCATGTATAGTAAGGCGTTTTATTTTTGGAAAAAAAAACGACCATGTATAGTAAGGCATTTTATTTTTTGAAAATAAACGACCATGTATAGTAAGGCGTTTTATTTTTTGAAAAAAAAAAAAAACGACTAAGGCGTTTTATTTTTTGAAAAAAAAAAAAACGACCATGTATAGTAAGGTGTTTTATTTTTGGAAAAAAAACGACCATGTATAGTAAGGCGTTTTATTTTGGAAGAAAAACGACCATGTATAGTAAGGCGTTTTATTTTGGAAGAAAAACGACCATGTATATTAAGGCGTTTTATTTTGGGGAAAAAAACGACCATGTATAGTAAGGCCTTTTATTTTGGAAGAAAAACGACCATGTGTAAGGCATTTTATTTTGGAAGAAAAATGACCATGTCTAGTAAGGCGTTTTATTTTTGGAAAAAAAAACGACCATGTATAGTAAGGAATTTTATTTTGGGAAAAAAAAGGACCATGTATAGTAAGGCGTTTTATTTTGGAAGAAAAACGACCATGTATAGTAAGGCGTTTTATTTTGGAAGAAAAACGACCATGTATAGTAAGGCGTTTTATTTTGGAAGAAAAACGAACATGTATAGTAAGGCGTTTTATTTTGGAAGAAAAACGACCATGTATAGTAAGGCGTTTTATTTTTAGAAAAAAAAACGGCCATGTATAGAAAGGAATTTTATTTTGGAAAAAAAACGACCATGTATCGTAAGGCGTTTTATTTTGGAAGAAAAACGACCATGTATAGTAAGGCGTTTTATTTTGGAAGAAAAACGACCATGTATAGTAAGGCGTTTTATTTTTGGGGAAAAAAAACGGCCATGTATAGTAAGGCGTTTTATTTTTGAAAAAAAACAACGACCATGTATAGTCAGGCGTTTTATTTTTTGAAGAAAAAAAAAACGACCATGTACAGTAAGGCGTTTTATTTTTTGAAAAAAAAAAAACGACCATGTATAGTAAGGCGTTTTATTTTTGGAAAGAAAAAAAAACGACCATGTATAGTAAGGCGTTTTATTTTGGAAGAAAAACGACCATGTATAGTAAGGCGTTTTATTTTGGAAGAAAAACGACCATGTATAGTAAGGCGTTTTATTTTTGGAATAAAAACGACCATGTATAGTAAGGCGTTTTATTTTGGAAGAAAAACGACCATGTATAGTAAGGCGTTGTATTTTTGGAAAAAAAACGACCATGTATAGTAAGGCGTTTTATTTTTAGAAAAAAAAACGACCATGTATAGTAAGGCATTTTATTTTGGAAAAAAAACGACCATGTATAGTAAGGCGTTTTATTTTGGAAGAAAAACGACCATGTATAGTAAGGCGTTTTATTTTGGAAGAAAAACGACCATGTATAGTAAGGCGTTTTATTTTTGAAAAAAAACAACGACCATGTATAGTCAGGCGTTTTATTTTTTGAAAAAAAAAAAAACGACCATGTACAGTAAGGCGTTTTATTTTTGGAAAGAAACAAAAACGACCATGTATAGTAAGGCGTTTTATTTTGGAAAAAAAACGACCATGTATAGTAAGGCGTTTTATTTTTGGAAAAAAAAAAAACGACCATGTATAGTAAGGCGTTTTATTTTTGGAAAGAAAAAAAAACGACCATGTATAGTAAGGCGTTTTATTTTTGAAAAAAAAAACGACCATGTATAGTAAGGCGTTTTATGTTTGGAAAAAAAACGACCATGTATAGTAAGGCGTTTTATTTTGGAAGAAAAACGACCATGTATAGTAAGGCGTTTTATTTTGGAAGAAAAACGAACATGTATAGTAAGGCGTTTTATTTTGGAAGAAAAACGACCATGTATAGTAAGGCGTTTTATTTTTAGAAAAAAAAACGGCCATGTATAGAAAGGAATTTTATTTTGGAAAAAAAACGACCATGTATAGTAAGGCGTTTTATTTTGGAAGAAAAACGACCATGTATAGTAAGGCGTTTTATTTTGGAAGAAAAACGACCATGTATAGTAAGGCGTTTTATTTTTGGAAAAAAAAACGACAATGTATAGTAAGGCGTTTTATTTTTGAAAAAAAACAACGACCATGTACAGTAAGGCGTTTTATTTTTGGAAAAAAAAACGACAATGTATAGTCAGGCGTTTTATTTTTTGAAAAAAAAAAAACGACCATGTACAGTAAGGCGTTTTATTTTTGGAAAGAAACAAAAACGACCATGTATAGTAAGGCGTTTTATTTTTGAAAAAAAAACGACCATGTATAGTAAGGCGTTTTATGTTTGGAAAAAAAACGACCATGTATAGTAAGGCGTTTTATTTTTGGGAGAAAAAAAAAACGACCATGTATAGTAAGGCGTTTTATTTTTGGAAAGAAAAAAAAACGACCATGTATAGTAAGGCGTTTTATTTTTGAAAAAAAAACGACCATGTATAGTAAGGCGTTTTATGTTTGGAAAAAAAACGACCATGTATAGTAAGGCGTTTTATTTTTGGAAAAAAAAACGACCATGTATAGTAAGGCGTTTTATTTTTTGAAAATAAACGACCATGTATAGTAAGGCGTTTTATTTTTTGAAAAAAAAAAAAACGACTAAGGCGTTTTATTTTTTGAAAAAAAAAAAACGACCATGTATAGTAAGGTGTTTTATTTTTGGAAAAAAAACGACCATGTATAGTAAGGCGTTTTATTTTGGAAGAAAAACGACCATGTATAGTAAGGCGTTTTATTTTGGAAGAAAAACGACCATGTATATTAAGGCGTTTTATTTTGGGGAAAAAAACGACCATGTATAGTAAGGCCTTTTATTTTGGAAGAAAAACGACCATGTGTAAGGCGTTTTATTTTGGAAGAAAAATGACCATGTCTAGTAAGGCGTTTTATTTTTGGAAAAAAAAACGACCATGTATAGTAAGGAATTTTATTTTGGGAAAAAAAAGGACCATGTATAGTAAGGCGTTTTATTTTGGAAGAAAAACGACCATGTATAGTAAGGCGTTTTATTTTGGAAGAAAAACGACCATGTATAGTAAGGCGTTTTATTTTGGAAGAAAAACGAACATGTATAGTAAGGCGTTTTATTTTGGAAGAAAAACGACCATGTATAGTAAGGCGTTTTATTTTTAGAAAAAAAAACGGCCATGTATAGAAAGGAATTTTATTTTGGAAAAAAAACGACCATGTATAGTAAGGCGTTTTATTTTGGAAGAAAAACGACCATGTATAGTAAGGCGTTTTATTTTGGAAGAAAAACGACCATGTATAGTAAGGCGTTTTATTTTTGGGGAAAAAAAACGGCCATGTATAGTAAGGCGTTTTATTTTTGAAAAAAAACAACGACCATGTATAGTCAGGCGTTTTATTTTTTGAAGAAAAAAAAACCGACCATGTACAGTAAGGCGTTTTATTTTTTGAAAAAAAAAAAACGACCATGTATAGTAAGGCGTTTTATTTTTGGAAAGAAAAAAAAACGACCATGTATAGTAAGGCGTTTTATTTTGGAAGAAAAACGACCATGTATAGTAAGGCGTTTTATTTTGGAAGAAAAACGACCATGTATAGTAAGGCGTTTTATTTTTGGAATAAAAACGACCATGTATAGTAAGGCGTTTTATTTTGGAAGAAAAACGACCATGTATAGTAAGGCGTTTTATTTTTGGAAAAAAAACGACCATGTATAGTAAGGCGTTTTATTTTTAGAAAAAAAAACGACCATGTATAGTAAGGCATTTTATTTTGGAAAAAAAACGACCATGTATAGTAAGGCGTTTTATTTTGGAAGAAAAACGACCATGTATAGTAAGGCGTTTTATTTTTGGAATAAAAACGACCATGTATAGTAAGGCGTTTTATTTTGGAAGAAAAACGACCATGTATAGTAAGGTGTTTTATTTTTTGAAAAAAAACAACCATGTATAGTAAGGCGTTTTATTTTTGAAAAAAAAACGACCATGTATAGTAAGGCGTTTTATGTTTGGAAAAAAAACGACCATGTATCGTAAGGCGTTTTATTTTTTGAAAAAAAAACAACCATGTATTGTAAGGCGTTTTATTTTGGAAGAAAAACTACCATGTATAGTAAGGTGTTTTATTTTTTGAAAAAAAACAACCATGTATAGTAAGGCGTTTTATTTTTGGAAAAAAAAAAAAACGACCATGTATAGTAAGGCGTTTTATTTTTGGAAAAAAAACGACCATGTATAGTAAGGCGTTTTATTTTTGGAAAGAAAAAAAAACGACCATGTATAGTAAGGCGTTTTATTTTGGAAGAAAAACGACCATGTATAGTAAGGCGTTTTATTTTTAGAAAAAAAAACGACCATGTATAGTAAGGCGTTTTATTTTTTGAAAAAAAATGACCATGTATAGTAAGGCGTTTTATTTTTTGAAAAAAAACGACCATGTATAGTAAGGCGTTTTATTTTTTGAAAAAAAACGACCATGTTTAGTAAGGCGTTTTATTTTTGGAAAAAAAACGACCATGTATAGTAAGGCGTTTTATTTTTAGAAAAAAAAAACGACCATGTATAGTAAGCCGTTTTATTTTTGGAAAAAAAACGACCGTAAGCCGTTTTATTTTGGAAAAAAAACGACCATGTATAGTAAGGCGTTTTATTTTTGGAAAAAAAACGACCATGTATAGTAAGGCGTTTTATTTTTGGAAAAAAAACGACCATGTATTGTAAGGCGTTTTATTTTGGAAGAAAAACTACCATGTATAGTAAGGCGTTTTATTTTTTGAAAAAAAACGACCATGTATAGTAAGGCGTTTTATTTTTTGAAAATAAACGACCATGTATAGTAAGGCGTTTTATTTTTTGAAAAAAAAAAAAACGACCATGTATAGTAAGGCGTTTTATTTTTTGAAAAAAAAAAAACGACCATGTATAGTAAGGTGTTTTATTTTTGGAAAAAAAACGACCATGTATAGTAAGGCGTTTTATTTTTGGAAAGAAAAAAAAACGACCATGTATAGTAAGGCGTTTTATTTTTGGAAAAAAAACGACCATGTATAGTAAGGCGTTTTATTTTTAGAAAAAAAAACGACCATGTATAGTAAGCCGTTTTATTTTTGGAAAAAAAACGACCATGTATAGTAAGGCGTTTTATTTTTAGAAAAAAAAACGACCATGTATAGTAAGCCGTTTTATTTTTGGAAAAAAAACGACCATGTATAGTAAGGCGTTTTATTTTTAGAAAAAAAAACGACCATGTATAGTAAGCAGTTTTATTTTGGAAGAAAAACGACCATGTATAGTAAGGCGTTTTATTTTTGGAAAAAAAACTACCATGTATAGTAAGCCGTTTTATTTTGGAAAAAAAAACGACCATGTATAGTAAGGCGTTTTATTTTTGGAAAAAAAACGACCATGTATAGTAAGGCGTTTTATTTTGGGAAAAAAACGACCATGTATAGTACGACGTTTTATTTTGGAATAAAAACGACCATGTATAGTAAGGCGTTTTATTTTGGAACAAAAACGACCATGTATAGTAAGGCGTTTTATTTTTGGAAAAAAAACGACCATGTATAGTAAGGCGTTTTATTTTGGGAAAAAAACGACCATGTATAGTACGACGTTTTATTTTGGAATAAAAACGACCATGTA
The DNA here is from genome assembly GCF_051991245.1 of Festucalex cinctus. Classification (NCBI taxonomy): domain Eukaryota; kingdom Metazoa; phylum Chordata; class Actinopteri; order Syngnathiformes; family Syngnathidae; genus Festucalex; species Festucalex cinctus. The sequence goes on along the minus strand of NC_135430.1, from coordinate 12,548,939 downwards.
TAGTAAGGCGTTTTATTTTGGAACAAAAACGACCATGTATAGTAAGGCGTTTTATTTTTGGAAAAAAAACGACCATGTATAGTAAGGCGTTTTATTTTTTGAAAAAAAACGACCATGTATAGTAAGGCGTTTTATTTTTGAGAAAAAAAACCGACCATGTATAGTAAGCCGTTTTATTTTGGGAAAAAAACGACCATGTATAGTTAGGCGTTTTATTTTGGAAGAAAAACGACCATGTATAGTAAGGCGTTTTATTTTGGAAAAAAAAACGACCATGTATAGTAAGGCGTTTTATTTTTGGAAAAAAAAACGACCATGTATAGTAAAGCATTTTATTTTGGAAAAAAACGACCATGTATAGTCAGCCGTTTTATTTTTAGAAAAAAAAACGACCATGTATAGTAAAGCATTTTATTTTGGAAAAAAACGACCATGTATAGTAAGGCGTTTTATTTTGGAAGAAAAACGACCATGTATATTAAGGCGTTTTATTTTTGGAAAAAAAACAACCATGTATTGTAAGGCGTTTTATTTTGGAAGAAAAACTACCATGTATAGTAAGGCGTTTTATTTTTTGAAAAAAAACCGACCATGTATAGTAAGGCATTTTATTTTGGGAAAAAAAAACCCCGACCATGTATAGTAAGGCGTTTTATTTTTTGAAAAAAAAAAAACGACCATGTATAGTAAGGCGTTTTATTTTTGGGAAAAAAAAAAACGACCATGTATAGTAAGGTGTTTTATTTTTGGAAAAAAAACGACCATGTATAGTAAGGCGTTTTATTTTGGAAGAAAAACGACCATGTATAGTAAGGCGTTTTATTTTGGAAGAAAAACGACCATGTATATTAAGGCGTTTTATTTTGGGGAAAAAAACGACCATGTATAGTAAGGCCTTTTATTTTGGAAGAAAAACGACCATGTGTAAGGCGTTTTATTTTGGAAGAAAAATGACCATGTCTAGTAAGGCGTTTTATTTTTGGAAAAAAAAACGACCATGTATAGTAAGGAATTTTATTTTGGGAAAAAAAAGGACCATGTATAGTAAGGCGTTTTATTTTGGAAGAAAAACGACCATGTATAGTAAGGCGTTTTATTTTGGAAGAAAAACGACCATGTATAGTAAGGCGTTTTATTTTGGAAGAAAAACGAACATGTATAGTAAGGCGTTTTATTTTGGAAGAAAAACGACCATGTATAGTAAGGCGTTTTATTTTTAGAAAAAAAAACGGCCATGTATAGAAAGGAATTTTATTTTGGAAAAAAAACGACCATGTATAGTAAGGCGTTTTATTTTGGAAGAAAAACGACCATGTATAGTAAGGCGTTTTATTTTGGAAGAAAAACGACCATGTATAGTAAGGCGTTTTATTTTTGGGGAAAAAAAACGGCCATGTATAGTAAGGCGTTTTATTTTTGAAAAAAAACAACGACCATGTATAGTCAGGCGTTTTATTTTTTGAAGAAAAAAAAAACGACCATGTACAGTAAGGCGTTTTATTTTTTGAAAAAAAAAAAACGACCATGTATAGTAAGGCGTTTTATTTTTGGAAAGAAAAAAAAACGACCATGTATAGTAAGGCGTTTTATTTTGGAAGAAAAACGACCATGTATAGTAAGGCGTTTTATTTTGGAAGAAAAACGACCATGTATAGTAAGGCGTTTTATTTTTGGAATAAAAACGACCATGTATAGTAAGGCGTTTTATTTTGGAAGAAAAACGACCATGTATAGTAAGGCGTTTTATTTTTGGAAAAAAAACGACCATGTATAGTAAGGCGTTTTATTTTTAGAAAAAAAAACGACCATGTATAGTAAGGCATTTTATTTTGGAAAAAAAACGACCATGTATAGTAAGGCGTTTTATTTTGGAAGAAAAACGACCATGTATAGTAAGGCGTTTTATTTTTGGAAAAAAAACGACCATGTATAGTAAGGCGTTTTATTTTGGAAGAAAAACGACCATGTATAGTAAGGCGTTTTATTTTGGAAGAAAAACGACCATGTATATTAAGGCGTTTTATTTTGGGGAAAAAAACGACCATGTATAGTAAGGCCTTTTATTTTGGAAGAAAAACGACCATGTGTAAGGCGTTTTATTTTGGAAGAAAAATGACCATGTCTAGTAAGGCGTTTTATTTTTGGAAAAAAAAACGACCATGTATAGTAAGGAATTTTATTTTGGGAAAAAAAAGGACCATGTATAGTAAGGCGTTTTATTTTGGAAGAAAAACGACCATGTATAGTAAGGCGTTTTATTTTGGAAGAAAAACGACCATGTATAGTAAGGCGTTTTATTTTGGAAGAAAAACGAACATGTATAGTAAGGCGTTTTATTTTGGAAGAAAAACGACCATGTATAGTAAGGCGTTTTATTTTTAGAAAAAAAAACGGCCATGTATAGAAAGGAATTTTATTTTGGAAAAAAAACGACCATGTATAGTAAGGCGTTTTATTTTGGAAGAAAAACGACCATGTATAGTAAGGCGTTTTATTTTGGAAGAAAAACGACCATGTATAGTAAGGCGTTTTATTTTTGGGGAAAAAAAACGGCCATGTATAGTAAGGCGTTTTATTTTTGAAAAAAAACAACGACCATGTATAGTCAGGCGTTTTATTTTTTGAAGAAAAAAAAAACGACCATGTACAGTAAGGCGTTTTATTTTTTGAAAAAAAAAAAACGACCATGTATAGTAAGGCGTTTTATTTTTGGAAAGAAAAAAAAACGACCATGTATAGTAAGGCGTTTTATTTTGGAAGAAAAACGACCATGTATAGTAAGGCGTTTTATTTTGGAAGAAAAACGACCATGTATAGTAAGGCGTTTTATTTTTGGAATAAAAACGACCATGTATAGTAAGGCGTTTTATTTTGGAAGAAAAACGACCATGTATAGTAAGGCGTTTTATTTTTGGAAAAAAAACGACCATGTATAGTAAGGCGTTTTATTTTTAGAAAAAAAAACGACCATGTATAGTAAGGCATTTTATTTTGGAAAAAAAACGACCATGTATAGTAAGGCGTTTTATTTTGGAAGAAAAACGACCATGTATAGTAAGGCGTTTTATTTTTGGAATAAAAACGACCATGTATAGTAAGGCGTTTTATTTTGGAAGAAAAACGACCATGTATAGTAAGGCGTTTTATTTTTGAAAAAAAAACGACCATGTATAGTAAGGCGTTTTATGTTTGGAAAAAAAACGACCATGTATAGTAAGGCGTTTTATTTTTTGAAAAAAAACAACCATGTATTGTAAGGCGTTTTATTTTGGAAGAAAAACTACCATGTATAGTAAGGTGTTTTATTTTTTGAAAAAAAACAACCATGTATAGTAAGGCGTTTTATTTTTGAAAAAAAAACGACCATGTATAGTAAGGCGTTTTATGTTTGGAAAAAAAACGACCATGTATCGTAAGGCGTTTTATTTTTTGAAAAAAAAACAACCATGTATTGTAAGGCGTTTTATTTTGGAAGAAAAACTACCATGTATAGTAAGGTGTTTTATTTTTTGAAAAAAAACAACCATGTATAGTAAGGCGTTTTATTTTTGGAAAAAAAAAAAAACGACCATGTATAGTAAGGCGTTTTATTTTTGGAAAAAAAACGACCATGTATAGTAAGGCGTTTTATTTTTGGAAAGAAAAAAAAACGACCATGTATAGTAAGGCGTTTTATTTTGGAAGAAAAACGACCATGTATAGTAAGGCGTTTTATTTTTAGAAAAAAAAACGACCATGTATAGTAAGGCGTTTTATTTTTTGAAAAAAAATGACCATGTATAGTAAGGCGTTTTATTTTTTGAAAAAAAACGACCATGTATAGTAAGGCGTTTTATTTTTTGAAAAAAAACGACCATGTTTAGTAAGGCGTTTTATTTTTGGAAAAAAAACGACCATGTATAGTAAGGCGTTTTATTTTTAGAAAAAAAAAACGACCATGTATAGTAAGCCGTTTTATTTTTGGAAAAAAAACGACCGTAAGCCGTTTTATTTTGGAAAAAAAACGACCATGTATAGTAAGGCGTTTTATTTTTGGAAAAAAAACGACCATGTATAGTAAGGCGTTTTATTTTTGGAAAAAAAACGACCATGTATTGTAAGGCGTTTTATTTTGGAAGAAAAACTACCATGTATAGTAAGGCGTTTTATTTTTTGAAAAAAAACGACCATGTATAGTAAGGCGTTTTATTTTTTGAAAATAAACGACCATGTATAGTAAGGCGTTTTATTTTTTGAAAAAAAAAAAAACGACCATGTATAGTAAGGCGTTTTATTTTTTGAAAAAAAAAAAACGACCATGTATAGTAAGGTGTTTTATTTTTGGAAAAAAAACGACCATGTATAGTAAGGCGTTTTATTTTTGGAAAGAAAAAAAAACGACCATGTATAGTAAGGCGTTTTATTTTTGGAAAAAAAACGACCATGTATAGTAAGGCGTTTTATTTTTAGAAAAAAAAACGACCATGTATAGTAAGCCGTTTTATTTTTGGAAAAAAAACGACCATGTATAGTAAGGCGTTTTATTTTTAGAAAAAAAAACGACCATGTATAGTAAGGCGTTTTATTTTTAGAAAAAAAAACGACCATGTATAGTAAGCAGTTTTATTTTGGAAGAAAAACGACCATGTATAGTAAGGCGTTTTATTTTTGGAAAAAAAACTACCATGTATAGTAAGCCGTTTTATTTTGGAAAAAAAAACGACCATGTATAGTAAGGCGTTTTATTTTTGGAAAAAAAACGACCATGTATAGTAAGGCGTTTTATTTTGGGAAAAAAACGACCATGTATAGTACGACGTTTTATTTTGGAATAAAAACGACCATGTATAGTAAGGCGTTTTATTTTGGAACAAAAACGACCATGTATAGTAAGGCGTTTTATTTTTGGAAAAAAAACGACCATGTATAGTAAGGCGTTTTATTTTTTGAAAAAAAACGACCATGTATAGTAAGGCGTTTTATTTTTGAGAAAAAAAACCGACCATGTATAGTAAGCCGTTTTATTTTGGGAAAAAAACGACCATGTATAGTTAGGCGTTTTATTTTGGAAGAAAAACGACCATGTATAGTAAGCCGTTTTATTTTGGAAAAAAAACGACCATGTATAGTAAGGCGTTTTATTTTTGGAAAAAAAACGACCATGTATAGTAAGGCGTTTTATTTTTGGAAAAAAAACGACCATGTATTGTAAGGCGTTTTATTTTGGAAGAAAAACTACCATGTATAGTAAGGCGTTTTATTTTTTGAAAAAAAACGACCATGTATAGTAAGGCGTTTTATTTTTTGAAAATAAACGACCATGTATAGTAAGGCGTTTTATTTTTTGAAAAAAAAAAAAACGACCATGTATAGTAAGGCGTTTTATTTTTTGAAAAAAAAAAAACGACCATGTATAGTAAGGTGTTTTATTTTTGGAAAAAAAACGACCATGTATAGTAAGGCGTTTTATTTTTGGAAAGAAAAAAAAACGACCATGTATAGTAAGGCGTTTTATTTTTGGAAAAAAAACGACCATGTATAGTAAGGCGTTTTATTTTTAGAAAAAAAAACGACCATGTATAGTAAGCCGTTTTATTTTTGGAAAAAAAACGACCATGTATAGTAAGGCGTTTTATTTTTAGAAAAAAAAACGACCATGTATAGTAAGGCGTTTTATTTTTAGAAAAAAAAACGACCATGTATAGTAAGCAGTTTTATTTTGGAAGAAAAACGACCATGTATAGTAAGGCGTTTTATTTTTGGAAAAAAAACTACCATGTATAGTAAGCCGTTTTATTTTGGAAAAAAAAACGACCATGTATAGTAAGGCGTTTTATTTTTGGAAAAAAAACGACCATGTATAGTAAGGCGTTTTATTTTGGGAAAAAAACGACCATGTATAGTACGACGTTTTATTTTGGAATAAAAACGACCATGTATAGTAAGGCGTTTTATTTTGGAACAAAAACGACCATGTATAGTAAGGCGTTTTATTTTTGGAAAAAAAACGACCATGTATAGTAAGGCGTTTTATTTTTTGAAAAAAAACGACCATGTATAGTAAGGCGTTTTATTTTTGAGAAAAAAAACCGACCATGTATAGTAAGCCGTTTTATTTTGGGAAAAAAACGACCATGTATAGTTAGGCGTTTTATTTTGGAAGAAAAACGACCATGTATAGTAAGGCGTTTTATTTTGGAAAAAAAAACGACCATGTATAGTAAGGCGTTTTATTTTTGGAAAAAAAAACGACCATGTATAGTAAAGCATTTTATTTTGGAAAAAAACGACCATGTATAGTCAGCCGTTTTATTTTTAGAAAAAAAAACGACCATGTATAGTAAAGCATTTTATTTTGGAAAAAAACGACCATGTATAGTAAGGCGTTTTATTTTGGAAGAAAAACGACCATGTATATTAAGGCGTTTTATTTTTGGAAAAAAAACAACCATGTATTGTAAGGCGTTTTATTTTGGAAGAAAAACTACCATGTATAGTAAGGCGTTTTATTTTTTGAAAAAAAACCGACCATGTATAGTAAGGCATTTTATTTTGGGAAAAAAAAACCCCGACCATGTATAGTAAGGCGTTTTATTTTTTGAAAAAAAAAAAAACGACCATGTATAGTAAGGCGTTTTATTTTTGGAAAAAAAACGACCATGTATAGCAAGGCGTTTTATTTTTTGAAAAAAAAAAAACGACCATGTATAGTAAGGCGTTTTATTTTTGGGAAAAAAAAAAACGACCATGTATAGTAAGGCGTTTTATTTTGGAAGAAAAACGACCATGTATAGTAAGGCATTTTATTTTTAGAAAAAAAAACGACCATGTATAGTAAGGCGTTTTATTTTGGAAAAAAAAAGACCATGTATAGTAAGGCGTTTTATTTTGGAATAAAAACGACCATGTATAGTAAGGCATTTTATTTTGGAAGAAAAACAACCATGTATAGTAAGGCGTTTTATTTTTGGAAAAAAAACGACCATGTATAGTAAGGCATTTTATTTTTGAAAAAAAACGACCATGTATAGTAAGGCGTTTTATTTTTTGAAAAAAAAACGACCATGTATAGTAAGGCGTTTTATTTTTGGAAAAAAAAAAAAAACGACCATGTATAGTAAGGCGTTTTATTTTTGGAAAAAAAACGACCATGTATAGTAAGGCATTTTATTTTTGGAAAAAAAATGACCATAGGCGTTTTATTTTTTGAAAAAAAACGACCATGTATAGTAAGGCGTTTTATTTTTTGAAAAAAAAAAAAAACGACCATGTATAGTAAGGCGTTTTATTTTTGGAAAAAAAACGACCATGTATAGTAAGGCGTTTTATTTTTGGAAAGAAAAAAAAACGACCATGTATAGTAAGGCGTTTTATTTTGGAAGAAAAACGACCATGTATAGTAAGGCGTTTTATTTTTTGAAAAAAAAACGACCATGTATAGTAAGGCGTTTTATTTTTTGAAAAAAAACGACCATGTATAGTAAGGCGTTTTATTTTTTGAAAAAAAAAGACCATGTATAGTAAGGTGTTTTATTTTTTGAAAAAAAACGACCATGTATAGTAAGGCGTTTTATTTTTGGAAAAAAAACGACCATGTATAGTAAGGCGTTTTATTTTTAGAAAAAAAAAACGACCATGTATAGTAAGGCGTTTTATTTTGGAAGAAAAACGACCATGTATAGTAAGGCGTTTTATTTTTGGAAAAAAAACGACCATGTATAGTAAGCCGTTTTATTTTGGAAAAAAAACGACCATGTATAGTAAGGCGTTTTATTTTTGGAAAAAAAACGACCATGTATAGTAAGGCGTTTTATTTTTGGAAAAAAAAAAAAAACGACCATGTATAGTAAGGCGTTTTATTTTTTGAAAAAAAACGACCATGTATAGTAAGGCGTTTTATTTTTGGAAAAAAAATGACCATAGGCGTTTTATTTTTTGAAAAAAAACGACCATGTATAGTAAGGCGTTTTATTTTTTGAAAAAAAAAAAAAAACGACCATGTATAGTAAGGCGTTTTATTTTTGGAAAAAAAACGACCATGTATAGTAAGGCGTTTTATTTTTGGAAAGAAAAAAAAACGACCATGTATAGTAAGGCGTTTTATTTTGGAAGAAAAACGACCATGTATAGTAAGGCGTTTTATTTTTTGAAAAAAAAACGACCATGTATAGTAAGGCGTTTTATTTTTTGAAAAAAAACGACCATGTATAGTAAGGCGTTTTATTTTTTGAAAAAAAAAGACCATGTATAGTAAGGCGTTTTATTTTTTGAAAAAAAACGACCATGTATAGTAAGGCGTTTTATTTTTGGAAAAAAAACGACCATGTATAGTAAGGCGTTTTATTTTTAGAAAAAAAAAACGACCATGTATAGTAAGGCGTTTTATTTTGGAAGAAAAACGACCATGTATAGTAAGGCGTTTTATTTTTGGAAAAAAAACGACCATGTATAGTAAGCCGTTTTATTTTGGAAAAAAAACGACCATGTATAGTAAGACGTTTTATTTTGGAATAAAAACGACCATGTATAGTAAGGCGTTTTATTTTTGGAAAAAAAACGACCATGTATAGTAAGGCGTTTTATTTTGGGAAAAAAACGACCATGTATAGTAAGACGTTTTATTTTGGAATAAAAACGACCAAGTATAGTAAGGCGTTTTATTTTGGAACAAAAACGACCATGTATAGTAAGGCGTTTTATTTTTGGAAAAAAAACGACCATGTATAGTAAGGCGTTTTATTTTTTGAAAAAAAACGACCATGTATAGTAAGGCGTTTTATTTTTGAGAAAAAAAAACGACCATGTATAGTAAGCCGTTTTATTTTGGGGAAAAAAACGACCATGTATAGTTAGGCGTTTTATTTTGGAAGAAAAACGACCATGTATAGTAAGGCGTTTTATTTTGGAAAAAAAACGACCATGTATAGTAAGGCGTTTTATTTTTGGAAAAAAAACGACCATGTATAGTAAGGCGTTTTATTTTTTGAAAAAAAACGACCATGTATAGTAAGGCGTTTTATTTTTTGAAAAAAAAAGACCATGTATAGTAAGGCGTTTTATTTTTTGAAAAAAAACGACCATGTATAGTAAGGCGTTTTATTTTTGGAAAAAAAACGACCATGTATAGTAAGGCGTTTTATTTTTAGAAAAAAAAAACGACCATGTATAGTAAGGCGTTTTATTTTGGAAGAAAAACGACCATGTATAGTAAGGCGTTTTATTTTTGGAAAAAAAACGACCATGTATAGTAAGCCGTTTTATTTTGGAAAAAAAACGACCATGTATAGTAAGACGTTTTATTTTGGAATAAAAACGACCATGTATAGTAAGGCGTTTTATTTTTGGAAAAAAAACGACCATGTATAGTAAGGCGTTTTATTTTGGGAAAAAAACGACCATGTATAGTAAGACGTTTTATTTTGGAATAAAAACGACCAAGTATAGTAAGGCGTTTTATTTTGGAACAAAAACGACCATGTATAGTAAGGCGTTTTATTTTTGGAAAAAAAACGACCATGTATAGTAAGGCGTTTTATTTTTTGAAAAAAAACGACCATGTATAGTAAGGCGTTTTATTTTTGAGAAAAAAAAACGACCATGTATAGTAAGCCGTTTTATTTTGGGGAAAAAAACGACCATGTATAGTTAGGCGTTTTATTTTGGAAGAAAAACGACCATGTATAGTAAGGCGTTTTATTTTGGAAAAAAAACGACCATGTATAGTAAGGCGTTTTATTTTTGGAAAAAAAACGACCATGTATAGTAAAGCATTTTATTTTGGAAAAAAACGACCATGTATAGTCAGGCGTTTTATTTTTTGAAAAAAAAAAAACGACCATGTATAGTAAGGCGTTTTATTTTTGGGAAAAAAAAAAACGACCATGTATAGTAAGGCGTTTTATTTTGGAAGAAAAACGACCATGTATAGTAAGGCATTTTATTTTTAGAAAAAAAAACGACCATGTATAGTAAGGCGTTTTATTTTTGAAAAAAAAAGACCATGTATAGTAAGACGTTTTATTTTGGAATAAAAACGACCATGTATAGTAAGGCATTTTATTTTGGAAGAAAAACAACCATGTATAGTAAGGCGTTTTATTTTTGGAAAAAAAACGACCATGTATAGTAAGGCATTTTATTTTTGAAAAAAAACGACCATGTATAGTAAGGCGTTTTATTTTGGGAGAAAAACGACCATGTATTTTAAGGCGTTTTATTTTTGGAAAAAAAACAACCATGTATTGTAAGGCGTTTTATTTTGGAAGAAAAACTACCATGTATAGTAAAGCGTTTTATTTTTTGAAAAAAAACGACCATGTATAGTAAGGCGTTTTATTTTTGGAAAAAAAAAAAAACGACCATGTATAGTAAGGCGTTTTATTTTTGGAAAAAAAATGACCATGTATAGTAAGGCGTTTTATTTTTTGAAAAAAAACGACCATGTATAGTAAGGCGTTTTATTTTTTGAAAAAAAAAAACGACCATGTATAGTAAGGCGTTTTATTTTTGGAAAAAAAACGACCATGTATAGTAAGGCGTTTTATTTTTGGAAAGAAAAAAAAACGACCATGTATAGTAAGGCGTTTTATTTTGGAAGAAAAACGACCATGTATAGTAAGGCGTTTTATTTTTTGAAAAAAAACGACCATGTATAGTAAGGCGTTTTATTTTTTGAAAAAAAAAGACCATGTATAGTAAGGCGTTTTATTTTTTGAAAAAAAACGACCATGTATAGTAAGGCGTTTTATTTTTGGAAAAAAAACGACCATGTATAGTAAGGCGTTTTATTTTTGGAAAAAAAACGACCATGTATAGTAAGGCGTTTTATTTTGGGAAAAAAACGACCATGTATAGTAAGACGTTTTATTTTGGAATAAAAACGACCAAGTATAGTAAGGCGTTTTATTTTGGAACAAAAACGACCATGTATAGTAAGGCGTTTTATTTTTGGAAAAAAAACGACCATGTATAGTAAGGCGTTTTATTTTTTGAAAAAAAACGACCATGTATAGTAAGGCGTTTTATTTTTGAGAAAAAAAAACGACCATGTATAGTAAGCCGTTTTATTTTGGGAAAAAAACCGACCATGTATAGTTAGGCGTTTTATTTTGGAAGAAAAACGACCATGTATAGTAAGGCGTTTTATTTTGGAAAAAAAACGACCATGTATAGTAAGGCGTTTTATTTTTGGAAAAAAAACGACCATGTATAGTAAAGCATTTTATTTTGGAAAAAAACGACCATGTATAGTCAGGCGTTTTATTTTTTGAAAAAAAAAAAACGACCATGTATAGTAAGGCGTTTTATTTTTGGGAAAAAAAAAAACGACCATGTATAGTAAGGCATTTTATTTTTAGAAAAAAAAACGACCATGTATAGTAAGGCGTTTTATTTTGGAAAAAAAAAGACCATGTATAGTAAGGCGTTTTATTTTGGAATAAAAACGACCATGTATAGTAAGGCATTTTATTTTGGAAGAAAAACAACCATGTATAGTAAGGCGTTTTATTTTTGGAAAAAAAACGACCATGTATAGTAAGGCATTTTATTTTTGAAAAAAAACGACCATGTATAGTAAGGCGTTTTATTTTTTGAAAAAAAACGACCATGTATAGTAAGGCGTTTTATTTTTGGAAAAAAAAAAAAAACGACCATGTATAGTAAGGCGTTTTATTTTTGGAAAAAAAACGACCATGTATAGTAAGGCATTTTATTTTTGGAAAAAAAATGACCATAGGCGTTTTATTTTTTGAAAAAAAACGACCATGTATAGTAAGGCGTTTTATTTTTTGAAAAAAAAAAAAAACGACCATGTATAGTAAGGCGTTTTATTTTTGGAAAAAAAACGACCATGTATAGTAAGGCGTTTTATTTTTGGAAAGAAAAAAAAACGACCATGTATAGTAAGGCGTTTTATTTTGGAAGAAAAACGACCATGTATAGTAAGGCGTTTTATTTTTTGAAAAAAAAACGACCATGTATAGTAAGGCGTTTTATTTTTTGAAAAAAAACGACCATGTATAGTAAGGCGTTTTATTTTTTGAAAAAAAAAGACCATGTATAGTAAGGTGTTTTATTTTTTGAAAAAAAACGACCATGTATAGTAAGGCGTTTTATTTTTGGAAAAAAAACGACCATGTATAGTAAGGCGTTTTATTTTTAGAAAAAAAAAACGACCATGTATAGTAAGGCGTTTTATTTTGGAAGAAAAACGACCATGTATAGTAAGGCGTTTTATTTTTGGAAAAAAAACGACCATGTATAGTAAGCCGTTTTATTTTGGAAAAAAAACGACCATGTATAGTAAGGCGTTTTATTTTTGGAAAAAAAACGACCATGTATAGTAAGGCGTTTTATTTTTGGAAAAAAAAAAAAAACGACCATGTATAGTAAGGCGTTTTATTTTTTGAAAAAAAACGACCATGTATAGTAAGGCGTTTTATTTTTGGAAAAAAAATGACCATAGGCGTTTTATTTTTTGAAAAAAAACGACCATGTATAGTAAGGCGTTTTATTTTTTGAAAAAAAAAAAAAAACGACCATGTATAGTAAGGCGTTTTATTTTTGGAAAAAAAACGACCATGTATAGTAAGGCGTTTTATTTTTGGAAAGAAAAAAAAACGACCATGTATAGTAAGGCGTTTTATTTTGGAAGAAAAACGACCATGTATAGTAAGGCGTTTTATTTTTTGAAAAAAAAACGACCATGTATAGTAAGGCGTTTTATTTTTTGAAAAAAAACGACCATGTATAGTAAGGCGTTTTATTTTTTGAAAAAAAAAGACCATGTATAGTAAGGCGTTTTATTTTTTGAAAAAAAACGACCATGTATAGTAAGGCGTTTTATTTTTGGAAAAAAAACGACCATGTATAGTAAGGCGTTTTATTTTTAGAAAAAAAAAACGACCATGTATAGTAAGGCGTTTTATTTTGGAAGAAAAACGACCATGTATAGTAAGGCGTTTTATTTTTGGAAAAAAAACGACCATGTATAGTAAGCCGTTTTATTTTGGAAAAAAAACGACCATGTATAGTAAGACGTTTTATTTTGGAATAAAAACGACCATGTATAGTAAGGCGTTTTATTTTTGGAAAAAAAACGACCATGTATAGTAAGGCGTTTTATTTTGGGAAAAAAACGACCATGTATAGTAAGACGTTTTATTTTGGAATAAAAACGACCAAGTATAGTAAGGCGTTTTATTTTGGAACAAAAACGACCATGTATAGTAAGGCGTTTTATTTTTGGAAAAAAAACGACCATGTATAGTAAGGCGTTTTATTTTTTGAAAAAAAACGACCATGTATAGTAAGGCGTTTTATTTTTGAGAAAAAAAAACGACCATGTATAGTAAGCCGTTTTATTTTGGGGAAAAAAACGACCATGTATAGTTAGGCGTTTTATTTTGGAAGAAAAACGACCATGTATAGTAAGGCGTTTTATTTTGGAAAAAAAACGACCATGTATAGTAAGGCGTTTTATTTTTGGAAAAAAAACGACCATGTATAGTAAGGCGTTTTATTTTTTGAAAAAAAACGACCATGTATAGTAAGGCGTTTTATTTTTTGAAAAAAAAAGACCATGTATAGTAAGGCGTTTTATTTTTTGAAAAAAAACGACCATGTATAGTAAGGCGTTTTATTTTTGGAAAAAAAACGACCATGTATAGTAAGGCGTTTTATTTTTAGAAAAAAAAAACGACCATGTATAGTAAGGCGTTTTATTTTGGAAGAAAAACGACCATGTATAGTAAGGCGTTTTATTTTTGGAAAAAAAACGACCATGTATAGTAAGCCGTTTTATTTTGGAAAAAAAACGACCATGTATAGTAAGACGTTTTATTTTGGAATAAAAACGACCATGTATAGTAAGGCGTTTTATTTTTGGAAAAAAAACGACCATGTATAGTAAGGCGTTTTATTTTGGGAAAAAAACGACCATGTATAGTAAGACGTTTTATTTTGGAATAAAAACGACCAAGTATAGTAAGGCGTTTTATTTTGGAACAAAAACGACCATGTATAGTAAGGCGTTTTATTTTTGGAAAAAAAACGACCATGTATAGTAAGGCGTTTTATTTTTTGAAAAAAAACGACCATGTATAGTAAGGCGTTTTATTTTTGAGAAAAAAAAACGACCATGTATAGTAAGCCGTTTTATTTTGGGGAAAAAAACGACCATGTATAGTTAGGCGTTTTATTTTGGAAGAAAAACGACCATGTATAGTAAGGCGTTTTATTTTGGAAAAAAAACGACCATGTATAGTAAGGCGTTTTATTTTTGGAAAAAAAACGACCATGTATAGTAAAGCATTTTATTTTGGAAAAAAACGACCATGTATAGTCAGGCGTTTTATTTTTTGAAAAAAAAAAAACGACCATGTATAGTAAGGCGTTTTATTTTTGGGAAAAAAAAAAACGACCATGTATAGTAAGGCGTTTTATTTTGGAAGAAAAACGACCATGTATAGTAAGGCATTTTATTTTTAGAAAAAAAAACGACCATGTATAGTAAGGCGTTTTATTTTTGAAAAAAAAAGACCATGTATAGTAAGACGTTTTATTTTGGAATAAAAACGACCATGTATAGTAAGGCATTTTATTTTGGAAGAAAAACAACCATGTATAGTAAGGCGTTTTATTTTTGGAAAAAAAACGACCATGTATAGTAAGGCATTTTATTTTTGAAAAAAAACGACCATGTATAGTAAGGCGTTTTATTTTGGGAGAAAAACGACCATGTATTTTAAGGCGTTTTATTTTTGGAAAAAAAACAACCATGTATTGTAAGGCGTTTTATTTTGGAAGAAAAACTACCATGTATAGTAAAGCGTTTTATTTTTTGAAAAAAAACGACCATGTATAGTAAGGCGTTTTATTTTTGGAAAAAAAAAAAAACGACCATGTATAGTAAGGCGTTTTATTTTTGGAAAAAAAATGACCATGTATAGTAAGGCGTTTTATTTTTTGAAAAAAAACGACCATGTATAGTAAGGCGTTTTATTTTTTGAAAAAAAAAAACGACCATGTATAGTAAGGCGTTTTATTTTTGGAAAAAAAACGACCATGTATAGTAAGGCGTTTTATTTTTGGAAAGAAAAAAAAACGACCATGTATAGTAAGGCGTTTTATTTTGGAAGAAAAACGACCATGTATAGTAAGGCGTTTTATTTTTTGAAAAAAAACGACCATGTATAGTAAGGCGTTTTATTTTTTGAAAAAAAAAGACCATGTATAGTAAGGCGTTTTATTTTTTGAAAAAAAACGACCATGTATAGTAAGGCGTTTTATTTTTGGAAAAAAAACGACCATGTATAGTAAGGCGTTTTATTTTTGGAAAAAAAACGACCATGTATAGTAAGGCGTTTTATTTTGGGAAAAAAACGACCATGTATAGTAAGACGTTTTATTTTGGAATAAAAACGACCAAGTATAGTAAGGCGTTTTATTTTGGAACAAAAACGACCATGTATAGTAAGGCGTTTTATTTTTGGAAAAAAAACGACCATGTATAGTAAGGCGTTTTATTTTTTGAAAAAAAACGACCATGTATAGTAAGGCGTTTTATTTTTGAGAAAAAAAAACGACCATGTATAGTAAGCCGTTTTATTTTGGGAAAAAAACCGACCATGTATAGTTAGGCGTTTTATTTTGGAAGAAAAACGACCATGTATAGTAAGGCGTTTTATTTTGGAAAAAAAACGACCATGTATAGTAAGGCGTTTTATTTTTGGAAAAAAAACGACCATGTATAGTAAAGCATTTTATTTTGGAAAAAAACGACCATGTATAGTCAGGCGTTTTATTTTTTGAAAAAAAAAAAACGACCATGTATAGTAAGGCGTTTTATTTTTGGGAAAAAAAAAAACGACCATGTATAGTAAGGCGTTTTATTTTGGAAGAAAAACGACCATGTATAGTAAGGCGTTTTATTTTTGGAAAAAAAATGACCATGTATAGTAAGGCGTTTTATTTTTTGAAAAAAAACGACCATGTATAGTAAGGCGTTTTATTTTTTGAAAAAAAAAAACGACCATGTATAGTAAGGCGTTTTATTTTTTGAAAAAAAAAGACCATGTATAGTAAGGCGTTTTATTTTTTGAAAAAAAACGACCATGTATAGTAAGGCGTTTTATTTTTGGAAAAAAAACGACCATGTATAGTAAGGCGTTTTATTTTTAGAAAAAAAAAACGACCATGTATAGTAAGCCGTTTTATTTTTGAAAAAAAAACGACCATGTATAGTAAGCCGTTTTATTTTGGAAAAAAAACGACCATGTATAGTAAGGCGTTTTATTTTTGGAAAAAAAACGACCATGTATAGTAAGGCGTTTTATTTTTGGAAGAAAAACCGACCATGTATAGTAAGCCGTTTTATTTTGGGAAAAAAAACGACCATGTATAGTTAGGCGTTTTATTTTGGAAGAAAAACGACCATGTATAGTAAGGCGTTTTATTTTGGAAAAAAAACGACCATGTATAGTAAGGCGTTTTATTTTTGGAAAAAAAACGACCATGTATAGTAAAGCATTTTATTTTGGAAAAAAACGACCATGTATAGTCAGGCGTTTTATTTTTTGAAAAAAAAAAAACGACCATGTTTCGTAAGGCGTTTTATTTTTGGGAAAAAAAAAAACGACCATGTATAGTAAGGCGTTTTATTTTGGAAGAAAAACGACCATGTATAGTAAGGCATTTTATTTTTAGAAAAAAAAACGACCATGTATAGTAAGGCGTTTTATTTTGGAAAAAAAAAGACCATGTATAGTAAGGCGTTTTATTTTGGAATAAAAACGACCATGTATAGTAAGGCATTTTATTTTGGAAGAAAAACAACCATGTATAGTAAGGCGTTTTATTTTTGGAAAAAAAACGACCATGTATAGTAAGGCATTTTATTTTTGAAAAAAAACGACCATGTATAGTAAGGCGTTTTATTTTGGGAGAAAAACGACCATGTATTTTAAGGCGTTTTATTTTTGGAAAAAAAACAACCATGTATTGTAAGGCGTTTTATTTTGGAAGAAAAACTACCATGTATAGTAAAGCGTTTTATTTTTTGAAAAAAAACGACCATGTATAGTAAGGCGTTTTATTTTTGGAAAAAAAAAAAAACGACCATGTGTAGTAAGGCGTTTTATTTTTGGAAAAAAAATGACCATGTATAGTAAGGCGTTTTATTTTTTGAAAAAAAACGACCATGTATAGTAAGGCGTTTTATTTTTTGAAAAAAAAAAAACGACCATGTATAGTAAGGCGTTTTATTTTTGGAAAAAAAACGACCATGTATAGTAAGGCGTTTTATTTTTGGAAAGAAAAAAAAACGACCATGTATAGTAAGGCGTTTTATTTTGGAAGAAAAACGACCATGTATAGTAAGGCGTTTTATTTTTTGAAAAAAAACGACCATGTATAGTAAGGCGTTTTATTTTTTGAAAAAAAAAGACCATGTATAGTAAGGCGTTTTATTTTTTGAAAAAAAACGACCATGTATAGTAAGCCGTTTTATTTTTGAAAAAAAAACGACCATGTATAGTAAGCCGTTTTATTTTGGAAAAAAAACGACCATGTATAGTAAGGCGTTTTATTTTTGGAAAAAAAACGACCATGTATAGTAAGGCGTTTTATTTTTGGAAAAAAAACGACCATGTATTGTAAGGCGTTTTATTTTGGAAGAAAAACTACCATGTATAGTAAGGCGTTTTATTTTTTGAAAAAAAACGACCATGTATAGTAAGGCGTTTTATTTAAAAAAAAAAAAAAAAAACGACCATGTATAGTAAGGCGTTTTATTTTTTGAAGAAAAAAAAAACGACCATGTATAGCAAGGTGTTTTATTTTTGGAAAAAAAACGACCATGTATAGTAAGGCGTTTTATTTTTGGAAAGAAAAAAAAACGACCATGTATAGTAAGGCGTTTTATTTTGGAAGAAAAACGACCATGTATAGTAAGGCGTTTTATTTTTGGAAAAAAAACGACCATGTATAGTAAGGCGTTTTATTTTTGGAAAGAAAAAAAAACGACCATGTATAGTAAGGCGTTTTATTTTGGAAGAAAAACGACCATGTATAGTAAGGCGTTTTATTTTTGGAAAAAAAACGACCATGTATAGTAAGGCGTTTTATTTTTTGAAAAAAAACGACCATGTATAGTAAGGCGTTTTATTTTTGAGAAAAAAAAACGACCATGTATAGTAAGCCGTTTTATTTTGGAAAAAAAACGACCATGTATAGTTAGGCGTTTTATTTTGGAAGAAAAACGACCATGTATAGTAAGGCGTTTTATTTTTGGAAAAAAAAAAAAAAACGACCATGTATAGTAAGGCGTTTTATTTTTGGAAAAAAAACGACCATGTATAGTAAGGCGTTTTATTTTTGGAAAAAAAACGACCATAGGCGTTTTATTTTTTGAAAAAAAACGACCATGTATAGTAAGGCGTTTTATTTTTTGAAAAAAAAAAAAAACGACCATGTATAGTAAGGCGTTTTATTTTTGGAAAAAAAAGGACCATGTATAGTAAGGCGTTTTATTTTGGAAGAAAAACGACCATGTATAGTAAAACGTTTTATTTTGGAATAAAAACGACCAAGTATAGTAAGGCGTTTTATTTTGGAACAAAAACGACCATGTATAGTAAGGCGTTTTATTTTTTGAAAAAAAACGACCATGTATAGTAAGGCGTTTTATTTTTTGAAAAAAAACGACCATGTATAGTAAGGCGTTTTATTTTTGAGAAAAAAAAACGACCATGTATAGTAAGCCGTTTTATTTTGGGAAAAAAAACGACCATGTATAGTTAGGCGTTTTATTTTGGAAGAAAAACGACCATGTATAGTAAGGCGTTTTATTTTGGAAAAAAAACGACCATGTATAGTAAGGCGTTTTATTTTTGGAAAAAAAACGACCATGTATAGTAAAGCATTTTATTTTGGAAAAAAACGACCATGTATAGTCAGGCGTTTTATTTTTAGAAAAAAAAACGACCATGTATAGTAAAGCATTTTATTTTGGAAAAAAACGACCATGTATAGTAAGGCGTTTTATTTTGGAAGAAAAACGACCATGTATATTAAGGCGTTTTATTTTTGGAAAAAAAACAACCATGTATTGTAAGGCGTTTTATTTTGGAAGAAAAACTACCATGTATAGTAAGGCGTTTTATTTTTTGAAAAAAAAACGACCATGTATAGTAAGGCGTTTTATTTTTGGAAAAAAAAAAAACGACCATGTATAGTAAGGCGTTTTATTTTTGGAAAAAAAAAACCCGACCATGTATAGTAAGGCGTTTTATTTTTTGAAAAAAAAAAAACGACCATGTATAGTAAGGCGTTTTATTTTGGAAAAAAAACGACCATGTATAGTAAGGCGTTTTATTTTTGGAAAAAAAACGACCATGTATAGTAAAGCATTTTATTTTGGAAAAAAACGACCATGTATAGTCAGGCGTTTTATTTTTTGAAAAAAAAAAAACGACCATGTATAGTAAGGCGTTTTATTTTTGGGAAAAAAAAAAACGACCATGTATAGTAAGGCGTTTTATTTTGGAAGAAAAACGACCATGTATAGTAAGGTGTTTTATTTTTGGAAAAAAAATGACCATGTATAGTAAGGCGTTTTATTTTTTGAAAAAAAACGACCATGTATAGTAAGGCGTTTTATTTTTTGAAAAAAAAAAACGACCATGTATAGTAAGGCGTTTTATTTTTTGAAAAAAAAAGACCATGTATAGTAAGGCGTTTTATTTTTTGAAAAAAAACGACCATGTATAGTAAGGCGTTTTATTTTTGGAAAAAAAACGACCATGTATAGTAAGGCGTTTTATTTTTAGAAAAAAAAAACGACCATGTATAGTAAGCCGTTTTATTTTTGAAAAAAAAACGACCATGTATAGTAAGCCGTTTTATTTTGGAAAAAAAACGACCATGTATAGTAAGGCGTTTTATTTTTGGAAAAAAAACGACCATGTATAGTAAGGCGTTTTATTTTTGGAAGAAAAACCGACCATGTATAGTAAGCCGTTTTATTTTGGGAAAAAAAACGACCATGTATAGTTAGGCGTTTTATTTTGGAAGAAAAACGACCATGTATAGTAAGGCGTTTTATTTTGGAAAAAAAACGACCATGTATAGTAAGGCGTTTTATTTTTGGAAAAAAAACGACCATGTATAGTAAAGCATTTTATTTTGGAAAAAAACGACCATGTATAGTCAGGCGTTTTATTTTTTGAAAAAAAAAAAACGACCATGTTTCGTAAGGCGTTTTATTTTTGGGAAAAAAAAAAACGACCATGTATAGTAAGGCGTTTTATTTTGGAAGAAAAACGACCATGTATAGTAAGGCATTTTATTTTTAGAAAAAAAAACGACCATGTATAGTAAGGCGTTTTATTTTGGAAAAAAAAAGACCATGTATAGTAAGGCGTTTTATTTTGGAATAAAAACGACCATGTATAGTAAGGCATTTTATTTTGGAAGAAAAACAACCATGTATAGTAAGGCGTTTTATTTTTGGAAAAAAAACGACCATGTATAGTAAGGCATTTTATTTTTGAAAAAAAACGACCATGTATAGTAAGGCGTTTTATTTTGGGAGAAAAACGACCATGTATTTTAAGGCGTTTTATTTTTGGAAAAAAAACAACCATGTATTGTAAGGCGTTTTATTTTGGAAGAAAAACTACCATGTATAGTAAAGCGTTTTATTTTTTGAAAAAAAACGACCATGTATAGTAAGGCGTTTTATTTTTGGAAAAAAAAAAAAACGACCATGTATAGTAAGGCGTTTTATTTTTGGAAAAAAAATGACCATGTATAGTAAGGCGTTTTATTTTTTGAAAAAAAACGACCATGTATAGTAAGGCGTTTTATTTTTTGAAAAAAAAAAAACGACCATGTATAGTAAGGCGTTTTATTTTTGGAAAAAAAACGACCATGTATAGTAAGGCGTTTTATTTTTGGAAAGAAAAAAAAACGACCATGTATAGTAAGGCGTTTTATTTTGGAAGAAAAACGACCATGTATAGTAAGGCGTTTTATTTTTTGAAAAAAAACGACCATGTATAGTAAGGCGTTTTATTTTTTGAAAAAAAAAGACCATGTATAGTAAGGCGTTTTATTTTTTGAAAAAAAAAGACCATGTATAGTAAGGCGTTTTATTTTTGGAAAAAAAACGACCATGTATAGTAAGGCGTTTTATTTTTGGAAGAAAAACCGACCATGTATAGTAAGCCGTTTTATTTTGGGAAAAAAAACGACCATGTATAGTTAGGCGTTTTATTTTGGAAGAAAAACGACCATGTATAGTAAGGCGTTTTATTTTGGAAAAAAAACGACCATGTATAGTAAGGCGTTTTATTTTTGGAAAAAAAACGACCATGTATAGTAAAGCATTTTATTTTGGAAAAAAACGACCATGTATAGTCAGGCGTTTTATTTTTTGAAAAAAAAAAAACGACCATGTTTCGTAAGGCGTTTTATTTTTGGGAAAAAAAAAAAACGACCATGTATAGTAAGGCGTTTTATTTTGGAAGAAAAACGACCATGTATAGTAAGGCATTTTATTTTTAGAAAAAAAAACGACCATGTATAGTAAGGCGTTTTATTTTGGAAAAAAAAAGACCATGTATAGTAAGGCGTTTTATTTTGGAATAAAAACGACCATGTATAGTAAGGCATTTTATTTTGGAAGAAAAACAACCATGTATAGTAAGGCGTTTTATTTTTGGAAAAAAAACGACCATGTATAGTAAGGCATTTTATTTTTGAAAAAAAACGACCATGTATAGTAAGGCGTTTTATTTTGGGAGAAAAACGACCATGTATTTTAAGGCGTTTTATTTTTGGAAAAAAAACAACCATGTATTGTAAGGCGTTTTATTTTGGAAGAAAAACTACCATGTATAGTAAAGCGTTTTATTTTTTGAAAAAAAACGACCATGTATAGTAAGGCGTTTTATTTTTGGAAAAAAAAAAAAACGACCATGTATAGTAAGGCGTTTTATTTTTGGAAAAAAAATGACCATGTATAGTAAGGCGTTTTATTTTTTGAAAAAAAACGACCATGTATAGTAAGGCGTTTTATTTTTTGAAAAAAAAAAAACGACCATGTATAGTAAGGCGTTTTATTTTTGGAAAAAAAACGACCATGTATAGTAAGGCGTTTTATTTTTGGAAAGAAAAAAAAACGACCATGTATAGTAAGGCGTTTTATTTTGGAAGAAAAACGACCATGTATAGTAAGGCGTTTTATTTTTTGAAAAAAAACGACCATGTATAGTAAGGCGTTTTATTTTTTGAAAAAAAAAGACCATGTATAGTAAGGCGTTTTATTTTTTGAAAAAAAACGACCATGTATAGTAAGCCGTTTTATTTTTGAAAAAAAAACGACCATGTATAGTAAGCCGTTTTATTTTGGAAAAAAAACGACCATGTATAGTAAGGCGTTTTATTTTTGGAAAAAAAACGACCATGTATAGTAAGGCGTTTTATTTTTGGAAAAAAAATGACCATGTATTGTAAGGCGTTTTATTTTGGAAGAAAAACTACCATGTATAGTAAGGCGTTTTATTTTTTGAAAAAAAACGACCATGTATAGTAAGGCGTTTTATTTAAAAAAAAAAAAAAAAAACGACCATGTATAGCAAGGTGTTTTATTTTTGGAAAAAAAACGACCATGTATAGTAAGGCGTTTTATTTTTGGAAAGAAAAAAAAACGACCATGTATAGTAAGGCGTTTTATTTTGGAAGAAAAACGACCATGTATAGTAAGGCGTTTTATTTTTGGAAAAAAAACGACCATGTATAGTAAGGCGTTTTATTTTTGGAAAGAAAAAAAAACGACCATGTATAGTAAGGCGTTTTATTTTGGAAGAAAAACGACCATGTATAGTAAGGCGTTTTATTTTTGGAAAAAAAACGACCATGTATAGTAAGGCGTTTTATTTTTTGAAAAAAAACGACCATGTATAGTAAGGCGTTTTATTTTTGAGAAAAAAAAACGACCATGTATAGTAAGCCGTTTTATTTTGGAAAAAAAACGACCATGTATAGTTAGGCGTTTTATTTTGGAAGAAAAACGACCATGTATAGTAAGGCGTTTTATTTTTGGAAAAAAAAAAAAAAACGACCATGTATAGTAAGGCGTTTTATTTTTGGAAAAAAAACGACCATGTATAGTAAGGCGTTTTATTTTTGGAAAAAAAACGACCATAGGCGTTTTATTTTTTGAAAAAAAACGACCATGTATAGTAAGGCGTTTTATTTTTTGAAAAAAAAAAAAAACGACCATGTATAGTAAGGCGTTTTATTTTTGGAAAAAAAACGACCATGTATAGTAAGGCGTTTTATTTTGGAAGAAAAACGACCATGTATAGTAAAACGTTTTATTTTGGAATAAAAACGACCAAGTATAGTAAGGCGTTTTATTTTGGAACAAAAACGACCATGTATAGTAAGGCGTTTTATTTTTTGAAAAAAAACGACCATGTATAGTAAGGCGTTTTATTTTTTGAAAAAAAACGACCATGTATAGTAAGGCGTTTTATTTTTGAGAAAAAAAAACGACCATGTATAGTAAGCCGTTTTATTTTGGGAAAAAAAACGACCATGTATAGTTAGGCGTTTTATTTTGGAAGAAAAACGACCATGTATAGTAAGGCGTTTTATTTTGGAAAAAAAACGACCATGTATAGTAAGGCGTTTTATTTTTGGAAAAAAAACGACCATGTATAGTAAAGCATTTTATTTTGGAAAAAAACGACCATGTATAGTCAGGCGTTTTATTTTTAGAAAAAAAAACGACCATGTATAGTAAAGCATTTTATTTTGGAAAAAAACGACCATGTATAGTAAGGCGTTTTATTTTGGAAGAAAAACGACCATGTATATTAAGGCGTTTTATTTTTGGAAAAAAAACAACCATGTATTGTAAGGCGTTTTATTTTGGAAGAAAAACTACCATGTATAGTAAGGCGTTTTATTTTTTGAAAAAAAAACGACCATGTATAGTAAGGCGTTTTATTTTTGGAAAAAAAAAAAACGACCATGTATAGTAAGGCGTTTTATTTTTGGAAAAAAAAAACCCGACCATGTATAGTAAGGCGTTTTATTTTTTGAAAAAAAAAAAACGACCATGTATAGTAAGGCGTTTTATTTTTGGAAAAAAAACGACCATGTATAGTAAGGCGTTTTATTTCTTGAAAAAAAAAAAACGACCATGTATAGTAAGGCGTTTTATTTTTGGGAAAAAAAAAAACGACCATGTATAGTAAGGCGTTTTATTTTGGAAGAAAAACGACCATGTATAGTAAGGCATTTTATTTTTAGAAAAAAAAACGACCATGTATAGTAAGGCGTTTTATTTTGGAAAAAAAAAGACCATGTATAGTAAGGCGTTTTATTTTGGAATAAAAACGACCATGTATAGTAAGGCATTTTATTTTGGAAGAAAAACAACCATGTATAGTAAGGCGTTTTATTTTTGGAAAAAAAACGACCATGTATAGTAAGGCATTTTATTTTTGAAAAAAAACGACCATGTATAGTAAGGCGTTTTATTTTGGGAGAAAAACGACCATGTATTTTAAGGCGTTTTATTTTTGGAAAAAAAACAACCATGTATTGTAAGGCGTTTTATTTTGGAAGAAAAACTACCATGTATAGTAAGGCGTTTTATTTTTTGAAAAAAAACGACCATGTATAGTAAGGCGTTTTATTTTTTGAAAAAAAAAAAAACGACCATGTATAGTAAGGCGTTTTATTTTTGGAAAAAAAACGACCATGTATAGTCAGGCGTTTTATTTTTTGAAAAAAAAACGACCATGTATAGTAAGGCGTTTTATTTTTTGAAAAAAAAAAAAACGACCATGTATAGTAAGGCGTTTTATTTTTGGAAAAAAAACGACCATGTATAGTAAGGCGTTTTATTTTTGGAAAAAAAACGACCATGTATAGTAAGGCGTTTTATTTTTGGAAAGAAAAAAAAACGACCATGTATAGTAAGGCGTTTTATTTTGGAAGAAAAACGACCATGTATAGTAAGGCGTTTTATTTTTTGAAAAAAAAACGACCATGTATAGTAAGGCGTTTTATTTTTTGAAAAAAAACGACCATGTATAGTAAGGCGTTTTATTTTTTGAAAAAAAAAGACCATGTATAGTAAGGCGTTTTATTTTTTGAAAAAAAACGACCATGTATAGTAAGGCGTTTTATTTTTGGAAAAAAAACGACCATGTATAGTAAGGCGTTTTATTTTTAGAAAAAAAAAACGACCATGTATAGTAAGCCGTTTTATTTTTGAAAAAAAAACGACCATGTTTAGTAAGCCGTTTTATTTTGGAAAAAAAACGACCATGTATAGTAAGGCGTTTTATTTTTGGAAAAAAAACGACCATGTATAGTAAGGCGTTTTATTTTTGGAAAAAAAACGACCATGTATTGTAAGGCGTTTTATTTTGGAAGAAAAACTACCATGTATAGTAAGGCGTTTTATTTTTTGAAAAAAAATGACCATGTATAGTAAGGCGTTTTATTTTTTGAAAAAAAAAAAAAAACGACCATGTATAGTAAGGCGTTTTATTTTTTGAAGAAAAAAAAAACGACCATGTATAGCAAGGTGTTTTATTTTTGGAAAAAAAACGACCATGTATAGTAAGGCGTTTTATTTTTGGAAAGAAAAAAAAACGACCATGTATAGTAAGGCGTTTTATTTTGGAAGAAAAACGACCATGTATAGTAAGGCGTTTTATTTTTGGAAAAAAAACGACCATGTATAGTAAGGCGTTTTATTTTTGGAAAGAAAAAAAAACGACCATGTATAGTAAGGCGTTTTATTTTGGAAGAAAAACGACCATGTATAGTAAGGCGTTTTATTTTTGGAAAAAAAACGACCATGTATAGTAAGGCGTTTTATTTTTGGAAAAAAAAACGACCATGTATAGTAAGGCGTTTTATTTTTTTAAAAAAAACGACCATGTATAGTAAGGCGTTTTATTTTTTGAAAAAAAACGACCATGTATAGTAAGGCGTTTTATTTTTGGAATAAAAACGACCATGTATAGTAAGGCGTTTTATTTTGGAACAAAAACGACCATGTATAGTAAGGCGTTTTATTTTTGGAAAAAAAACGACCATGTATAGTAAGGCGTTTTATTTTTGGAAAAAAAACGACCATGTATAGTAAGGCGTTTTATTTTGGGGAAAAAACGACCATGTATAGTAAGACGTTTTATTTTGGAATAAAAACGACCATGTATAGTAAGGCGTTTTATTTTGGAACAAAAACGACCATGTATAGTAACGCGTTTTATTTTTTGAAAAAAAACGACCATGTATAGTAAGGCGTTTTATTTTTGGAAAAAAAACGACCATGTATAGTAAGGCGTTTTATTTTTGGAAAAAAAACGACCATGTATAGTAAGGCGTTTTATTTTTTGAAAAAAAACGACCATGTATAGTAAGGCGTTTTGTTTTTTGAAAAAAAACGACCATGTATAGTAAGGCGTTTTATTTTTGGAAAGAAAAAAAAACGACCATGTATAGTAAGGCGTTTTATTTTGGAAGAAAAACGACCATGTATAGTAAGGCGTTTTATTTTTGGAAAAAAAAATGACCATGTATAGTAAGGCGTTTTATTTTTTGAAAAAAAACGACCATGTATAGTAAGGCGTTTTATTTTTTGAAAAAAAAAGACCATGTATAGTAAGGCATTTTATTTTTAGAAAAAAAAAACGACCATGTATATTAAGCCGTTTTATTTTTGGAAAAAAAACGACCATGTATAGTAAGCCGTTTTATTTTGGAAAAAAAATGACCATGTATAGTAAGGCGTTTTATTTTTGGAAAAAAAACGACCATGTATAGTAAGGCGTTTTATTTTTGGAAAAAAAACGACCATGTATTGTAAGGCGTTTTATTTTGGAAGAAAAACTACCATGTATAGTAAGGCGTTTTATTTTTTGGAAAAAAACGACCATGTATAGTAAGGCGTTTTATTTTTTGAAAATAAACGACCATGTATAGTAAGGCGTTTTATTTAAAAAAAAAAAAAAAAAACGACCATGTATAGTAAGGCGTTTTATTTTTTGAAAAAAAAAAACGACCATGTATAGCAAGGTGTTTTATTTTTGGAAAAAAAAACGACCATGTATAGTAAGGCGTTTTATTTTTGGAAAGAAAAAAAAACGACCATGTATAGTAAGGCGTTTTATTTTGGAAGAAAAACGACCATGTATAGTAAGGCGTTTTATTTTTGGAAAAAAAAACGACCATGTATAGTAAGGCGTTTTATTTTTTGAAAAAAAACGACCATGTATAGTAAGGCGTTTTATTTTTTGAAAAAAAACGACCATGTATAGTAAGGCGTTTTATTTTTGGAAAAAAAACGACCATGTATAGTAAGGCGTTTTATTTTTGGAAAAAAAACGACCATGTATAGTAAGGCGTTTTATTTTGGGAAAAAAATGACCATGTATAGTAAGACGTTTTATTTTGGAATAAAAACGACCATGTATAGTAAGGCGTTTTATTTTGGAAGAAAAACTACCATGTATAGTAAGGCGTTTTATTTTTTGAAAAAAAAACGACCATGTATAGTAAGGCGTTTTATTTTTTGAAAAAAAAAAAACGACCATGTATAGTAAGGCGTTTTATTTTTTGAAAAAAAAAACCCGACCATGTATAGTAAGGCGTTTTATTTTTTGAAAAAAAAAAAACGACCATGTATAGTAAGGCTTTTTATTTTTGGAAAAAAAACGACCATGTATAGTAAGGCGTTTTATTTTGGAAGAAAAACGACCATGTATAGTAAGGCATTTTATTTTTAGAAAAAAAAACGACCATGTATAGTAAGGCGTTTTATTTTGGAAAAAAAAAAGACCATGTATAGTAAGGCGTTTTATTTTGGAATAAAAACGACCATGTATAGTAAGGCATTTTATTTTGGAAGAAAAACAACCATGTATAGTAAGGCGTTTTATTTTTGGAAAAAAAACGACCATGTATAGTAAGGCATTTTATTTTTGAAAAAAAACGACCATGTATAGTAAGGCGTTTTATTTTGGGAGAAAAACGACCATGTATTTTAAGGCGTTTTATTTTTGGGAAAAAAACAACCATGTATTGTAAGGCGTTTTATTTTGGAAGAAAAACTACCATGTATAGTAAGGCGTTTTATTTTTTGAAAAAAAACGACCATGTATAGTAAGGCGTTTTATTTTTGGAAAAAAAAAAAAAACGACCATGTATAGTAAGGCGTTTTATTTTTGGAAAAAAAACTACCATGTATAGTAAGGCGTTTTATTTTTGGAAAAAAAACGACCATGTATAGTAAGGCGTTTTATTTTTTGAAAAAAAACGACCATGTATAGTAAGGCGTTTTATTTTTTGAAAAAAAAAAAACGACCATGTATTTTAAGGCGTTTTATTTTTGGGAAAAAAACAACCATGTATTGTAAGGCGTTTTATTTTGGAAGAAAAACTACCATGTATAGTAAGGCGTTTTATTTTTTGAAAAAAAACGACCATGTATAGTAAGGCGTTTTATTTTTGGAAAAAAAACAAAAAACGACCATGTATAGTAAGGCGTTTTATTTTTGGAAAAAAAACGACCATGTATAGTAAGGCGTTTTATTTTTGGAAAAAAAACGACCATGTATAGTAAGACGTTTTATTTTGGAATAAAAACGACCATGTATAGTAAGGCGTTTTATTTTGGAACAAAAACGACCATGTATAGTAAGGCGTTTTATTTTTGGAAAAAAAACGACCATGTAGAGTAAGGCGTTTTATTTTTGGAAAAAAAACGACCATGTAAAGTAAGGCGTTTTATTTTGGGAAAAACACGACCATGTATAGTAAGACGTTTTATTTTGGAATAAAAACGACCATGTATAGTAAGGCGTTTTATTTTGGAACAAAAACGACCATGTATAGTAAGGCGTTTTATTTTTGGAAAAAAAACGACCATGTATAGTAAGGCGTTTTATTTTTTGAAAAAAAACGACCATGTATAGTAAGGCGTTTTATTTTTGAGAAAAAAAAACGACCATGTATAGTAAGCCGTTTTATTTTGGAAAAAAAACGACCATGTATAGTTAGGCGTTTTATTTTGGAAGAAAAACGACCATGTATAGTTAGGCGTTTTATTTTGGAAGAAAAACGACCATGTATAGTAAGGCGTTTTATTTTGGAAAAAAACGACCATGTATAGTAAGGCGTTTTATTTTTGGAAAAAAAACGACCATGTATAGTAAAGCATTTTATTTTGGAAAAAAACGACCATGTATAGTAAGGCGTTTTATTTTTAGAAAAAAAAACGACCATGTAAAGTAAAGCATTTTATTTTGGAAAAAAACGACCATGTATAGTAAGGCGTTTTATTTTGGAAGAAAAACGACCATGTATATTAAGGCGTTTTATTTTTGGGAAAAAAACAACCATGTATTGTAAGGCGTTTTATTTTGGAAGAAAAACTACCATGTATAGTAAGGCGTTTTATTTTTTGAAAAAAAAACGACCATGTATAGTAAGGCGTTTTATTTTTTGAAAAAAAAAAAACGACCATGTATAGTAAGGCGTTTTATTTTTGGAAAAAAAAAACCCGACCATGTATAGTAAGGCGTTTTATTTTTTGGAAAAAAAAAAACGACCATGTATAGTAAGGCGTTTTATTTTTGGAAAAAAAACGACCATGTATAGTAAGGCGTTTTATTTTTTGAAAAAAAAAAAAAACGACCATGTATAGTAAGGCGTTTTATTTTTGGAAAAAAAAAAACGACCATGTATAGTAAGGCGTTTTATTTTGGAAGAAAAACGACCATGTATAGTAAGGCATTTTATTTTTAGAAAAAAAAACGACCATGTATAGTAAGGCGTTTTATTTTGGAAAAAAAAAGACCATGTATAGTAAGGCGTTTTATTTTGGAATAAAAACGACCATGTATAGTAAGGCATTTTATTTTGGAAGAAAAACAACCATGTATAGTAAGGCGTTTTATTTTTGGAAAAAAAACGACCATGTATAGTAAGGCATTTTATTTTTGAAAAAAAACGACCATGTATAGTAAGGCGTTTTATTTTGGGAGAAAAACGACCATGTATTTTAAGGCGTTTTATTTTTGGAAAAAAAACAACCATGTATTGTAAGGCGTTTTATTTTGGAAGAAAAACTACCATGTATAGTAAGGCGTTTTATTTTTTGAAAAAAAACGACCATGTATAGTAAGGCGTTTTATTTTTGGGAAAAAAAAAAAAACGACCATGTATAGTAAGGCGTTTTATTTTTGGAAAAAAAACGACCATGTATAGTAAGGCGTTTTATTTTTGGAAAAAAAACGACCGGCGTTTTATTTTGGAAGAAAAACGACCATGTATAGTAAGGCATTTTATTTTTAGAAAAAAAAACGACCATGTATAGTAAGGCGTTTTATTTTGGAAAAAAAAAGACCATGTATAGTAAGGCGTTTTATTTTGGAATAAAAACGACCATGTATAGTAAGGCATTTTATTTTGGAAGAAAAACAACCATGTATAGTAAGGCGTTTTATTTTTGGAAAAAAAACGACCATGTATAGTAAGGCATTTTATTTTTGAAAAAAAACGACCATGTATAGTAAGGCGTTTTATTTTGGGAGAAAAACGACCATGTATTTTAAGGCGTTTTATTTTTGGAAAAAAAACAACCATGTATTGTAAGGCGTTTTATTTTTTGAAAAAAACCGACCATGTATAGTAAGGCGTTTTATTTTTGGGAAAAAAAAAAAAACGACCATGTATAGTAAGGCGTTTTATTTTTGGAAAAAAAACGACCATGTATAGTAAGGCGTTTTATTTTTGGAAAAAAAACGACCATGTATAGTAAGGCGTTTTATTTTTTGAAAAAAAACGACCATGTATAGTAAGGCGTTTTATTTTTTGAAAAAAAACAAACGACCATGTATAGTAAGGCGTTTTATTTTTTGAAAAAAAACGACCATGTATAGTAAGGCGTTTTATTTTTGGAAAAAAAAAAAAAACGACCATGTATAGTAAGGCGTTTTATTTTTGGAAAAAAAACGACCATGTATAGTAAGGCGTTTTATTTTTGGAAAAAAAACGACCATGTATAGTAAGGCGTTTTATTTTTTTAAAAAAAACGACCATGTATAGTAAGGCGTTTTATTTTTTGAAAAAAAAAAAAACGACCATGTATTTTAAGGCGTTTTATTTTTGGGAAAAAAACAACCATGTATTGTAAGGCGTTTTATTTTGGAAGAAAAACTACCATGTATAGTAAGGCGTTTTATTTTTTGAAAAAAAACGACCATGTATAGTAAGGCGTTTTATTTTTGGAAAAAAAAAAAAAAACGACCATGTATAGTAAGGCGTTTTATTTTTGGAAAAAAAACGACCATGTATAGTAAGGCGTTTTATTTTTGGAAAAAAAACGACCATGTATAGTAAGACGTTTTATTTTGGAATAAAAACGACCATGTATAGTAAGGCGTTTTATTTTGGAACAAAAACGACCATGTATAGTAAGGCGTTTTATTTTTGGAAAAAAAACGACCATGTAGAGTAAGGCGTTTTATTTTTGGAAAAAAAACGACCATGTAAAGTAAGGCGTTTTATTTTGGGAAAAACACGACCATGTATAGTAAGACGTTTTATTTTGGAATAAAAACGACCATGTATAGTAAGGCGTTTTATTTTGGAACAAAAACGACCATGTATAGTAAGGCGTTTTATTTTTGGAAAAAAAACGACCATGTATAGTAAGGCGTTTTATTTTTTGAAAAAAAACGACCATGTATAGTAAGGCGTTTTATTTTTGAGAAAAAAAAACGACCATGTATAGTAAGCCGTTTTATTTTGGAAAAAAAACGACCATGTATAGTTAGGCGTTTTATTTTGGAAGAAAAACGACCATGTATAGTTAGGCGTTTTATTTTGGAAGAAAAACGACCATGTATAGTAAGGCGTTTTATTTTGGAAAAAAACGACCATGTATAGTAAGGCGTTTTATTTTTGGAAAAAAAACGACCATGTATAGTAAAGCATTTTATTTTGGAAAAAAACGACCATGTATAGTAAGGCGTTTTATTTTTAGAAAAAAAAACGACCATGTAAAGTAAAGCATTTTATTTTGGAAAAAAACGACCATGTATAGTAAGGCGTTTTATTTTGGAAGAAAAACGACCATGTATATTAAGGCGTTTTATTTTTGGGAAAAAAACAACCATGTATTGTAAGGCGTTTTATTTTGGAAGAAAAACTACCATGTATAGTAAGGCGTTTTATTTTTTGAAAAAAAAACGACCATGTATAGTAAGGCGTTTTATTTTTTGAAAAAAAAAAAACGACCATGTATAGTAAGGCGTTTTATTTTTGGAAAAAAAAAACCCGACCATGTATAGTAAGGCGTTTTATTTTTTGGAAAAAAAAAAACGACCATGTATAGTAAGGCGTTTTATTTTTGGAAAAAAAACGACCATGTATAGTAAGGCGTTTTATTTTTTGAAAAAAAAAAAAAACGACCATGTATAGTAAGGCGTTTTATTTTTGGAAAAAAAAAAACGACCATGTATAGTAAGGCGTTTTATTTTGGAAGAAAAACGACCATGTATAGTAAGGCATTTTATTTTTAGAAAAAAAAACGACCATGTATAGTAAGGCGTTTTATTTTGGAAAAAAAAAGACCATGTATAGTAAGGCGTTTTATTTTGGAATAAAAACGACCATGTATAGTAAGGCATTTTATTTTGGAAGAAAAACAACCATGTATAGTAAGGCGTTTTATTTTTGGAAAAAAAACGACCATGTATAGTAAGGCATTTTATTTTTGAAAAAAAACGACCATGTATAGTAAGGCGTTTTATTTTGGGAGAAAAACGACCATGTATTTTAAGGCGTTTTATTTTTGGAAAAAAAACAACCATGTATTGTAAGGCGTTTTATTTTGGAAGAAAAACTACCATGTATAGTAAGGCGTTTTATTTTTTGAAAAAAAACGACCATGTATAGTAAGGCGTTTTATTTTTGGGAAAAAAAAAAAAACGACCATGTATAGTAAGGCGTTTTATTTTTGGAAAAAAAACGACCATGTATAGTAAGGCGTTTTATTTTTGGAAAGAAAAAAAAACGACCATGTATAGTAAGGCGTTTTATTTTTGGAAAAAAAAACGACCATGTATAGTAAGGCGTTTTATTTTTTGAAAAAAAACGACCATGTATAGTAAGGCGTTTTATTTTTTGAAAAAAAACGACCATGTATAGTAAGGCGTTTTATTTTTGGAAAAAAAACGACCATGTATAGTAAGGCGTTTTATTTTTGGAAAAAAAACGACCATGTATAGTAAGGCGTTTTATTTTGGGAAAAAAATGACCATGTATAGTAAGACGTTTTATTTTGGAATAAAAACGACCATGTATAGTAAGGCGTTTTATTTTGGAAGAAAAACTACCATGTATAGTAAGGCGTTTTATTTTTTGAAAAAAAAACGACCATGTATAGTAAGGCGTTTTATTTTTTGAAAAAAAAAAAACGACCATGTATAGTAAGGCGTTTTATTTTTTGAAAAAAAAAACCCGACCATGTATAGTAAGGCGTTTTATTTTTTGAAAAAAAAAAAACGACCATGTATAGTAAGGCTTTTTATTTTTGGAAAAAAAACGACCATGTATAGTAAGGCGTTTTATTTTGGAAGAAAAACGACCATGTATAGTAAGGCATTTTATTTTTAGAAAAAAAAACGACCATGTATAGTAAGGCGTTTTATTTTGGAAAAAAAAAAGACCATGTATAGTAAGGCGTTTTATTTTGGAATAAAAACGACCATGTATAGTAAGGCATTTTATTTTGGAAGAAAAACAACCATGTATAGTAAGGCGTTTTATTTTTGGAAAAAAAACGACCATGTATAGTAAGGCATTTTATTTTTGAAAAAAAACGACCATGTATAGTAAGGCGTTTTATTTTGGGAGAAAAACGACCATGTATTTTAAGGCGTTTTATTTTTGGGAAAAAAACAACCATGTATTGTAAGGCGTTTTATTTTGGAAGAAAAACTACCATGTATAGTAAGGCGTTTTATTTTTTGAAAAAAAACGACCATGTATAGTAAGGCGTTTTATTTTTGGAAAAAAAAAAAAAACGACCATGTATAGTAAGGCGTTTTATTTTTGGAAAAAAAACGACCATGTATAGTAAGGCGTTTTATTTTTGGAAAAAAAACGACCATGTATAGTAAGGCGTTTTATTTTTTGAAAAAAAACGACCATGTATAGTAAGGCGTTTTATTTTTTGAAAAAAAAAAAACGACCATGTATTTTAAGGCGTTTTATTTTTGGGAAAAAAACAACCATGTATTGTAAGGCGTTTTATTTTGGAAGAAAAACTACCATGTATAGTAAGGCGTTTTATTTTTTGAAAAAAAACGACCATGTATAGTAAGGCGTTTTATTTTTGGAAAAAAAACAAAAAACGACCATGTATAGTAAGGCGTTTTATTTTTGGAAAAAAAACGACCATGTATAGTAAGGCGTTTTATTTTTGGAAAAAAAACGACCATGTATAGTAAGACGTTTTATTTTGGAATAAAAACGACCATGTATAGTAAGGCGTTTTATTTTGGAACAAAAACGACCATGTATAGTAAGGCGTTTTATTTTTGGAAAAAAAACGACCATGTAGAGTAAGGCGTTTTATTTTTGGAAAAAAAACGACCATGTAAAGTAAGGCGTTTTATTTTGGGAAAAACACGACCATGTATAGTAAGACGTTTTATTTTGGAATAAAAACGACCATGTATAGTAAGGCGTTTTATTTTGGAACAAAAACGACCATGTATAGTAAGGCGTTTTATTTTTGGAAAAAAAACGACCATGTATAGTAAGGCGTTTTATTTTTTGAAAAAAAACGACCATGTATAGTAAGGCGTTTTATTTTTGAGAAAAAAAAACGACCATGTATAGTAAGCCGTTTTATTTTGGAAAAAAAACGACCATGTATAGTTAGGCGTTTTATTTTGGAAGAAAAACGACCATGTATAGTTAGGCGTTTTATTTTGGAAGAAAAACGACCATGTATAGTAAGGCGTTTTATTTTGGAAAAAAACGACCATGTATAGTAAGGCGTTTTATTTTTGGAAAAAAAACGACCATGTATAGTAAAGCATTTTATTTTGGAAAAAAACGACCATGTATAGTAAGGCGTTTTATTTTTAGAAAAAAAAACGACCATGTAAAGTAAAGCATTTTATTTTGGAAAAAAACGACCATGTATAGTAAGGCGTTTTATTTTGGAAGAAAAACGACCATGTATATTAAGGCGTTTTATTTTTGGGAAAAAAACAACCATGTATTGTAAGGCGTTTTATTTTGGAAGAAAAACTACCATGTATAGTAAGGCGTTTTATTTTTTGAAAAAAAAACGACCATGTATAGTAAGGCGTTTTATTTTTTGAAAAAAAAAAAACGACCATGTATAGTAAGGCGTT
The DNA here is from genome assembly GCF_051991245.1 of Festucalex cinctus. Taxonomy (NCBI): domain Eukaryota; kingdom Metazoa; phylum Chordata; class Actinopteri; order Syngnathiformes; family Syngnathidae; genus Festucalex; species Festucalex cinctus. The sequence goes on along the minus strand of NC_135430.1, from coordinate 12,513,489 downwards.
TTATTTTTGGAAAAAAAAAACCCGACCATGTATAGTAAGGCGTTTTATTTTTTGGAAAAAAAAAAACGACCATGTATAGTAAGGCGTTTTATTTTTGGAAAAAAAACGACCATGTATAGTAAGGCGTTTTATTTTTTGAAAAAAAAAAAAAACGACCATGTATAGTAAGGCGTTTTATTTTTGGAAAAAAAAAAACGACCATGTATAGTAAGGCGTTTTATTTTGGAAGAAAAACGACCATGTATAGTAAGGCATTTTATTTTTAGAAAAAAAAACGACCATGTATAGTAAGGCGTTTTATTTTGGAAAAAAAAAGACCATGTATAGTAAGGCGTTTTATTTTGGAATAAAAACGACCATGTATAGTAAGGCATTTTATTTTGGAAGAAAAACAACCATGTATAGTAAGGCGTTTTATTTTTGGAAAAAAAACGACCATGTATAGTAAGGCATTTTATTTTTGAAAAAAAACGACCATGTATAGTAAGGCGTTTTATTTTGGGAGAAAAACGACCATGTATTTTAAGGCGTTTTATTTTTGGAAAAAAAACAACCATGTATTGTAAGGCGTTTTATTTTGGAAGAAAAACTACCATGTATAGTAAGGCGTTTTATTTTTTGAAAAAAAACGACCATGTATAGTAAGGCGTTTTATTTTTGGGAAAAAAAAAAAAACGACCATGTATAGTAAGGCGTTTTATTTTTGGAAAAAAAACGACCATGTATAGTAAGGCGTTTTATTTTTGGAAAAAAAACGACCGGCGTTTTATTTTGGAAGAAAAACGACCATGTATAGTAAGGCATTTTATTTTTAGAAAAAAAAACGACCATGTATAGTAAGGCGTTTTATTTTGGAAAAAAAAAGACCATGTATAGTAAGGCGTTTTATTTTGGAATAAAAACGACCATGTATAGTAAGGCATTTTATTTTGGAAGAAAAACAACCATGTATAGTAAGGCGTTTTATTTTTGGAAAAAAAACGACCATGTATAGTAAGGCATTTTATTTTTGAAAAAAAACGACCATGTATAGTAAGGCGTTTTATTTTGGGAGAAAAACGACCATGTATTTTAAGGCGTTTTATTTTTGGAAAAAAAACAACCATGTATTGTAAGGCGTTTTATTTTTTGAAAAAAACCGACCATGTATAGTAAGGCGTTTTATTTTTGGGAAAAAAAAAAAAACGACCATGTATAGTAAGGCGTTTTATTTTTGGAAAAAAAACGACCATGTATAGTAAGGCGTTTTATTTTTGGAAAAAAAACGACCATGTATAGTAAGGCGTTTTATTTTTTGAAAAAAAACGACCATGTATAGTAAGGCGTTTTATTTTTTGAAAAAAAACAAACGACCATGTATAGTAAGGCGTTTTATTTTTTGAAAAAAAACGACCATGTATAGTAAGGCGTTTTATTTTTGGAAAAAAAAAAAAAACGACCATGTATAGTAAGGCGTTTTATTTTTGGAAAAAAAACGACCATGTATAGTAAGGCGTTTTATTTTTGGAAAAAAAACGACCATGTATAGTAAGGCGTTTTATTTTTTTAAAAAAAACGACCATGTATAGTAAGGCGTTTTATTTTTTGAAAAAAAAAAAAACGACCATGTATTTTAAGGCGTTTTATTTTTGGGAAAAAAACAACCATGTATTGTAAGGCGTTTTATTTTGGAAGAAAAACTACCATGTATAGTAAGGCGTTTTATTTTTTGAAAAAAAACGACCATGTATAGTAAGGCGTTTTATTTTTGGAAAAAAAAAAAAAAACGACCATGTATAGTAAGGCGTTTTATTTTTGGAAAAAAAACGACCATGTATAGTAAGGCGTTTTATTTTTGGAAAAAAAACGACCATGTATAGTAAGACGTTTTATTTTGGAATAAAAACGACCATGTATAGTAAGGCGTTTTATTTTGGAACAAAAACGACCATGTATAGTAAGGCGTTTTATTTTTGGAAAAAAAACGACCATGTAGAGTAAGGCGTTTTATTTTTGGAAAAAAAACGACCATGTAAAGTAAGGCGTTTTATTTTGGGAAAAACACGACCATGTATAGTAAGACGTTTTATTTTGGAATAAAAACGACCATGTATAGTAAGGCGTTTTATTTTGGAACAAAAACGACCATGTATAGTAAGGCGTTTTATTTTTGGAAAAAAAACGACCATGTATAGTAAGGCGTTTTATTTTTTGAAAAAAAACGACCATGTATAGTAAGGCGTTTTATTTTTGAGAAAAAAAAACGACCATGTATAGTAAGCCGTTTTATTTTGGAAAAAAAACGACCATGTATAGTTAGGCGTTTTATTTTGGAAGAAAAACGACCATGTATAGTTAGGCGTTTTATTTTGGAAGAAAAACGACCATGTATAGTAAGGCGTTTTATTTTGGAAAAAAACGACCATGTATAGTAAGGCGTTTTATTTTTGGAAAAAAAACGACCATGTATAGTAAAGCATTTTATTTTGGAAAAAAACGACCATGTATAGTAAGGCGTTTTATTTTTAGAAAAAAAAACGACCATGTAAAGTAAAGCATTTTATTTTGGAAAAAAACGACCATGTATAGTAAGGCGTTTTATTTTGGAAGAAAAACGACCATGTATATTAAGGCGTTTTATTTTTGGGAAAAAAACAACCATGTATTGTAAGGCGTTTTATTTTGGAAGAAAAACTACCATGTATAGTAAGGCGTTTTATTTTTTGAAAAAAAAACGACCATGTATAGTAAGGCGTTTTATTTTTTGAAAAAAAAAAAACGACCATGTATAGTAAGGCGTTTTATTTTTGGAAAAAAAAAACCCGACCATGTATAGTAAGGCGTTTTATTTTTTGGAAAAAAAAAAACGACCATGTATAGTAAGGCGTTTTATTTTTGGAAAAAAAACGACCATGTATAGTAAGGCGTTTTATTTTTTGAAAAAAAAAAAAAACGACCATGTATAGTAAGGCGTTTTATTTTTGGAAAAAAAAAAACGACCATGTATAGTAAGGCGTTTTATTTTGGAAGAAAAACGACCATGTATAGTAAGGCATTTTATTTTTAGAAAAAAAAACGACCATGTATAGTAAGGCGTTTTATTTTGGAAAAAAAAAGACCATGTATAGTAAGGCGTTTTATTTTGGAATAAAAACGACCATGTATAGTAAGGCATTTTATTTTGGAAGAAAAACAACCATGTATAGTAAGGCGTTTTATTTTTGGAAAAAAAACGACCATGTATAGTAAGGCATTTTATTTTTGAAAAAAAACGACCATGTATAGTAAGGCGTTTTATTTTGGGAGAAAAACGACCATGTATTTTAAGGCGTTTTATTTTTGGAAAAAAAACAACCATGTATTGTAAGGCGTTTTATTTTGGAAGAAAAACTACCATGTATAGTAAGGCGTTTTATTTTTTGAAAAAAAACGACCATGTATAGTAAGGCGTTTTATTTTTGGGAAAAAAAAAAAAACGACCATGTATAGTAAGGCGTTTTATTTTTGGAAAAAAAACGACCATGTATAGTAAGGCGTTTTATTTTTGGAAAAAAAACGACCGGCGTTTTATTTTGGAAGAAAAACGACCATGTATAGTAAGGCATTTTATTTTTAGAAAAAAAAACGACCATGTATAGTAAGGCGTTTTATTTTGGAAAAAAAAAGACCATGTATAGTAAGGCGTTTTATTTTGGAATAAAAACGACCATGTATAGTAAGGCATTTTATTTTGGAAGAAAAACAACCATGTATAGTAAGGCGTTTTATTTTTGGAAAAAAAACGACCATGTATAGTAAGGCATTTTATTTTTGAAAAAAAACGACCATGTATAGTAAGGCGTTTTATTTTGGGAGAAAAACGACCATGTATTTTAAGGCGTTTTATTTTTGGAAAAAAAACAACCATGTATTGTAAGGCGTTTTATTTTTTGAAAAAAACCGACCATGTATAGTAAGGCGTTTTATTTTTGGGAAAAAAAAAAAAACGACCATGTATAGTAAGGCGTTTTATTTTTGGAAAAAAAACGACCATGTATAGTAAGGCGTTTTATTTTTGGAAAAAAAACGACCATGTATAGTAAGGCGTTTTATTTTTTGAAAAAAAACGACCATGTATAGTAAGGCGTTTTATTTTTTGAAAAAAAACAAACGACCATGTATAGTAAGGCGTTTTATTTTTTGAAAAAAAACGACCATGTATAGTAAGGCGTTTTATTTTTGGAAAAAAAAAAAAAACGACCATGTATAGTAAGGCGTTTTATTTTTGGAAAAAAAACGACCATGTATAGTAAGGCGTTTTATTTTTGGAAAAAAAACGACCATGTATAGTAAGGCGTTTTATTTTTTTAAAAAAAACGACCATGTATAGTAAGGCGTTTTATTTTTTGAAAAAAAAAAAAACGACCATGTATTTTAAGGCGTTTTATTTTTGGGAAAAAAACAACCATGTATTGTAAGGCGTTTTATTTTGGAAGAAAAACTACCATGTATAGTAAGGCGTTTTATTTTTTGAAAAAAAACGACCATGTATAGTAAGGCGTTTTATTTTTGGAAAAAAAAAAAAAAACGACCATGTATAGTAAGGCGTTTTATTTTTGGAAAAAAAACGACCATGTATAGTAAGGCGTTTTATTTTTGGAAAAAAAACGACCATGTATAGTAAGACGTTTTATTTTGGAATAAAAACGACCATGTATAGTAAGGCGTTTTATTTTGGAACAAAAACGACCATGTATAGTAAGGCGTTTTATTTTTGGAAAAAAAACGACCATGTAAAGTAAGGCGTTTTATTTTGGGAAAAAAACGACCATGTATAGTAAGACGTTTTATTTTGGAATAAAAACGACCATGTATAGTAAGGCGTTTTATTTTGGAACAAAAACGACCATGTATAGTAAGGCGTTTTATTTTTGGAAAAAAAACGACCATGTATAGTAAGGCGTTTTATTTTTTGAAAAAAAACGACCATGTATAGTAAGGCGTTTTATTTTTGAGAAAAAAAAACGACCATGTATAGTAAGCCGTTTTATTTTGGAAAAAAAACGACCATGTATAGTTAGGCGTTTTATTTTGGAAGAAAAACGACCATGTATAGTAAGGCGTTTTATTTTGGAAAAAAAACGACCATGTATAGTAAGGCGTTTTATTTTTGGAAAAAAAACGACCATGTATAGTAAAGCATTTTATTTTGGAAAAAAACGACCATGTATAGTAAGGCGTTTTATTTTTAGAAAAAAAAACGACCATGTATAGTAAAGCATTTTATTTTGGAAAAAACGACCATGTATAGTAAGGCGTTTTATTTTTGGAAAAAAAACGACCATGTATAGTAAGGCGTTTTATTTTTTGAAAAAAAAAAAAACGACCATGTATAGTAAGGCGTTTTATTTTTGAGAAAAAAAAACGACCATGTATAGTAAGCCGTTTTATTTTGGAAAAAAAACGACCATGTATAGTTAGGCATTTTATTTTGGAAGAAAAACGACCATGTATAGTAAGGCGTTTTATTTTGGAAAAAAAACGACCATGTATAGTAAGGCGTTTTATTTTTGGAAAAAAAACGACCATGTATAGTAAAGCATTTTATTTTGGAAAAAAACGACCATGTATAGTAAGGCGTTTTATTTTTAGAAAAAAAAACGACCATGTATAGTAAAGCATTTTATTTTGGAAAAAAACGACCATGTATAGTAAGGCGTTTTATTTTGGAAGAAAAACGACCATGTATATTAAGGCGTTTTATTTTTGGGAAAAAAACAACCATGTATTGTAAGGCGTTTTATTTTGGAAGAAAAACTACCATGTATATTAAGGCGTTTTATTTTGGGGAAAAAAACGACCATGTATAGTAAGGCGTTTTATTTTTTGAAAAAAAAACGACCATGTATAGTAAGGCGTTTTATTTTTGGAAAAAAAAAAAACGACCATGTATAGTAAGGCGTTTTATTTTTGGAAAAAAAAAACCCGACCATGTATAGTAAGGCGTTTTATTTTAAAAAAAAAAAAAAAACGACCATGTATAGTAAGCCGTTTTATTTTTGAAAAAAAAACGACCATGTATAGTAAGCCGTTTTATTTTGGAAAAAAAACGACCATGTATAGTAAGGCGTTTTATTTTTGGAAAAAAAACGACCATGTATAGTAAGGCGTTTTATTTTTGGAAAAAAAACGACCATGTATTGTAAGGCGTTTTATTTTTTGAAAAAAAACGACCATGTATAGTAAGGCGTTTTATTTTTTGAAAAAAAACAAACGACCATGTATAGTAAGGCGTTTTATTTTTTGAAAAAAAACGACCATGTATAGTAAGGCGTTTTATTTTTTGAAAAAAAAAAAAAACGACCATGTATAGTAAGGCGTTTTATTTTTGAAAAAAAAACGACCATGTATAGTAAGGCGTTTTATTTTTGGAAAAAAAACGACCATGTATAGTAAGGCGTTTTATTTTTTGAAAAAAAACGACCATGTATAGTAAGGCGTTTTATTTTTTGAAAAAAAAAAAACGACCATGTATTTTAAGGCGTTTTATTTTTGGGAAAAAAACAACCATGTATTGTAAGGCGTTTTATTTTGGAAGAAAAACTACCATGTATAGTAAGGCGTTTTATTTTTTGAAAAAAAACGACCATGTATAGTAAGGCGTTTTATTTTTGGAAAAAAAAAAAAAAACGACCATGTATAGTAAGGCGTTTTATTTTTGGAAAAAAAACGACCATGTATAGTAAGGCGTTTTATTTTTGGAAAAAAAACGACCATGTATAGTAAGACGTTTTATTTTGGAATAAAAACGACCATGTATAGTAAGGCGTTTTATTTTGGAACAAAAACGACCATGTATAGTAAGGCGTTTTATTTTTGGAAAAAAAACGACCATGTATTTTAAGGCGTTTTATTTTTGGGAAAAAAACAACCATGTATTTTAAGGCGTTTTATTTTTGGGAAAAAAACAACCATGTATTGTAAGGCGTTTTATTTTGGAAGAAAAACTACCATGTATAGTAAGGCGTTTTATTTTTTGAAAAAAAACGACCATGTATAGTAAGGCGTTTTATTTTTGGAAAAAAAAAAAAAAACGACCATGTATAGTAAGGCGTTTTATTTTTGGAAAAAAAACGACCATGTATAGTAAGGCGTTTTATTTTTGGAAAAAAAACGACCATGTATAGTAAGACGTTTTATTTTGGAATAAAAACGACCATGTATAGTAAGGCGTTTTATTTTGGAACAAAAACGACCATGTATAGTAAGGCGTTTTATTTTTGGAAAAAAAACGACCATGTAAAGTAAGGCGTTTTATTTTGGGAAAAAAACGACCATGTATAGTAAGACGTTTTATTTTGGAATAAAAACGACCATGTATAGTAAGGCGTTTTATTTTGGAACAAAAACGACCATTTATAGTAAGGCGTTTTATTTTTGGAAAAAAAACGACCATGTATAGTAAGGCGTTTTATTTTTTGAAAAAAAACGACCATGTATAGTAAGGCGTTTTATTTTTGAGAAAAAAAAACGACCATGTATAGTAAGCCGTTTTATTTTGGAAAAAAAACGACCATGTATAGTTAGGCGTTTTATTTTGGAAGAAAAACGACCATGTATAGTAAGGCGTTTTATTTTGGAAAAAAAACGACCATGTATAGTAAGGCGTTTTATTTTTGGAAAAAAAACGACCATGTATAGTAAAGCATTTTATTTTGGAAAAAAACGACCATGTATAGTAAGGCGTTTTATTTTTAGAAAAAAAAACGACCATGTATAGTAAAGCATTTTATTTTGGAAAAAAACGACCATGTATAGTAAGGCGTTTTATTTTGGAAGAAAAACGACCATGTATATTAAGGCGTTTTATTTTTGGGAAAAAAACAACCATGTATTGTAAGGCGTTTTATTTTGGAAGAAAAACGACCATGTATATTAAGGCGTTTTATTTTGGGGAAAAAAACGACCATGTATAGTAAGGCGTTTTATTTTTTGAAAAAAAAACGACCATGTATAGTAAGATGTTTTATTTTTGGAAAAAAAAAAAACGACCATGTATAGTAAGGCGTTTTATTTTTGGAAAAAAAAAACCCGACCATGTATAGTAAGGCGTTTTATTTTTTGAAAAAAAAAAAACGACCATGTATAGTAAGGCGTTTTATTTTTGGAAAAAAAACGACCATGTATAGTAAGGCGTTTTATTTTTTGAAAAAAAAAAAAACGACCATGTATAGTAAGGCGTTTTATTTTTGGAAAAAAAAAAACGACCATGTATAGTAAGGCGTTTTATTTTGGAAGAAAAACGACCATGTATAGTAAGGCATTTTATTTTTAGAAAAAAAAACGACCATGTATAGTAAGGCGTTTTATTTTGGAAAAAAAAAAGACCATGTATAGTAAGGCGTTTTATTTTGGAATAAAAACGACCATGTATAGTAAGGCATTTTATTTTGGAAGAAAAACAACCATGTATAGTAAGGCGTTTTATTTTTGGAAAAAAAACGACCATGTATAGTAAGGCATTTTATTTTTGAAAAAAAACGACCATGTATAGTAAGGCGTTTTATTTTGGGAGAAAAACGACCATGTATTTTAAGGCGTTTTATTTTTGGAAAAAAAACAACCATGTATTGTAAGGCGTTTTATTTTGGAAGAAAAACTACCATGTTTCGTAAGGCGTTTTATTTTTTGAAAAAAAACGACCATGTATAGTAAGGCGTTTTATTTTTGGGAAAAAAAAAAAAACGACCATGTATAGTAAGGCGTTTTATTTTTGGAAAAAAAACGACCATGTATAGTAAGGCGTTTTATTTTTGGGAAAAAAACGACCATGTATAGTAAGGCGTTTTATTTTTTGAAAAAAAACGACCATGTATAGTAAGGCGTTTTATTTTTTGAAAAAAAACAAACGACCATGTATAGTAAGGCGTTTTATTTTTGGAAAAAAAACGACCATGTATAGTAAGGCGTTTTATTTTTGGAAAGAAAAAAAAACGACCATGTATAGTAAGGCGTTTTATTTTGGAAGAAAAACGACCATGTATAGTAAGGCGTTTTATTTTTGGAAAAAAAAACGACCATGTATAGTAAGGCGTTTTATTTTTTGAAAAAAAAAAAAACGACCATGTATAGTAAGGCGTTTTATTTTTGGAAAAAAAAAACCCGACCATGTATAGTAAGGCGTTTTATTTTTTGAAAAAAAAAAAACGACCATGTATAGTAAGGCGTTTTATTTTTGGAAAAAAAACGACCATGTATAGTAAGGCGTTTTATTTTTTGAAAAAAAAAAAAACGACCATGTATAGTAAGGCGTTTTATTTTTGGAAAAAAAAAAACGACCATGTATAGTAAGGCGTTTTATTTTGGAAGAAAAACGACCATGTATAGTAAGGCATTTTATTTTTAGAAAAAAAAACGACCATGTATAGTAAGGCGTTTTATTTTGGAAAAAAAAAGACCATGTATAGTAAGGCGTTTTATTTTGGAATAAAAACGACCATGTATAGTAAGGCATTTTATTTTGGAAGAAAAACAACCATGTATAGTAAGGCGTTTTATTTTTGGAAAAAAAACGACCATGTATAGTAAGGCATTTTATTTTTGAAAAAAAACGACCATGTATAGTAAGGCGTTTTATTTTGGGAGAAAAACGACCATGTATTTTAAGGCGTTTTATTTTTGGAAAAAAAACAACCATGTATTGTAAGGCGTTTTATTTTGGAAGAAAAACTACCATGTATAGTAAGGCGTTTTATTTTTTGAAAAAAAACGACCATGTATAGTAAGGCGTTTTATTTTTGGGAAAAAAAAAAAACGACCATGTATAGTAAGGCGTTTTATTTTTGGAAAAAAAACGACCATGTATAGTAAGGCGTTTTATTTTTGGAAAAAAAACGACCATGTATAGTAAGGCGTTTTATTTTTTGAAAAAAAACGACCATGTATAGTAAGGCGTTTTATTTTTTGAAAAAAAACAAACGACCATGTATAGTAAGGCGTTTTATTTTTGGAAAAAAAACGACCATGTATAGTAAGGCGTTTTATTTTTGGAAAGAAAAAAAAACGACCATGTATAGTAAGGCGTTTTATTTTGGAAGAAAAACGACCATGTATAGTAAGGCGTTTTATTTTTGGAAAAAAAAACGACCATGTATAGTAAGGCGTTTTATTTTTTGAAAAAAAACGACCATGTATAGTAAGGCGTTTTATTTTTTGAAAAAAAACGACCATGTATAGTAAGGCGTTTTATTTTTAGAAAAAAAAAACGACCATGTATAGTAAGCCGTTTTATTTTTGAAAAAAAAACGACCATGTATAGTAAGCCGTTTTATTTTGGAAAAAAAACGACCATGTATAGTAAGGCGTTTTATTTTTGGAAAAAAAACGACCATGTATAGTAAGGCGTTTTATTTTTGGAAAAAAAACGACCATGTATTGTAAGGCGTTTTATTTTGGAAGAAAAACTACCATGTATAGTAAGGCGTTTTATTTTTTGAAAAAAAACGACCATGTATAGTAAGGCGTTTTATTTTTTGAAAATAAACGACCATGTATAGTAAGGCGTTTTATTTTTTTGAAAAAAAAAAAAAAAACGACCATGTATAGTAAGGCGTTTTATTTTTTGAAGAAAAAAAAAACGACCATGTATAGCAAGGTGTTTTATTTTTGGAAAAAAAACGACCATGTATAGTAAGGCGTTTTATTTTTGGAAAGAAAAAAAAACGACCATGTATAGTAAGGCGTTTTATTTTGGAAGAAATATAGTAAGGCGTTTTATTTTTGGAAAAAAAAACGACCATGTATAGTAAGGCGTTTTATTTTTTGAAAAAAAACGACCATGTATAGTAAGGCGTTTTATTTTTTGAAAAAAAACGACCATGTATAGTAAGGCGTTTTATTTTTGGAATAAAAACGACCATGTATAGTAAGGCGTTTTATTTTGGAACAAAAACGACCATGTATAGTAAGGCGTTTTATTTTTGGGAAAAAAACGACCATGTATAGTAAGGCGTTTTATTTTTGGAAAAAAAACGACCATGTATAGTAAGGCGTTTTATTTTGGGGAAAAAACGACCATGTATAGTAAGACGTTTTATTTTGGAATAAAAACGACCATGTATAGTAAGGCGTTTTATTTTGGAACAAAAACGACCATGTATAGTAAGGTGTTTTATTTTTTGAAAAAAAAAACGACCATGTATAGTAAGGCGTTTTATTTTTGGAAAAAAAACAAAAAACGACCATGTATAGTAAGGCGTTTTATTTTTGGAAAAAAAACGACCATGTATAGTAAGGCGTTTTATTTTTGGAAAAAAAACGACCATGTATAGTAAGGCGTTTTATTTTTTGAAAAAAAAAAACGACCATGTATAGTAAGGCGTTTTATTTTTGGAAAAAAAACGACCATGTATAGTAAGGCGTTTTATTTTTTGAAAAAAAAAAAACGACCATGTTTAGTAAGGCGTTTTATTTTTGGAAAAAAAACGACCATGTATAGTAAGGCGTTTTATTTTTGGAAAGAGAAAAAAACGACCATGTATAGTAAGGCGTTTTATTTTGGAAGAAAAACGACCATGTATAGTAAGGCGTTTTATTTTTGGAAAAAAAAACGACCATGTATAGTAAGGCGTTTTATTTTTTGAAAAAAAACGACCATGTATAGTAAGCCGTTTTATTTTTTGAAAAAAAAAGACCATGTATAGTAAGCCGTTTTATTTTTGGAAAAAAAACGACCATGTATAGTAAGCCGTTTTATTTTGGAAAAAAAACGACCATGTATAGTAAGCCGTTTTATTTTGGAAAAAAAACGACCATGTATAGTAAGCCGTTTTATTTTGGAAAAAAAATGACCATGTATAGTAAGGCGTTTTATTTTTGGAAAAAAAACGACCATGTATAGTAAGGCGTTTTATTTTTGGAAAAAAAACGACCATGTATTGTAAGGCGTTTTATTTTGGAAGAAAAACGACCATGTATAGTAAGGTGTTTTATTTTTTGAAAAAAAACGACCATGTATAGTAAGGCGTTTTATTTTTTGAAAATAAACGACCATGTATAGTAAGGCGTTTTATTTTTTGAAAAAAAAAAAAAAACGACCATGTATAGTAAGACGTTTTATTTTTTGGAAAAAAAAAAAACGACCATGTATAGCAAGGTGTTTTATTTTTGGAAAAAAAACGACCATGTATAGTAAGGCGTTTTATTTTTGGAAAGAAAAAAAAACGACCATGTATAGTAAGGCGTTTTATTTTGCAAGAAAAACGACCATGTATAGTAAGGCGTTTTATTTTTAGAAAAAAAAACGACCATGTATAGTAAGCCGTTTTATTTTTGGAAAAAAAAACGACCATGTATAGTAAGGCGTTTTATTTTTGGAAAGAAAAAAAAACGACCATGTATAGTAAGGCGTTTTATTTTGCAAGAAAAACGACCATGTATAGTAAGGCGTTTTATTTTTAGAAAAAAAAACTACCATGTATAGTAAGGCGTTTTATTTTTGGAAAAAAAAACGACCATGTATAGTAAGGCGTTTTATTTTTTGAAAAAAAACGACCATGTATAGTAAGGCGTTTTATTTTTGGAAAAAAAACGACCATGTATAGTAAGGCGTTTTATTTTTTGAAAAAAAAACGACCATGTATAGTAAAGCATTTTATTTTGGAAAAAAACGACCATGTATAGTAAGGCGTTTTATTTTTAGAAAAAAAAACGACCATGTATAGTAAAGCATTTTATTTTGGAAAAAAACGACTATGTATAGTAAGGCGTTTTATTTTGGAAGAAAAACGACCATGTATATTAAGGCGTTTTATTTTTGGGAAAAAAACAACCATGTATTGTAAGGCGTTTTATTTTGGAAGAAAAACTACCATGTATAGTAAGGCGTTTTATTTTTTGAAAAAAAAACGACCATGTATAGTAAGGCGTTTTATTTTTGGAAAAAAAAAAAACGACCATGTATAGTAAGGCGTTTTATTTTTGGAAAAAAAAAACCCGACCATGTATAGTAAGGCGTTTTATTTTTGGAAAAAAAACGACCATGTATAGTAAGGCGTTTTATTTTTGGAAAAAAAACGACCATGTATAGTAAGGCGTTTTATTTTGGGAAAAAAATGACCATGTATAGTAAGACGTTTTATTTTGGAATAAAAACGACCATGTATAGTAAGGCGTTTTATTTTGGAACAAAAACGACCATGTATAGTAAGGCGTTTTATTTTTGGAAAAAAAACGACCATGTAGAGTAAGGCGTTTTATTTTTGGAAAAAAAACGACCATGTATAGTAAGGCGTTTTATTTTGGGAAAAAAACGACCATGTATAGTAAGACGTTTTATTTTGGAATAAAAACGACCATGTATAGTAAGGCGTTTTATTTTGGAACAAAAACGACCATGTATAGTAAGGCGTTTTATTTTTGGAAAAAAAACGACCATGTATAGTAAGGCGTTTTATTTTTTGAAAAAAAACGACCATGTATAGTAAGGCGTTTTATTTTTGAGAAAAAAAAACGACCATGTATAGTAAGCCGTTTTATTTTGGAAAAAAAACGACCATGTATAGTTAGGCGTTTTATTTTGGAAGAAAAACGACCATGTATAGTAAGGCGTTTTATTTTTGGAAAAAAAACGACCATGTATAGTAAGCCGTTTTATTTTGGAAAAAAAATGACCATGTATAGTAAGGCGTTTTATTTTTGGAAAAAAAACGACCATGTATAGTAAGGCGTTTTATTTTTGGAAAAAAAACGACCATGTATTGTAAGGCGTTTTATTTTGGAAGAAAAACTACCATGTATAGTAAGGCGTTTTATTTTTGGAAAAAAAAAACCCGACCATGTATAGTAAGGCGTTTTATTTTTGGAAAAAAAACGACCATGTATAGTAAGGCGTTTTATTTTTGGAAAAAAAACGACCATGTATAGTAAGGCGTTTTATTTTGGGAAAAAAATGACCATGTATAGTAAGACGTTTTATTTTGGAATAAAAACGACCATGTATAGTAAGGCGTTTTATTTTGGAACAAAAACGACCATGTATAGTAAGGCGTTTTATTTTTGGAAAAAAAACGACCATGTATAGTAAGGCGTTTTATTTTGGGGAAAAAACGACCATGTATAGTAAGACGTTTTATTTTGGAATAAAAACGACCATGTATAGTAAGGCGTTTTATTTTGGAACAAAAACGACCATGTATAGTAAGGCGTTTTATTTTTGGAAAAAAAACGACCATGTATAGTAAGGCGTTTTATTTTTTGAAAAAAAACGACCATGTATAGTAAGGCGTTTTATTTTTTGAAAAAAAACAAACGACCATGTATAGTAAGGCGTTTTATTTTTGGAAAAAAAACGACCATGTATAGTAAGGCGTTTTATTTTTGGAAAGAAAAAAAAACGACCATGTATAGTAAGGCGTTTTATTTTGGAAGAAAAACGACCATGTATAGTAAGGCGTTTTATTTTTGGAAAAAAAAACGACCATGTATAGTAAGGCGTTTTATTTTTTGAAAAAAAAAGACCATGTATAGTAAGGCGTTTTATTTTTAGAAAAAAAAAACGACCATGTATAGTAAGCCGTTTTATTTTTGAAAAAAAAAACGACCATGTATAGTAAGCCGTTTTATTTTGGAAAAAAAACGACCATGTATAGTAAGGCGTTTTATTTTTGGAAAAAAAACGACCATGTATAGTAAGGCGTTTTATTTTTGGAAAAAAAACGACCATGTATTGTAAGGCGTTTTATTTTGGAAGAAAAACTACCATGTATAGTAAGGCGTTTTATTTTTTGAAAAAAAAAAAAAACGACCATGTATAGCAAGGTGTTTTATTTTGGAACAAAAACGACCATGTATAGTAAGGCGTTTTATTTTTTGAAAAAAAAAACGACCATGTATAGTAAGGCGTTTTATTTTTGGAAAAAAAACAAAAAACGACCATGTATAGTAAGGCGTTTTATTTTTGGAAAAAAAACGACCATGTATAGTAAGGCGTTTTATTTTTGGAAAAAAAAACGACCATGTATTGTAAGGCGTTTTATTTTGGAAGAAAAACTACCATGTATAGTAAGGCGTTTTATTTTGGGAAAAAAATGACCATGTATAGTAAGACGTTTTATTTTGGAATAAAAACGACCATGTATAGTAAGGCGTTTTATTTTGGAACAAAAATGACCATGTATAGTAAGGCGTTTTATTTTTGGAAAAAAAACGACCATGTAGAGTAAGGCGTTTTATTTTTGGAAAAAAAACGACCATGTATAGTAAGGCGTTTTATTTTGGGGAAAAAACGACCATGTATAGTAAGACGTTTTATTTTGGAATAAAAACGACCATGTATAGTAAGGCGTTTTATTTTGGAACAAAAACGACCATGTATAGTAAGGCGTTTTATTTTTGGAAAAAAAACGACCATGTATAGTAAGGCGTTTTATTTTTTGAAAAAAAACAAACGACCATGTATAGTAAGGCGTTTTATTTTTGGAAAAAAAACGACCATGTATAGTAAGGCGTTTTATTTTTGGAAAGAAAAAAAAACGACCATGTATAGTAAGGCGTTTTATTTTGGAAGAAAAACGACCATGTATAGTAAGGCGTTTTATTTTTGGAAAAAAAACGACCATGTATAGTAAGGCGTTTTATTTTGGGAAAAAAATGACCATGTATAGTAAGACGTTTTATTTTGGAATAAAAACGACCATGTATAGTAAGGCGTTTTATTTTGGAACAAAAACGACCATGTATAGTAAGGCGTTTTATTTTTGGAAAAAAAACGACCATGTAGAGTAAGGCGTTTTATTTTTGGAAAAAAAACGACCATGTATAGTAAGGCGTTTTATTTTGGGGAAAAAACGACCATGTATAGTAAGACGTTTTATTTTGGAATAAAAACGACCATGTATAGTAAGGCGTTTTATTTTGGAACAAAAACGACCATGTATAGTAAGGCGTTTTATTTTTGGAAAAAAAACGACCATGTATAGTAAGGCGTTTTATTTTTTGAAAAAAAACGACCATGTATAGTAAGGCGTTTTATTTTTTGAAAAAAAACAAACGACCATGTATAGTAAGGCGTTTTATTTTTGGAAAAAAAACGACCATGTATAGTAAGGCGTTTTATTTTTGGAAAGAAAAAAAAACGACCATGTATAGTAAGGCGTTTTATTTTGGAAGAAAAACGTACATGTATAGTAAGGCGTTTTATTTTTGGAAAAAAAAACGACCATGTATAGTAAGGCGTTTTATTTTTTGAAAAAAAAAGACCATGTATAGTAAGGCGTTTTATTTTTTGAAAAAAAACGACCATGTATAGTAAGGCGTTTTATTTTTAGAAAAAAAAAACGACCATGTATAGTAAGCCGTTTTATTTTTGAAAAAAAAAACGACCATGTATAGTAAGCCGTTTTATTTTGGAAAAAAAACGACCATGTATAGTAAGGCGTTTTATTTTTGGAAAAAAAACGACCATGTATAGTAAGGCGTTTTATTTTTGGAAAAAAAACGACCATGTATTGTAAGGCGTTTTATTTTGGAAGAAAAACTACCATGTATAGTAAGGCGTTTTATTTTTTGAAAAAAAACGACCATGTATAGTAAGGCGTTTTATTTTTTGAAAAAAAAAAAAAAACGACCATGTATAGTAAGGCGTTTTATTTTTTGAAGAAAAAAAAAACGACCATGTATAGCAAGGTGTTTTATTTTGGAACAAAAACGACCATGTATAGTAAGGCGTTTTATTTTTTGAAAAAAAAAACGACCATGTATAGTAAGGCGTTTTATTTTTGGAAAAAAAACAAAAAACGACCATGTATAGTAAGGCGTTTTATTTTTGGAAAAAAAACGACCATGTATAGTAAGGCGTTTTATTTTTGGAAAAAAAAACGACCATGTATTGTAAGGCGTTTTATTTTGGAAGAAAAACTACCATGTATAGTAAGGCGTTTTATTTTTGGAAAAAAAACGACCATGTATAGTAAGGCGTTTTATTTTTGGAAAAAAACCGACCATGTATAGTAAGGCGTTTTATTTTTTGAAAAAAAAACGACCATGTATAGTAAGGCGTTTTATTTTTGGAAAAAAAAAAAACGACCATGTATAGTAAGGCGTTTTATTTTTGGAAAAAAAAAACCCGACCATGTATAGTAAGGCGTTTTATTTTTGGAAAAAAAACGACCATGTATAGTAAGGCGTTTTATTTTTGGAAAAAAAACGACCATGTATAGTAAGGCGTTTTATTTTGGGAAAAAAATGACCATGTATAGTAAGACGTTTTATTTTGGAATAAAAACGACCATGTATAGTAAGGCGTTTTATTTTGGAACAAAAACGACCATGTATAGTAAGGCGTTTTATTTTTGGAAAAAAAACGACCATGTAGAGTAAGGCGTTTTATTTTTGGAAAAAAAACGACCATGTATAGTAAGGCGTTTTATTTTGGGAAAAAAACGACCATGTATAGTAAGACGTTTTATTTTGGAATAAAAACGACCATGTATAGTAAGGCGTTTTATTTTGGAACAAAAACGACCATGTATAGTAAGGCGTTTTATTTTTGGAAAAAAAACGACCATGTATAGTAAGGCATTTTATTTTTTGAAAAAAAACGACCATGTATAGTAAGGCGTTTTATTTTTGAGAAAAAAAAACGACCATGTATAGTAAGCCGTTTTATTTTGGAAAAAAAACGACCATGTATAGTTAGGCGTTTTATTTTGGAAGAAAAACGACCATGTATAGTAAGGCGTTTTATTTTTGGAAAAAAAACGACCATGTATAGTAAGCCGTTTTATTTTGGAAAAAAAATGACCATGTATAGTAAGGCGTTTTATTTTTGGAAAAAAAACGACCATGTATAGTAAGGCGTTTTATTTTTGGAAAAAAAACGACCATGTATTGTAAGGCGTTTTATTTTGGAAGAAAAACTACCATGTATAGTAAGGCGTTTTATTTTTGGAAAAAAAAAACCCGACCATGTATAGTAAGGCGTTTTATTTTTGGAAAAAAAACGACCATGTATAGTAAGGCGTTTTATTTTTGGAAAAAAAACGACCATGTATAGTAAGGCGTTTTATTTTGGGAAAAAAATGACCATGTATAGTAAGACGTTTTATTTTGGAATAAAAACGACCATGTATAGTAAGGCGTTTTATTTTGGAACAAAAACGACCATGTATAGTAAGGCGTTTTATTTTTGGAAAAAAAACGACCATGTATAGTAAGGCGTTTTATTTTGGGGAAAAAACGACCATGTATAGTAAGACGTTTTATTTTGGAATAAAAACGACCATGTATAGTAAGGCGTTTTATTTTGGAACAAAAACGACCATGTATAGTAAGGCGTTTTATTTTTGGAAAAAAAACGACCATGTATAGTAAGGCGTTTTATTTTTTGAAAAAAAACGACCATGTATAGTAAGGCGTTTTATTTTTTGAAAAAAAACAAACGACCATGTATAGTAAGGCGTTTTATTTTTAGAAAAAAAACGACCATGTATAGTAAGGCGTTTTATTTTTGGAAAGAAAAAAAAACGACCATGTATAGTAAGGCGTTTTATTTTGGAAGAAAAACGACCATGTATAGTAAGGCGTTTTATTTTTGGAAAGAAAAAAAAACGACCATGTATAGTAAGGCGTTTTATTTTTTGAAAAAAAAAGACCATGTATAGTAAGGCGTTTTATTTTTAGAAAAAAAAAACGACCATGTATAGTAAGCCGTTTTATTTTTGAAAAAAAAAACGACCATGTATAGTAAGCCGTTTTATTTTGGAAAAAAAACGACCATGTATAGTAAGGCGTTTTATTTTTGGAAAAAAAACGACCATGTATAGTAAGGCGTTTTATTTTTGGAAAAAAAACGACCATGTATTGTAAGGCGTTTTATTTTGGAAGAAAAACTACCATGTATAGTAAGGCGTTTTATTTTTTGAAAAAAAACGACCATGTATAGTAAGGCGTTTTATTTTTTGAAAAAAAAAAAAAAACGACCATGTATAGTAAGGCGTTTTATTTTTTGAAGAAAAAAAAAACGACCATGTATAGCAAGGTGTTTTATTTTGGAACAAAAACGACCATGTATAGTAAGGCGTTTTATTTTTTGAAAAAAAAAACGACCATGTATAGTAAGGCGTTTTATTTTTGGAAAAAAAACAAAAAACGACCATGTATAGTAAGGCGTTTTATTTTTGGAAAAAAAACGACCATGTATAGTAAGGCGTTTTATTTTTGGAAAAAAAAACGACCATGTATTGTAAGGCGTTTTATTTTGGAAGAAAAACTACCATGTATAGTAAGGCGTTTTATTTTTGGAAAAAAAACGACCATGTATAGTAAGGCGTTTTATTTTTGGAAAAAAACCGACCATGTATAGTAAGGCGTTTTATTTTTTGAAAAAAAAACGACCATGTATAGTAAGGCGTTTTATTTTTGGAAAAAAAAAAAACGACCATGTATAGTAAGGCGTTTTATTTTTGGAAAAAAAACGACCATGTATAGTAAGGCGTTTTATTTTTGGAAAAAAAACGACCATGTATAGTAAGGCGTTTTATTTTTGGAAAAAAAACGACCATGTATAGTAAGGCGTTTTATTTTGGGAAAAAAATGACCATGTATAGTAAGACGTTTTATTTTGGAATAAAAACGACCATGTATAGTAAGGCGTTTTATTTTGGAACAAAAACGACCATGTATAGTAAGGCGTTTTATTTTTGGAAAAAAAACGACCATGTAGAGTAAGGCGTTTTATTTTTGGAAAAAAAACGACCATGTATAGTAAGGCGTTTTATTTTGGGAAAAAAACGACCATGTATAGTAAGACGTTTTATTTTGGAATAAAAACGACCATGTATAGTAAGGCGTTTTATTTTGGAACAAAAACGACCATGTATAGTAAGGCGTTTTATTTTTGGAAAAAAAACGACCATGTATAGTAAGGCGTTTTATTTTTTGAAAAAAAACGACCATGTATAGTAAGGCGTTTTATTTTTGAGAAAAAAAAACGACCATGTATAGTAAGCCGTTTTATTTTGGAAAAAAAACGACCATGTATAGTTAGGCGTTTTATTTTGGAAGAAAAACGACCATGTATAGTAAGGCGTTTTATTTTTGGAAAAAAAACGACCATGTATAGTAAGCCGTTTTATTTTGGAAAAAAAATGACCATGTATAGTAAGGCGTTTTATTTTTGGAAAAAAAACGACCATGTATTGTAAGGCGTTTTATTTTGGAAGAAAAACTACCATGTATAGTAAGGCGTTTTATTTTTGGAAAAAAAAAACCCGACCATGTATAGTAAGGCGTTTTATTTTTGGAAAAAAAACGACCATGTATAGTAAGGCGTTTTATTTTTGGAAAAAAAACGACCATGTATAGTAAGGCGTTTTATTTTGGGAAAAAAATGACCATGTATAGTAAGACGTTTTATTTTGGAATAAAAACGACCATGTATAGTAAGGCGTTTTATTTTGGAACAAAAACGACCATGTATAGTAAGGCGTTTTATTTTTGGAAAAAAAACGACCATGTATAGTAAGGCGTTTTATTTTGGGGAAAAAACGACCATGTATAGTAAGACGTTTTATTTTGGAATAAAAACGACCATGTATAGTAAGGCGTTTTATTTTGGAACAAAAACGACCATGTATAGTAAGGCGTTTTATTTTTGGAAAAAAAACGACCATGTATAGTAAGGCGTTTTATTTTTTGAAAAAAAACGACCATGTATAGTAAGGCGTTTTATTTTTTGAAAAAAAACAAACGACCATGTATAGTAAGGCGTTTTATTTTTGGAAAAAAAACGACCATGTATAGTAAGGCGTTTTATTTTTGGAAAGAAAAAAAAACGACCATGTATAGTAAGGCGTTTTATTTTGGAAGAAAAACGACCATGTATAGTAAGGCGTTTTATTTTTGGAAAAAAAAACGACCATGTATAGTAAGGCGTTTTATTTTTTGAAAAAAAAAGACCATGTATAGTAAGGCGTTTTATTTTTAGAAAAAAAAAACGACCATGTATAGTAAGCCGTTTTATTTTTGAAAAAAAAAACGACCATGTATAGTAAGCCGTTTTATTTTGGAAAAAAAACGACCATGTATAGTAAGGCGTTTTATTTTTGGAAAAAAAACGACCATGTATTGTAAGGCGTTTTATTTTGGAAGAAAAACTACCATGTATAGTAAGGCGTTTTATTTTTTGAAAAAAAAACGACCATGTATAGTAAGGCGTTTTATTTTTTGAAAAAAAAAAAAAACGACCATGTATAGCAAGGTGTTTTATTTTGGAACAAAAACGACCATGTATAGTAAGGCGTTTTATTTTTTGAAAAAAAAAACGACCATGTATAGTAAGGCGTTTTATTTTTGGAAAAAAAACAAAAAACGACCATGTATAGTAAGGCGTTTTATTTTTGGAAAAAAAACGACCATGTATAGTAAGGCGTTTTATTTTTGGAAAAAAAAACGACCATGTATTGTAAGGCGTTTTATTTTGGAAGAAAAACTACCATGTATAGTAAGGCGTTTTATTTTGGGAAAAAAATGACCATGTATAGTAAGACGTTTTATTTTGGAATAAAAACGACCATGTATAGTAAGGCGTTTTATTTTGGAACAAAAATGACCATGTATAGTAAGGCGTTTTATTTTTGGAAAAAAAACGACCATGTAGAGTAAGGCGTTTTATTTTTGGAAAAAAAACGACCATGTATAGTAAGGCGTTTTATTTTGGGAAAAAAACGACCATGTATAGTAAGACGTTTTATTTTGGAATAAAAACGACCATGTATAGTAAGGCGTTTTATTTTGGAACAAAAACGACCATGTATAGTAAGGCGTTTTATTTTTGGAAAAAAAACGACCATGTATAGTAAGGCGTTTTATTTTTTGAAAAAAAACAAACGACCATGTATAGTAAGGCGTTTTATTTTTGGAAAAAAAACGACCATGTATAGTAAGGCGTTTTATTTTTGGAAAGAAAAAAAAACGACCATGTATAGTAAGGCGTTTTATTTTGGAAGAAAAACGACCATGTATAGTAAGGCGTTTTATTTTTGGAAAAAAAACGACCATGTATAGTAAGGCGTTTTATTTTGGGAAAAAAATGACCATGTATAGTAAGACGTTTTATTTTGGAATAAAAACGACCATGTATAGTAAGGCGTTTTATTTTGGAACAAAAACGACCATGTATAGTAAGGCGTTTTATTTTTGGAAAAAAAACGACCATGTAGAGTAAGGCGTTTTATTTTTGGAAAAAAAACGACCATGTATAGTAAGGCGTTTTATTTTGGGGAAAAAACGACCATGTATAGTAAGACGTTTTATTTTGGAATAAAAACGACCATGTATAGTAAGGCGTTTTATTTTGGAACAAAAACGACCATGTATAGTAAGGCGTTTTATTTTTGGAAAAAAAACGACCATGTATAGTAAGGCTTTTTTTTTTTTGAAAAAAAACGACCATGTATAGTAAGGCGTTTTATTTTTTGAAAAAAAACAAACGACCATGTATAGTAAGGCGTTTTATTTTTGGAAAAAAAACGACCATGTATAGTAAGGCGTTTTATTTTTGGAAAGAAAAAAAAACGACCATGTATAGTAAGGCGTTTTATTTTGGAAGAAAAACGTACATGTATAGTAAGGCGTTTTATTTTTGGAAAAAAAAACGACCATGTATAGTAAGGCGTTTTATTTTTTGAAAAAAAAAGACCATGTATAGTAAGGCGTTTTATTTTTTGAAAAAAAACGACCATGTATAGTAAGGCGTTTTATTTTTAGAAAAAAAAAACGACCATGTATAGTAAGCCGTTTTATTTTTGAAAAAAAAAACGACCATGTATAGTAAGCCGTTTTATTTTGGAAAAAAAACGACCATGTATAGTAAGGCGTTTTATTTTTTGAAGAAAAAAAAAACGACCATGTATAGCAAGGTGTTTTATTTTGGAACAAAAACGACCATGTATAGTAAGGCGTTTTATTTTTTGAAAAAAAAAACGACCATGTATAGTAAGGCGTTTTATTTTTGGAAAAAAAACAAAAAACGACCATGTATAGTAAGGCGTTTTATTTTTGGAAAAAAAACGACCATGTATAGTAAGGCGTTTTATTTTTGGAAAAAAAAACGACCATGTATTGTAAGGCGTTTTATTTTGGAAGAAAAACTACCATGTATAGTAAGGCGTTTTATTTTTGGAAAAAAAACGACCATGTATAGTAAGGCGTTTTATTTTTGGAAAAAAACCGACCATGTATAGTAAGGCGTTTTATTTTGGGAAAAAAATGACCATGTATAGTAAGACGTTTTATTTTGGAATAAAAACGACCATGTATAGTAAGGCGTTTTATTTTGGAACAAAAACGACCATGTATAGTAAGGCGTTTTATTTTTGGAAAAAAAACGACCATGTAGAGTAAGGCGTTTTATTTTTGGAAAAAAAACGACCATGTATAGTAAGACATTTTATTTTGGAATAAAAACGACCATGTATAGTAAGGCGTTTTATTTTGGAACAAAAACGACCATGTATAGTAAGGCGTTTTATTTTTGGAAAAAAAACGACCATGTATAGTAAGGCGTTTTATTTTTTGAAAAAAAAACGACCATGTATAGTAAGGCGTTTTATTTTTGGAAAAAAAAAAAACGACCATGTATAGTAAGGCGTTTTATTTTTGGAAAAAAAAAACCCGACCATGTATAGTAAGGCGTTTTATTTTTGGAAAAAAAACGACCATGTATAGTAAGGCGTTTTATTTTTGGAAAAAAAACGACCATGTATAGTAAGGCGTTTTATTTTGGGAAAAAAATGACCATGTATAGTAAGACGTTTTATTTTGGAATAAAAACGACCATGTATAGTAAGGCGTTTTATTTTGGAACAAAAACGACCATGTATAGTAAGGCGTTTTATTTTTGGAAAAAAAACGACCATGTAGAGTAAGGCGTTTTATTTTTGGAAAAAAAACGACCATGTATAGTAAGGCGTTTTATTTTGGGAAAAAAACGACCATGTATAGTAAGACGTTTTATTTTGGAATAAAAACGACCATGTATAGTAAGGCGTTTTATTTTGGAACAAAAACGACCATGTATAGTAAGGCGTTTTATTTTTGGAAAAAAAACGACCATGTATAGTAAGGCGTTTTATTTTTTGAAAAAAAACGACCATGTATAGTAAGGCGTTTTATTTTTGAGAAAAAAAAACGACCATGTATAGTAAGCCGTTTTATTTTGGAAAAAAAACGACCATGTATAGTTAGGCGTTTTATTTTGGAAGAAAAACGACCATGTATAGTAAGGCGTTTTATTTTTGGAAAAAAAACGACCATGTATAGTAAGCCGTTTTATTTTGGAAAAAAAATGACCATGTATAGTAAGGCGTTTTATTTTTGGAAAAAAAACGACCATGTATAGTAAGGCGTTTTATTTTTGGAAAAAAAACGACCATGTATTGTAAGGCGTTTTATTTTGGAAGAAAAACTACCATGTATAGTAAGGCGTTTTATTTTTGGAAAAAAAAAACCCGACCATGTATAGTAAGGCGTTTTATTTTTGGAAAAAAAACGACCATGTATAGTAAGGCGTTTTATTTTTGGAAAAAAAACGACCATGTATAGTAAGGCGTTTTATTTTTTGAAAAAAAACAAACGACCATGTATAGTAAGGCGTTTTATTTTTGGAAAAAAAACGACCATGTATAGTAAGGCGTTTTATTTTGGAACAAAAACGACCATGTATAGTAAGGCGTTTTATTTTTGGAAAAAAAACGACCATGTATAGTAAGGCGTTTTATTTTTTGAAAAAAAACGACCATGTATAGTAAGGCGTTTTATTTTTTGAAAAAAAACAAACGACCATGTATAGTAAGGCGTTTTATTTTTGGAAAAAAAACGACCATGTATAGTAAGGCGTTTTATTTTTGGAAAGAAAAAAAAACGACCATGTATAGTAAGGCGTTTTATTTTGGAAGAAAAACGACCATGTATAGTAAGGCGTTTTATTTTTGGAAAAAAAAACGACCATGTATAGTAAGGCGTTTTATTTTTTGAAAAAAAAAGACCATGTATAGTAAGGCGTTTTATTTTTAGAAAAAAAAAACGACCATGTATAGTAAGCCGTTTTATTTTTGAAAAAAAAAACGACCATGTATAGTAAGCCGTTTTATTTTGGAAAAAAAACGACCATGTATAGTAAGGCGTTTTATTTTTGGAAAAAAAACGACCATGTATTGTAAGGCGTTTTATTTTGGAAGAAAAACTACCATGTATAGTAAGGCGTTTTATTTTTTGAAAAAAAAACGACCATGTATAGTAAGGCGTTTTATTTTTTGAAAAAAAAAAAAAACGACCATGTATAGCAAGGTGTTTTATTTTGGAACAAAAACGACCATGTATAGTAAGGCGTTTTATTTTTTGAAAAAAAAAACGACCATGTATAGTAAGGCGTTTTATTTTTGGAAAAAAAACAAAAAACGACCATGTATAGTAAGGCGTTTTATTTTTGGAAAAAAAACGACCATGTATAGTAAGGCGTTTTATTTTTGGAAAAAAAAACGACCATGTATTGTAAGGCGTTTTATTTTGGAAGAAAAACTACCATGTATAGTAAGGCGTTTTATTTTGGGAAAAAAATGACCATGTATAGTAAGACGTTTTATTTTGGAATAAAAACGACCATGTATAGTAAGGCGTTTTATTTTGGAACAAAAATGACCATGTATAGTAAGGCGTTTTATTTTTGGAAAAAAAACGACCATGTAGAGTAAGGCGTTTTATTTTTGGAAAAAAAACGACCATGTATAGTAAGGCGTTTTATTTTGGGAAAAAAACGACCATGTATAGTAAGACGTTTTATTTTGGAATAAAAACGACCATGTATAGTAAGGCGTTTTATTTTGGAACAAAAACGACCATGTATAGTAAGGCGTTTTATTTTTGGAAAAAAAACGACCATGTATAGTAAGGCGTTTTATTTTTTGAAAAAAAACAAACGACCATGTATAGTAAGGCGTTTTATTTTTGGAAAAAAAACGACCATGTATAGTAAGGCGTTTTATTTTTGGAAAGAAAAAAAAACGACCATGTATAGTAAGGCGTTTTATTTTGGAAGAAAAACGACCATGTATAGTAAGGCGTTTTATTTTTGGAAAAAAAACGACCATGTATAGTAAGGCGTTTTATTTTGGGAAAAAAATGACCATGTATAGTAAGACGTTTTATTTTGGAATAAAAACGACCATGTATAGTAAGGCGTTTTATTTTGGAACAAAAACGACCATGTATAGTAAGGCGTTTTATTTTTGGAAAAAAAACGACCATGTAGAGTAAGGCGTTTTATTTTTGGAAAAAAAACGACCATGTATAGTAAGGCGTTTTATTTTGGGGAAAAAACGACCATGTATAGTAAGACGTTTTATTTTGGAATAAAAACGACCATGTATAGTAAGGCGTTTTATTTTGGAACAAAAACGACCATGTATAGTAAGGCGTTTTATTTTTGGAAAAAAAACGACCATGTATAGTAAGGCTTTTTTTTTTTTGAAAAAAAACGACCATGTATAGTAAGGCGTTTTATTTTTTGAAAAAAAACAAACGACCATGTATAGTAAGGCGTTTTATTTTTGGAAAAAAAACGACCATGTATAGTAAGGCGTTTTATTTTTGGAAAGAAAAAAAAACGACCATGTATAGTAAGGCGTTTTATTTTGGAAGAAAAACGTACATGTATAGTAAGGCGTTTTATTTTTGGAAAAAAAAACGACCATGTATAGTAAGGCGTTTTATTTTTTGAAAAAAAAAGACCATGTATAGTAAGGCGTTTTATTTTTTGAAAAAAAACGACCATGTATAGTAAGGCGTTTTATTTTTAGAAAAAAAAAACGACCATGTATAGTAAGCCGTTTTATTTTTGAAAAAAAAAACGACCATGTATAGTAAGCCGTTTTATTTTGGAAAAAAAACGACCATGTATAGTAAGGCGTTTTATTTTTGGAAAAAAAACGACCATGTATAGTAAGGCGTTTTATTTTTGGAAAAAAAACGACCATGTATTGTAAGGCGTTTTATTTTGGAAGAAAAACTACCATGTATAGTAAGGCGTTTTATTTTTTGAAAAAAAACGACCATGTATAGTAAGGCGTTTTATTTTTTGAAAAAAAAAAAAAAACGACCATGTATAGTAAGGCGTTTTATTTTTTGAAGAAAAAAAAAACGACCATGTATAGCAAGGTGTTTTATTTTGGAACAAAAACGACCATGTATAGTAAGGCGTTTTATTTTTTGAAAAAAAAAACGACCATGTATAGTAAGGCGTTTTATTTTTGGAAAAAAAACAAAAAACGACCATGTATAGTAAGGCGTTTTATTTTTGGAAAAAAAACGACCATGTATAGTAAGGCGTTTTATTTTTGGAAAAAAAAACGACCATGTATTGTAAGGCGTTTTATTTTGGAAGAAAAACTACCATGTATAGTAAGGCGTTTTATTTTTGGAAAAAAAACGACCATGTATAGTAAGGCGTTTTATTTTTGGAAAAAAACCGACCATGTATAGTAAGGCGTTTTATTTTGGGAAAAAAATGACCATGTATAGTAAGACGTTTTATTTTGGAATAAAAACGACCATGTATAGTAAGGCGTTTTATTTTGGAACAAAAACGACCATGTATAGTAAGGCGTTTTATTTTTGGAAAAAAAACGACCATGTAGAGTAAGGCGTTTTATTTTTGGAAAAAAAACGACCATGTATAGTAAGACATTTTATTTTGGAATAAAAACGACCATGTATAGTAAGGCGTTTTATTTTGGAACAAAAACGACCATGTATAGTAAGGCGTTTTATTTTTGGAAAAAAAACGACCATGTATAGTAAGGCGTTTTATTTTTTGAAAAAAAAACGACCATGTATAGTAAGGCGTTTTATTTTTGGAAAAAAAAAAACGACCATGTATAGTAAGGCGTTTTATTTTTGGAAAAAAAAAACCCGACCATGTATAGTAAGGCGTTTTATTTTTGGAAAAAAAACGACCATGTATAGTAAGGCGTTTTATTTTTGGAAAAAAAACGACCATGTATAGTAAGGCGTTTTATTTTGGGAAAAAAATGACCATGTATAGTAAGACGTTTTATTTTGGAATAAAAACGACCATGTATAGTAAGGCGTTTTATTTTGGAACAAAAACGACCATGTATAGTAAGGCGTTTTATTTTTGGAAAAAAAACGACCATGTAGAGTAAGGCGTTTTATTTTTGGAAAAAAAACGACCATGTATAGTAAGGCGTTTTATTTTGGGAAAAAAACGACCATGTATAGTAAGACGTTTTATTTTGGAATAAAAACGACCATGTATAGTAAGGCGTTTTATTTTGGAACAAAAACGACCATGTATAGTAAGGCGTTTTATTTTTGGAAAAAAAACGACCATGTATAGTAAGGCGTTTTATTTTTTGAAAAAAAACGACCATGTATAGTAAGGCGTTTTATTTTTGAGAAAAAAAAACGACCATGTATAGTAAGCCGTTTTATTTTGGAAAAAAAACGACCATGTATAGTTAGGCGTTTTATTTTGGAAGAAAAACGACCATGTATAGTAAGGCGTTTTATTTTTGGAAAAAAAACGACCATGTATAGTAAGCCGTTTTATTTTGGAAAAAAAATGACCATGTATAGTAAGGCGTTTTATTTTTGGAAAAAAAACGACCATGTATAGTAAGGCGTTTTATTTTTGGAAAAAAAACGACCATGTATTGTAAGGCGTTTTATTTTGGAAGAAAAACTACCATGTATAGTAAGGCGTTTTATTTTTGGAAAAAAAAAACCCGACCATGTATAGTAAGGCGTTTTATTTTTGGAAAAAAAACGACCATGTATAGTAAGGCGTTTTATTTTTGGAAAAAAAACGACCATGTATAGTAAGGCGTTTTATTTTGGGAAAAAAATGACCATGTATAGTAAGACGTTTTATTTTGGAATAAAAACGACCATGTATAGTAAGGCGTTTTATTTTGGAACAAAAACGACCATGTATAGTAAGGCGTTTTATTTTTGGAAAAAAAACGACCATGTATAGTAAGGCGTTTTATTTTGGGGAAAAAACGACCATGTATAGTAAGACGTTTTATTTTGGAATAAAAACGACCATGTATAGTAAGGCGTTTTATTTTGGAACAAAAACGACCATGTATAGTAAGGCGTTTTATTTTTGGAAAAAAAACGACCATGTATAGTAAGGCGTTTTATTTTTTGAAAAAAAACGACCATGTATAGTAAGGCGTTTTATTTTTTGAAAAAAAACAAACGACCATGTATAGTAAGGCGTTTTATTTTTGGAAAAAAAACGACCATGTATAGTAAGGCGTTTTATTTTTGGAAAGAAAAAAAAACGACCATGTATAGTAAGGCGTTTTATTTTGGAAGAAAAACGACCATGTATAGTAAGGCGTTTTATTTTTGGAAAAAAAAAACGACCATGTATAGTAAGGCGTTTTATTTTTTGAAAAAAAAAGACCATGTATAGTAAGGCGTTTTATTTTTAGAAAAAAAAAACGACCATGTATAGTAAGCCGTTTTATTTTTGAAAAAAAAAACGACCATGTATAGTAAGCCGTTTTATTTTGGAAAAAAAACGACCATGTATAGTAAGGCGTTTTATTTTTGGAAAAAAAACGACCATGTATAGTAAGGCGTTTTATTTTTGGAAAAAAAACGACCATGTATTGTAAGGCGTTTTATTTTGGAAGAAAAACTACCATGTATAGTAAGGCGTTTTATTTTTTGAAAAAAAAACGACCATGTATAGTAAGGCGTTTTATTTTTTGAAAAAAAAAAAAAACGACCATGTATAGCAAGGTGTTTTATTTTGGAACAAAAACGACCATGTATAGTAAGGCGTTTTATTTTTTGAAAAAAAAAACGACCATGTATAGTAAGGCGTTTTATTTTTGGAAAAAAAACAAAAAACGACCATGTATAGTAAGGCGTTTTATTTTTGGAAAAAAAACGACCATGTATAGTAAGGCGTTTTATTTTTGGAAAAAAAAACGACCATGTATTGTAAGGCGTTTTATTTTGGAAGAAAAACTACCATGTATAGTAAGGCGTTTTATTTTGGGAAAAAAATGACCATGTATAGTAAGACGTTTTATTTTGGAATAAAAACGACCATGTATAGTAAGGCGTTTTATTTTGGAACAAAAATGACCATGTATAGTAAGGCGTTTTATTTTTGGAAAAAAAACGACCATGTAGAGTAAGGCGTTTTATTTTTGGAAAAAAAACGACCATGTATAGTAAGGCGTTTTATTTTGGGAAAAAAACGACCATGTATAGTAAGACGTTTTATTTTGGAATAAAAACGACCATGTATAGTAAGGCGTTTTATTTTGGAACAAAAACGACCATGTATAGTAAGGCGTTTTATTTTTGGAAAAAAAACGACCATGTATAGTAAGGCGTTTTATTTTTTGAAAAAAAACAAACGACCATGTATAGTAAGGCGTTTTATTTTTGGAAAAAAAACGACCATGTATAGTAAGGCGTTTTATTTTTGGAAAGAAAAAAAAACGACCATGTATAGTAAGGCGTTTTATTTTGGAAGAAAAACGACCATGTATAGTAAGGCGTTTTATTTTTGGAAAAAAAACGACCATGTATAGTAAGGCGTTTTATTTTGGGAAAAAAATGACCATGTATAGTAAGACGTTTTATTTTGGAATAAAAACGACCATGTATAGTAAGGCGTTTTATTTTGGAACAAAAACGACCATGTATAGTAAGGCGTTTTATTTTTGGAAAAAAAACGACCATGTAGAGTAAGGCGTTTTATTTTTGGAAAAAAAACGACCATGTATAGTAAGGCGTTTTATTTTGGGGAAAAAACGACCATGTATAGTAAGACGTTTTATTTTGGAATAAAAACGACCATGTATAGTAAGGCGTTTTATTTTGGAACAAAAACGACCATGTATAGTAAGGCGTTTTATTTTTGGAAAAAAAACGACCATGTATAGTAAGGCGTTTTATTTTTTGAAAAAAAACGACCATGTATAGTAAGGCGTTTTATTTTTTGAAAAAAAACAAACGACCATGTATAGTAAGGCGTTTTATTTTTGGAAAAAAAACGACCATGTATAGTAAGGCGTTTTATTTTTGGAAAGAAAAAAAAACGACCATGTATAGTAAGGCGTTTTATTTTGGAAGAAAAACGTACATGTATAGTAAGGCGTTTTATTTTTGGAAAAAAAAACGACCATGTATAGTAAGGCGTTTTATTTTTTGAAAAAAAAAGACCATGTATAGTAAGGCGTTTTATTTTTTGAAAAAAAACGACCATGTATAGTAAGGCGTTTTATTTTTAGAAAAAAAAAACGACCATGTATAGTAAGCCGTTTTATTTTTGAAAAAAAAAACGACCATGTATAGTAAGCCGTTTTATTTTGGAAAAAAAACGACCATGTATAGTAAGGCGTTTTATTTTTGGAAAAAAAACGACCATGTATAGTAAGGCGTTTTATTTTTGGAAAAAAAACGACCATGTATTGTAAGGCGTTTTATTTTGGAAGAAAAACTACCATGTATAGTAAGGCGTTTTATTTTTTGAAAAAAAACGACCATGTATAGTAAGGCGTTTTATTTTTTGAAAAAAAAAAAAAAACGACCATGTATAGTAAGGCGTTTTATTTTTTGAAGAAAAAAAAAACGACCATGTATAGCAAGGTGTTTTATTTTGGAACAAAAACGACCATGTATAGTAAGGCGTTTTATTTTTTGAAAAAAAAAACGACCATGTATAGTAAGGCGTTTTATTTTTGGAAAAAAAACAAAAAACGACCATGTATAGTAAGGCGTTTTATTTTTGGAAAAAAAACGACCATGTATAGTAAGGCGTTTTATTTTTGGAAAAAAAAACGACCATGTATTGTAAGGCGTTTTATTTTGGAAGAAAAACTACCATGTATAGTAAGGCGTTTTATTTTTGGAAAAAAAACGACCATGTATAGTAAGGCGTTTTATTTTTGGAAAAAAACCGACCATGTATAGTAAGGCGTTTTATTTTGGGAAAAAAATGACCATGTATAGTAAGACGTTTTATTTTGGAATAAAAACGACCATGTATAGTAAGGCGTTTTATTTTGGAACAAAAACGACCATGTATAGTAAGGCGTTTTATTTTTGGAAAAAAAACGACCATGTAGAGTAAGGCGTTTTATTTTTGGAAAAAAAACGACCATGTATAGTAAGGCGTTTTATTTTGGGAAAAAAACGACCATGTATAGTAAGACATTTTATTTTGGAATAAAAACGACCATGTATAGTAAGGCGTTTTATTTTGGAACAAAAACGACCATGTATAGTAAGGCGTTTTATTTTTGGAAAAAAAACGACCATGTATAGTAAGGCGTTTTATTTTTGGAAAAAAAACGACCATGTATAGTAAGGCGTTTTATTTTTGGAAAGAAAAAAAAACGACCATGTATAGTAAGGCGTTTTATTTTGGAAGAAAAACGACCATGTATAGTAAGGCGTTTTATTTTTGGAAAAAAAAACGACCATGTATAGTAAGGCGTTTTATTTTTTGAAAAAAAACGACCATGTATAGTAAGGCGTTTTATTTTTTGAAAAAAAACGACCATGTATAGTAAGGCGTTTTATTTTTAGAAAAAAAAAACGACCATGTATAGTAAGCCGTTTTATTTTTGAAAAAAAAAACGACCATGTATAGTAAGCCGTTTTATTTTGGAAAAAAAACGACCATGTATAGTAAGGCGTTTTATTTTTGGAAAAAAAACGACCATGTATAGTAAGGCGTTTTATTTTTGGAAAAAAAACGACCATGTATTGTAAGGCGTTTTATTTTGGAAGAAAAACTACCATGTATAGTAAGGCGTTTTATTTTTTGAAAAAAAACGACCATGTATAGTAAGGCGTTTTATTTTTTGAAAATAAACGACCATGTATAGTAAGGCGTTTTATTTTTTGAAAAAAAAAAAAAAACGACCATGTATAGTAAGGCGTTTTATTTTGGAAGAAATATAGTAAGGCGTTTTATTTTTGGAAAAAAAAACGACCATGTATAGTAAGGCGTTTTATTTTTGGAAAGAAAAAAAAACGACCATGTATAGTAAGGCGTTTTATTTTGGAAGAAATATAGTAAGGCGTTTTATTTTTGGAAAAAAAAACGACCATGTATAGTAAGGCGTTTTATTTTTTGAAAAAAAACGACCATGTATAGTAAGGCGTTTTATTTTTGGAAAAAAAACGACCATGTATAGTAAGGCGTTTTATTTTTTGAAAAAAAACGACCATGTATAGTAAGGCGTTTTATTTTTTGAAAAAAAACAAACGACCATGTATAGTAAGGCGTTTTATTTTTGGAAAAAAAACGACCATGTATAGTAAGGCGTTTTATTTTTGGAAAGAAAAAAAAACGACCATGTATAGTAAGGCGTTTTATTTTGGAAGAAAAACGACCATGTATAGTAAGGCGTTTTATTTTTGGGAAAAAAAACGACCATGTATAGTAAGGCGTTTTATTTTTTGAAAAAAAACGACCATGTATAGTAAGGCGTTTTATTTTTTGAAAAAAAACGACCATGTATAGTAAGGCGTTTTATTTTTAGAAAAAAAAAACGACCATGTATAGTAAGCCGTTTTATTTTTGAAAAAAAAACGACCATGTATAGTAAGCCGTTTTATTTTTGAAAAAAAACGACCATGTATAGTAAGGCGTTTTATTTTTGGAAAAAAAACGACCATGTATTGTAAGGCGTTTTATTTTGGAAGAAAAACTACCATGTATAGTAAGGCGTTTTATTTTTTGAAAAAAAACGACCATGTATAGTAAGGCGTTTTATTTTTTGAAAATAAATGACCATGTATAGTAAGGCGTTTTATTTTTTGAAAAAAAAAAAAAAACGACCATGTATAGTAAGGCGTTTTATTTTTTGAAGAAAAAAAAACGACCATGTATAGCAAGGTGTTTTATTTTTGGAAAAAAAATGACCATGTATAGTAAGGCGTTTTATTTTTGGAAAGAAAAAAAAACGACCATGTATAGTAAGGCGTTTTATTTTGGAAGAAATATAGTAAGGCGTTTTATTTTTGGAAAAAAAAACGACCATGTATAGTAAGGCGTTTTATTTTTTGAAAAAAAACGACCATGTATAGTAAGGCGTTTTATTTTTTGAAAAAAAACGACCATGTATAGTAAGGCGTTTTATTTTTGGAATAAAAACGACCATGTATAGTAAGGCGTTTTATTTTGGAACAAAAACGACCATGTATAGTAAGGCGTTTTATTTTTGGAAAAAAAACGACCATGTATAGTAAGGCGTTTTATTTTTGGAAAAAAAACGACCATGTATAGTAAGACGTTTTATTTTGGAATAAAAACGACCATGTATAGTAAGGCGTTTTATTTTGGAACAAAAACGACCATGTATAGTAAGGCGTTTTATTTTTTGAAAAAAAAAACGACCATGTATAGTAAGGCGTTTTATTTTTGGAAAAAAAACAAAAAACGACCATGTATAGTAAGGCGTTTTATTTTTGGAAAAAAAACGACCATGTATAGTAAGGCGTTTTATTTTTGGAAAAAAAACGACCATGTATAGTAAGGCGTTTTATTTTTTGAAAAAAAAAAAAACGACCATGTATAGTAAGGCGTTTTATTTTTGGAAAAAAAACGACCATGTATAGTAAGGCGTTTTATTTTTGGAAAGAAAAAAAAACGACCATGTATAGTAAGGCGTTTTATTTTGGAAGAAAAACGACCATGTATAGTAAGGCGTTTTATTTTTGGAAAAAAAAACGACCATGTATAGTAAGGCGTTTTATTTTTTGAAAAAAAACGACCATGTATAGTAAGGCGTTTTATTTTTTGAAAAAAAAAGACCATGTATAGTAAGCCGTTTTATTTTTGGAAAAAAAACGACCATGTATAGTAAGCCGTTTTATTTTGGAAAAAAAACGACCATGTATAGTAAGCCGTTTTATTTTGGAAAAAAAACGACCATGTATAGTAAGCCGTTTTATTTTGGGAAAAAAATGACCATGTATAGTAAGGCGTTTTATTTTTGGAAAAAAAACGACCATGTATAGTAAGGCGTTTTATTTTTGGAAAAAAAACGACCATGTATTGTAAGGCGTTTTATTTTGGAAGAAAAACGACCATGTATCGTAAGGCGTTTTATTTTTTGAAAAAAAACGACCATGTATAGTAAGGCGTTTTATTTTTTGAAAATAAACGACCATGTATAGTAAGGCGTTTTATTTTTTGAAAAAAAACGACCATGTATAGTAAGGCGTTTTATTTTTTGAAAAAAAACAAAAAACGACCATGTATAGTAAGGCGTTTTATTTTTTGGAAAAAAAAAAAACGACCATGTATAGCAAGGTGTTTTATTTTTGGAAAAAAAACGACCATGTATAGTAAGGCGTTTTATTTTTGGAAAGAACAAAAAACGACCATGTATAGTAAGGCGTTTTATTTTGCAAGAAAAACGACCATGTATAATAAGGCGTTTTATTTTTAGAAAAAAAAACGACCATGTATAGTAAGCCGTTTTATTTTTGGAAAAAAAAACGACCATGTATAGTAAGGCGTTTTATTTTTTGAAAAAAAACGACCATGTATAGTAAGGCGTTTTATTTTTGGAAAAAAAACGACCATGTATAGTAAGGCGTTTTATTTTTTGAAAAAAACGACCATGTATAGTAAGGCGTTTTATTTTTGGAAAAAAAACGACCATGTATAGTAAGGCGTTTTATTTTTAGAAAAAAAAACGACCATGTATAGTAAGCCGTTTTATTTTTGGAAAAAAAACGACCATGTATAGTAAGGCGTTTTATTTTGGAAGAAAAACGACCATGTATAGTAAGGCGTTTTATTTTTGGAAAAAAAACGACCATGTATAGTAAGCCGTTTTATTTTGGAAAAAAAACGACCATGTATAGTAAGGCGTTTTATTTTTGGAAAAAAAAAAACCCGACCATGTATAGTAAGGCGTTTTATTTTTGGAAAAAAAACGACCATGTATAGTAAGGCGTTTTATTTTTGGAAAAAAAACGACCATGTATAGTAAGGCGTTTTATTTTGGGAAAAAAATGACCATGTATAGTAAGACGTTTTATTTTGGAATAAAAACGACCATGTATAGTAAGGCGTTTTATTTTGGAACAAAAACGACCATGTATAGTAAGGCGTTTTATTTTTGGAAAAAAAACGACCATGTAGAGTAAGGCGTTTTATTTTTGGAAAAAAAACGACCATGTATAGTAAGGCGTTTTATTTTGGGAAAAAAACGACCATGTATAGTAAGACGTTTTATTTTGGAATAAAAACGACCATGTATAGTAAGGCGTTTTATTTTGGAACAAAAACGACCATGTATAGTAAGGCGTTTTATTTTTGGAAAAAAAACGACCATGTATAGTAAGGCGTTTTATTTTTTGAAAAAAAACGACCATGTATAGTAAGGCGTTTTATTTTTGAGAAAAAAAAAACGACCATGTATAGTAAGCCGTTTTATTTTGGAAAAAAAACGACCATGTATAGTTAGGCGTTTTATTTTGGAAGAAAAACGACCATGTATAGTAAGGCGTTTTATTTTGGAAAAAAAACGACCATGTATAGTAAGGCGTTTTATTTTTGGAAAAAAAACGACCATGTATAGTAAAGCATTTTATTTTGGAAAAAAACGACCATGTATAGTAAGGCGTTTTATTTTGGAAGAAAAACGACCATGTATAGTAAGGCGTTTTATTTTGGAAAAAAAACGACCATGTATAGTAAGGCGTTTTATTTTTGGAAAAAAAACGACCATGTATAGTAAGGCGTTTTATTTTGGGAAAAAAACGACCATGTATAGTAAGACGTTTTATTTTGGAATAAAAACGACCATGTATAGTAAGGCGTTTTATTTTTGGAAAAAAAACGACCATGTATAGTAAGGCGTTTTATTTTTGGAAAAAAAACGACCATGTATAGTAAGGCGTTTTATTTTGGGGAAAAAACGACCATGTATAGTAAGACGTTTTATTTTGGAATAAAAACGACCATGTATAGTAAGGCGTTTTATTTTGGAACAAAAACGACCATGTATAGTAAGGCGTTTTATTTTTGGAAAAAAAAAAACGACCATGTATAGTAAGGCGTTTTATTTTTGGAAAAAAAACAAAAAACGACCATGTATAGTAAGGCGTTTTATTTTTTGAAAAAAAAAAAAAAACGACCATGTATAGTAAGGCGTTTTATTTTTTGGAAAAAAAAAAAACGACCATGTATAGCAAGGTGTTTTATTTTTGGAAGAAAAACGACCATGTATAGTAAGGCGTTTTATTTTGCAAGAAAAACGACCATGTATAGTAAGGCGTTTTATTTTTAGAAAAAAAAACGACCATGTATAGTAAGCCGTTTTATTTTTGGAAAAAAAAACGACCATGTATAGTAAGGCGTTTTATTTTTAGAAAAAAAAACTACCATGTATAGTAAGGCGTTTTATTTTTGGAAAAAAAACGACCATGTATAGTAAGGCGTTTTATTTTTAGAAAAAAAAACGACCATGTATAGTAAGCCGTTTTATTTTTGGAAAAAAAACGACCATGTATAGTAAGGCGTTTTATTTTGGAAGAAAAACGACCATGTATAGTAAGGCGTTTTATTTTTGGAAAAAAAACGACCATGTATAGTAAGCCGTTTTATTTTGGAAAAAAAACGACCATGTATAGTAAGGCGTTTTATTTTTGGAAAAAAAAAAACCCGACCATGTATAGTAAGGCGTTTTATTTTTGGAAAAAAAACGACCATGTATAGTAAGGCGTTTTATTTTTGGAAAAAAAACGACCATGTATAGTAAGGCGTTTTATTTTGGGGAAAAAATGACCATGTATAGTAAGGCGTTTTATTTTTGGAAAAAAAACGACCATGTATAGTAAGGCGTTTTATTTTTTGAAAAAAAACGACCATGTATAGTAAGGCGTTTTATTTTTGAGAAAAAAAAACGACCATGTATAGTAAGCCGTTTTATTTTGGAAAAAAAACGACCATGTATAGTTAGGCGTTTTATTTTGGAAGAAAAACGACCATGTATAGTAAGGCGTTTTATTTTGGAAAAAAAACGACCATGTATAGTAAGGCGTTTTATTTTTGGAAAAAAAACGACCAGGTATAGTAAAGCATTTTATTTTGGAAAAAAACGACCATGTATAGTAAGGCGTTTTATTTTGGAAGAAAAACGACCATGTATAGTAAGGCGTTTTATTTTGGAAAAAAAACGACCATGTATAGTAAGGCGTTTTATTTTTGGAAAAAAAACGACCATGTATAGTAAAGCATTTTATTTTGGAAAAAAACGACCATGTATAGTAAGGCGTTTTATTTTTAGAAAAAAAAACGACCATGTATAGTAAAGCATTTTATTTTGGAAAAAAACGACCATGTATAGTAAGGCGTTTTATTTTGGAAGAAAAACGACCATGTATATTAAGGCGTTTTATTTTTGGGAAAAAAACAACCATGTATTGTAAGGCGTTTTATTTTGGAAGAAAAACTACCATGTATAGTAAGGCGTTTTATTTTTGAAAAAAAAAAAAACGACCATGTATAGTAAGGCGTTTTATTTTTGGAAAAAAAAAACCCGACCATGTATAGTAAGACGTTTTATTTTGGAATAAAAACGACCATGTATAGTAAGGCGTTTTATTTTGGAACAAAAACGACCATGTATAGTAAGGCGTTTTATTTTTGGAAAAAAAACGACCATGTAGAATAAGGCGTTTTATTTTTGGAAAAAAAACGACCATGTATAGTAAGGCGTTTTATTTTGGGAAAAAAACGACCATGTATAGTAAGACGTTTTATTTTGGAATAAAAACGACCATGTATAGTAAGGCGTTTTATTTTGGAACAAAAACGACCATGTATAGTAAGGCGTTTTATTTTTGGAAAAAAAACGACCATGTATAGTAAGGCGTTTTATTTTTTGAAAAAAAACGACCATGTATAGTAAGGCGTTTTATTTTTGAGAAAAAAAAACGACCATGTATAGTAAGCCGTTTTATTTTGGAAAAAAAACGACCATGTATAGTTAGGCGTTTTATTTTGGAAGAAAAACGACCATGTATAGTAAGGCGTTTTATTTTTGGAAAAAAAACGACCATGTATTGTAAGGCGTTTTATTTTGGAAGAAAAACTACCATGTATAGTAAGCCGTTTTATTTTGGAAAAAAAACGACCATGTATAGTTAGGCGTTTTATTTTGGAAGAAAAACGACCATGTATAGTAAGGCGTTTTATTTTTGGAAAAAAAACGACCATGTATAGTAAGCCGTTTTATTTTGGAAAAAAAATGACCATGTATAGTAAGGCGTTTTATTTTTGGAAAAAAAACGACCATGTATAGTAAGGCGTTTTATTTTTGGAAAAAAAACGACCATGTATTGTAAGGCGTTTTATTTTGGAAGAAAAACTACCATGTATAGTAAGGCGTTTTATTTTTGGAAAAAAAAAACCCGACCATGTATAGTAAGGCGTTTTATTTTTGGAAAAAAAACGACCATGTATAGTAAGGCGTTTTATTTTTGGAAAAAAAACGACCATGTATAGTAAGGCGCTTTATTTTGGGAAAAAAATGACCATGTATAGTAAGACGTTTTATTTTGGAATAAAAACGACCATGTATAGTAAGGCGTTTTATTTTGGAACAAAAACGACCATGTATAGTAAGGCGTTTTATTTTTGGAAAAAAAACGACCATGTAGAGTAAGGCGTTTTATTTTTGGAAAAAAAACGACCATGTATAGTAAGGCGTTTTATTTTGGGAAAAAAACGACCATGTATAGTAAGACGTTTTATTTTGGAATAAAAACGACCATGTATAGTAAGGCGTTTTATTTTGGAACAAAAACGACCATGTATAGTAAGGCGTTTTATTTTTGGAAAAAAAACGACCATGTATAGTAAGGCGTTTTATTTTTTGAAAAAAAACGACCATGTATAGTAAAGCATTTTATTTTGGAAAAAAACGACCATGTATAGTAAGGCGTTTTATTTTTAGAAAAAAAAACGACCATGTATAGTAAAGCATTTTATTTTGGAAAAAAACG
This sequence comes from Festucalex cinctus, assembly GCF_051991245.1. Classification (NCBI taxonomy): domain Eukaryota; kingdom Metazoa; phylum Chordata; class Actinopteri; order Syngnathiformes; family Syngnathidae; genus Festucalex; species Festucalex cinctus. The sequence goes on along the minus strand of NC_135430.1, from coordinate 12,473,448 downwards.
ACCATGTATAGTAAGGCGTTTTATTTTGGAAGAAAAACGACCATGTATATTAAGGCGTTTTATTTTTGGGAAAAAAACAACCATGTATTGTAAGGCGTTTTATTTTGGAAGAAAAACTACCATGTATAGTAAGGCGTTTTATTTTTGGAAAAAAAAAACCCGACCATGTATAGTAAGGCGTTTTATTTTTTGAAAAAAAAAAAAACGACCATGTATAGTAAGGCGTTTTATTTTTGGAAAAAAAACGACCATGTATAGTAAGGCGTTTTATTTTTGGAAAAAAAAAAAAACGACCATGTATAGTAAGGCGTTTTATTTTTGGAAGAAAAAAAAACGACCATGTATAGTAAGGCGTTTTATTTTGGAAGAAAAACGACCATGTATAGTAAGGCATTTTATTTTTAGAAAAAAAAACGACCATGTATAGTAAGGCGTTTTATTTTGGAAAAAAAAAGACCATGTATAGTAAGGCGTTTTATTTTGGAATAAAAACGACCATGTATAGTAAGGCATTTTATTTTGGAAGAAAAACAACCATGTATAGTAAGGCGTTTTATTTTGGGAGAAAAACGACCATGTATTTTAAGGCGTTTTATTTTTGGAAAAAAAACAACCATGTATTGTAAGGCGTTTTATTTTGGAAGAAAAACTACCATGTATAGTAAGGCGTTTTATTTTTTGAAAAAAAACGCCCATGTATAGTAAGGCGTTTTATTTTTGGAAAAAAAAAAAAAACGACCATGTATAGTAAGGCGTTTTATTTTTGGAAAAAAAAAACGACCATGTATAGTAAGGCGTTTTATTTTTGGAAAAAAAACGACCATGTATAGTAAGGCGTTTTATTTTTGGAAAAAAAACGACCATGTATAGTAAGGCGTTTTATTTTTTGAAAAAAAAAAAACGACCATGTATAGTAAGGCGTTTTATTTTTGGAAAAAAAACGACCATGTATAGTAAGGCGTTTTATTTTTGGAAAGAAAAAAAAACGACCATGTATAGTAAGGCGTTTTATTTTTTGAAAAAAAAAACGACCATGTATAGTAAGGCGTTTTATTTTTTGAAAAAAAACGACCATGTATAGTAAGGCGTTTTATTTTTAGAAAAAAAAAACGACCATGTATAGTAAGCCGTTTTATTTTTGAAAAAAAAACGACCATGTATAGTAAGCCGTTTTATTTTGGAAAAAAAACGACCATGTATAGTAAGGCGTTTTATTTTTGGAAAAAAAACGACCATGTATAGTAAGGCGTTTTATTTTTGGGAAAAAAACGACCATGTATTGTAAGGCGTTTTATTTTGGAAGAAAAACTACCATGTATAGTAAGGCGTTTTATTTTTTGAAAAAAAACGACCATGTATAGTAAGGCGTTTTATTTTTTGAAAATAAACGACCATGTATAGTAAGGCGTTTTATTTTTTGAAAAAAAAAAAAAACGACCATGTATAGTAAGGCGTTTTATTTTTTGAAGAAAAAAAAAACGACCATGTATAGCAAGGTGTTTTATTTTTGGAAAAAAAACGACCATGTATAGTAAGGCGTTTTATTTTTGGAAAGAAAAAAAAACGACCATGTATAGTAAGGCGTTTTATTTTGGAAGAAAAACGACCATGTATAGTAAGGCGTTTTATTTTTGGAAAAGAAAACGACCATGTATAGTAAGGCGTTTTATTTTTTGAAAAAAAACGACCATGTATAGTAAGGCGTTTTATTTTTTGAAAAAAAACGACCATGTATAGTAAGGCGTTTTATTTTTGGAATAAAAACGACCATGTATAGTAAGGCGTTTTATTTTGGAACAAAAACGACCATGTATAGTAAGGCGTTTTATTTTTGGAAAAAAAACGACCATGTATAGTAAGGCGTTTTATTTTTGGAAAAAAAACGACCATGTATAGTAAGGCGTTTTATTTTGGAACAAAAACGACCATGTATAGTAAGGCGTTTTATTTTTTGAAAAAAAAACGACCATGTATAGTAAGGCGTTTTATTTTTGGAAAAAAAACGACCATGTATAGTAAGGCGTTTTATTTTTTGAAAAAAAAAAAAACGACCATGTTATAGTAAGGCGTTTTATTTTTTGAAAAAAAAACGACCATGTATAGTAAGGCGTTTTATTTTTTGAAAAAAAAACGACCATGTATAGTAAGGCGTTTTATTTTTGGAAAAAAAACGACCATGTATAGTAAGGCGTTTTATTTTTGGAAAAAAAACGACCATGTATAGTAAGGCGTTTTATTTTTTGGAAAAAAAAAAACGACCATGTATAGTAAGGCGTTTTATTTTTGGAAAAAAAACGACCATGTATAGTAAGGCGTTTTATTTTTTGAAAAAAAAAAACGACCATGTATAGTAAGGCGTTTTATTTTTGGAAAAAAAACGACCATGTATAGTAAGGCGTTTTATTTTTGGAAAGAAAAAAAAACGACCATGTATAGTAAGGCGTTTTATTTTGGAAGAAAAACGACCATGTATAGTAAGGCGTTTTATTTTTGGAAAAAAAAAACGACCATGTATAGTAAGGCGTTTTATTTTTTGAAAAAAAACGACCATGTATAGTAAGGCGTTTTATTTTTTGAAAAAAAAAGACCATGTATAGTAAGGCATTTTATTTTTAGAAAAAAAAAACGACCATGTATAGTAAGCCGTTTTATTTTTGGAAAAAAAACGACCATGTATAGTAAGCCGTTTTATTTTGGAAAAAAAATGACCATGTATAGTAAGGCGTTTTATTTTTGGAAAAAAAACGACCATGTATAGTAAGGCGTTTTATTTTTGGAAAAAAAACGACCATGTATTGTAAGGCGTTTTATTTTGGAAGAAAAACTACCATGTATAGTAAGGCGTTTTATTTTTTGAAAAAAAACGACCATGTATAGTAAGGCGTTTTATTTTTTGAAAATAAACGACCATGTATAGTAAGGCGTTTTATTTTTTGAAAAAAAAAAAAAAACGACCATGTATAGTAAGGCGTTTTATTTTTTGAAAAAAAAAAAAACGACCATGTATAGCAAGGTGTTTTATTTTTGGAAAAAAAACGACCATGTATAGTAAGGCGTTTTATTTTTGGAAAGAAAAAAAAAACGACCATGTATAGTAAGGCGTTTTATTTTGGAAGAAAAACGACCATGTATAGTAAGGCGTTTTATTTTTGGAAAAAAAAACGACCATGTATAGTAAGGCGTTTTATTTTTTGAAAAAAAACGACCATGTATAGTAAGGCGTTTTATTTTTTGAAAAAAAACGACCATGTATAGTAAGGCGTTTTATTTTTTGAAAAAAACCGACCATGTATAGTAAGGCGTTTTATTTTTGGAAAAAAAACGACCATGTATAGTAAGGCGTTTTATTTTTAGAAAAAAAAACGACCATGTATAGTAAGCCGTTTTATTTTTGGAAAAAAAACGACCATGTATAGTAAGGCGTTTTATTTTTAGAAAAAAAAACGACCATGTATAGTAAGCCGTTTTATTTTGGAAGAAAAACGACCATGTATAGTAAGGCGTTTTATTTTTGGAAAAAAAACGACCATGTATAGTAAGCCGTTTTATTTTGGAAAAAAAACGACCATGTATAGTAAGGCGTGTTATTTTTGGAAAAAAAACGACCATGTATAGTAAGGCGTTTTATTTTTGGAAAAAAAACGACCATGTATAGTAAGGCGTTTTATTTTGGGAAAAAAATGACCATGTATAGTAAGACGTTTTATTTTGGAATAAAAACGACCATGTATAGTAAGGCGTTTTATTTTGGAACAAAAACGACCATGTATAGTAAGGCGTTTTATTTTTGGAAAAAAAACGACCATGTAGAGTAAGGCGTTTTATTTTTGGAAAAAAAACGACCATGTATAGTAAGGCGTTTTATTTTGGGAAAAAAACGACCATGTATAGTAAGACGTTTTATTTTGGAATAAAAACGACCATGTATAGTAAGGCGTTTTATTTTGGAACAAAAACGACCATGTATAGTAAGGCGTTTTATTTTTGGAAAAAAAACGACCATGTATAGTAAGGCGTTTTATTTTTTGAAAAAAAACGACCATGTATAGTAAGGCGTTTTATTTTTGAGAAAAAAAAACGACCATGTATAGTAAGCCGTTTTATTTTGGAAAAAAAACGACCATGTATAGTTAGGCGTTTTATTTTGGAAGAAAAACGACCATGTATAGTAAGGCGTTTTATTTTGGAAAAAAAACGACCATGTATAGTAAGGCGTTTTATTTTTGGAAAAAAAACGACCATGTATAGTAAAGCATTTTATTTTGGAAAAAAACGACCATGTATAGTAAGGCGTTTTATTTTGGAAGAAAAACGACCATGTATAGTAAGGCGTTTTATTTTGGAAAAAAAACGACCATGTATAGTAAGGCGTTTTATTTTTGGAAAAAAAACGACCATGTATAGTAAAGCATTTTATTTTGGAAAAAAACGACCATGTATAGTAAGGCGTTTTATTTTTAGAAAAAAAAACGACCATGTATAGTAAAGCATTTTATTTTGGAAAAAAACGACCATGTATAGTAAGGCGTTTTATTTTGGAAGAAAAACGACCATGTATATTAAGGCGTTTTATTTTTGGGAAAAAAACAACCATGTATTGTAAGGCGTTTTATTTTGGAAGAAAAACTACCATGTATAGTAAGGCGTTTTATTTTTTGAAAAAAAAACGACCATGTATAGTAAGGCGTTTTATTTTTGGAAAAAAAAAAAACGACCATGTATAGTAAGGCGTTTTATTTTTGGAAAAAAAAACCCCGACCATGTATAGTAAGGCGTTTTATTTTTGGAAAAAAAACGACCATGTATAGTAAGGCGTTTTATTTTTGGAAAAAAAACGACCATGTATAGTAAGGCGTTTTATTTTGGGGAAAAAATGACCATGTATAGTAAGACGTTTTATTTTGGAATAAAAACGACCATGTATAGTAAGGCGTTTTATTTTGGAACAAAAAAACGACCATGTATAGTTAGGCGTTTTATTTTTGGAAAAAAAACGACCATGTAGAGTAAGGCGTTTTATTTTTGGAAAAAAAACGACCATGTATAGTAAGGCGTTTTATTTTGGGAAAAAAACGACCATGTATAGTAAGACGTTTTATTTTGGAATAAAAACGACCATGTATAGTAAGGCGTTTTATTTTGGAACAAAAACGACCATGTATAGTAAGGCGTTTTATTTTTGGAAAAAAAACGACCATGTATAGTAAGGCGTTTTATTTTTTGAAAAAAAACGACCATGTATAGTAAGGCGTTTTATTTTTGAGAAAAAAAAACGACCATGTATAGTAAGCCGTTTTATTTTGGGAAAAAAACGACCATGTATAGTTAGGCGTTTTATTTTGGAAGAAAAACGACCATGTATAGTAAGGCGTTTTATTTTGGAAAAAAAAACGACCACACGACCATGTATAGTAAGGCGTTTTATTTTGGAAAAAAAAACGACCATGTATAGTAAGGCGTTTTATTTTTGGAAAAAAAACGACCATGTATAGTAAAGCATTTTATTTTGGAAAAAAACGACCATGTATAGTAAGGCGTTTTATTTTTAGAAAAAAAAACGACCATGTATAGTAAAGCATTTTATTTTGGAAAAAAACGACCATGTATATTAAGGCGTTTTATTTTTGGGAAAAAAACAACCATGTATTGTAAGGCGTTTTATTTTGGAAGAAAAACTACCATGTATAGTAAGGCGTTTTATTTTTGGAAAAAAAAAAACCCGACCATGTATAGTAAGGCGTTTTATTTTTGGAAAAAAAACGACCATGTATAGTAAGGCGTTTTATTTTTTGAAAAAAAAAAAAACGACCATGTATAGTAAGGCGTTTTATTTTTTGAAAAAAAAAAAACGACCATGTATAGTAAGGCGTTTTATTTTGGAAGAAAAACGACCATGTATAGTAAGGCATTTTATTTTTAGAAAAAAAAACGACCATGTATAGTAAGGCGTTTTATTTTGGAAAAAAAAAGACCATGTATAGTAAGGCGTTTTATTTTTTGAAAAAAAACGACCATGTATAGTAAGGCGTTTTATTTTTGGAAAAAAAACGACCATGTATAGTAAGGCGTTTTATTTTTAGAAAAAAAAACGACCATGTATAGTAAGCCGTTTTATTTTTGGAAAAAAAACGACCATGTATAGTAAGGCGTTTTATTTTTAGAAAAAAAAACGACCATGTATAGTAAGCCGTTTTATTTTGGAAGAAAAACGACCATGTATAGTAAGGCGTTTTATTTTTGGAAAAAAAACGACCATGTATAGTAAGCCGTTTTATTTTGGAAAAAAAACGACCATGTATAGTAAGGCGTGTTATTTTTGGAAAAAAAACGACCATGTATAGTAAGGCGTTTTATTTTTGGAAAAAAAACGACCATGTATAGTAAGGCGTTTTATTTTGGGAAAAAAATGACCATGTATAGTAAGACGTTTTATTTTGGAATAAAAACGACCATGTATAGTAAGGCGTTTTATTTTGGAACAAAAACGACCATGTATAGTAAGGCGTTTTATTTTTGGAAAAAAAACGACCATGTAGAGTAAGGCGTTTTATTTTTGGAAAAAAAACGACCATGTATAGTAAGGCGTTTTATTTTGGGAAAAAAACGACCATGTATAGTAAGACGTTTTATTTTGGAATAAAAACGACCATGTATAGTAAGGCGTTTTATTTTGGAACAAAAACGACCATGTATAGTAAGGCGTTTTATTTTTGGAAAAAAAACGACCATGTATAGTAAGGCGTTTTATTTTTTGAAAAAAAACGACCATGTATAGTAAGGCGTTTTATTTTTGAGAAAAAAAAACGACCATGTATAGTAAGCCGTTTTATTTTGGAAAAAAAACGACCATGTATAGTTAGGCGTTTTATTTTGGAAGAAAAACGACCATGTATAGTAAGGCGTTTTATTTTGGAAAAAAAACGACCATGTATAGTAAGGCGTTTTATTTTTGGAAAAAAAACGACCATGTATAGTAAAGCATTTTATTTTGGAAAAAAACGACCATGTATAGTAAGGCGTTTTATTTTGGAAGAAAAACGACCATGTATAGTAAGGCGTTTTATTTTGGAAAAAAAACGACCATGTATAGTAAGGCGTTTTATTTTTGGAAAAAAAACGACCATGTATAGTAAAGCATTTTATTTTGGAAAAAAACGACCATGTATAGTAAGGCGTTTTATTTTTAGAAAAAAAAACGACCATGTATAGTAAAGCATTTTATTTTGGAAAAAAACGACCATGTATAGTAAGGCGTTTTATTTTGGAAGAAAAACGACCATGTATATTAAGGCGTTTTATTTTTGGGAAAAAAACAACCATGTATTGTAAGGCGTTTTATTTTGGAAGAAAAACTACCATGTATAGTAAGGCGTTTTATTTTTTGAAAAAAAAACGACCATGTATAGTAAGGCGTTTTATTTTTGGAAAAAAAAAAAACGACCATGTATAGTAAGGCGTTTTATTTTTGGAAAAAAAAACCCCGACCATGTATAGTAAGGCGTTTTATTTTTGGAAAAAAAACGACCATGTATAGTAAGGCGTTTTATTTTTGGAAAAAAAACGACCATGTATAGTAAGGCGTTTTATTTTGGGGAAAAAATGACCATGTATAGTAAGACGTTTTATTTTGGAATAAAAACGACCATGTATAGTAAGGCGTTTTATTTTGGAACAAAAAAACGACCATGTATAGTTAGGCGTTTTATTTTTGGAAAAAAAACGACCATGTAGAGTAAGGCGTTTTATTTTTGGAAAAAAAACGACCATGTATAGTAAGGCGTTTTATTTTGGGAAAAAAACGACCATGTATAGTAAGACGTTTTATTTTGGAATAAAAACGACCATGTATAGTAAGGCGTTTTATTTTGGAACAAAAACGACCATGTATAGTAAGGCGTTTTATTTTTGGAAAAAAAACGACCATGTATAGTAAGGCGTTTTATTTTTTGAAAAAAAACGACCATGTATAGTAAGGCGTTTTATTTTTGAGAAAAAAAAACGACCATGTATAGTAAGCCGTTTTATTTTGGGAAAAAAACGACCATGTATAGTTAGGCGTTTTATTTTGGAAGAAAAACGACCATGTATAGTAAGGCGTTTTATTTTGGAAAAAAAAACGACCATGTATAGTAAGGCGTTTTATTTTTGGAAAAAAAACGACCATGTATAGTAAAGCATTTTATTTTGGAAAAAAACGACCATGTATAGTAAGGCGTTTTATTTTTAGAAAAAAAAACGACCATGTATAGTAAAGCATTTTATTTTGGAAAAAAACGACCATGTATATTAAGGCGTTTTATTTTTGGGAAAAAAACAACCATGTATTGTAAGGCGTTTTATTTTGGAAGAAAAACTACCATGTATAGTAAGGCGTTTTATTTTTGGAAAAAAAAAAACCCGACCATGTATAGTAAGGCGTTTTATTTTTGGAAAAAAAACGACCATGTATAGTAAGGCGTTTTATTTTTTGAAAAAAAAAAAAACGACCATGTATAGTAAGGCGTTTTATTTTTTGAAAAAAAAAAAACGACCATGTATAGTAAGGCGTTTTATTTTGGAAGAAAAACGACCATGTATAGTAAGGCATTTTATTTTTAGAAAAAAAAACGACCATGTATAGTAAGGCGTTTTATTTTGGAAAAAAAAAGACCATGTATAGTAAGGCGTTTTATTTTGGAATAAAAACGACCATGTATAGTAAGGCATTTTATTTTGGAAGAAAAACAACCATGTATAGTAAGGCGTTTTATTTTTGGAAAAAAAAACGACCATGTATAGTAAGGCATTTTATTTTTGAAAAAAAACGACCATGTATAGTAAGGCGTTTTATTTTGGGAGAAAAACGACCATGTATTTTAAGGTGTTTTATTTTTGGAAAAAAAACAACCATGTATTGTAAGGCGTTTTATTTTGGAAGAAAAACTACCATGTATAGTAAGGCGTTTTATTTTTTGAAAAAAAACGACCATGTATAGTAAGGCGTTTTATTTTTGGAAAAAAAAAAAAACGACCATGTATAGTAAGGCGTTTTATTTTTGGAAAAAAAACGACCATGTATAGTAAGGCGTTTTATTTTTGGAAAAAAAACGACCATGTATAGTAAGGTGTTTTATTTTTGGAAAAAAAACGACCATGTATAGTAAGGCGTTTTATTTTTGGAAAGAAAAAAAAACGACCATGTATAGTAAGGCGTTTTATTTTGGAAGAAAAACGACCATGTATAGTAAGGCGTTTTATTTTTGGAAAAAAAACGACCATGTATAGTAAGGCGTTTTATTTTTTGAAAAAAAACGACCATGTATAGTAAGGCGTTTTATTTTTGGAAAAAAAACGACCATGTATAGTAAGCCGTTTTATTTTTGGAAAAAAAACGACCATGTATAGTAAGGCGTTTTATTTTTAGAAAAAAAAACGACCATGTATAGTAAGGCGTTTTATTTTTAGAAAAAAAACCGACCATGTATAGTAAGACGTTTTATTTTGGAATAAAAACGACCATGTATAGTAAGGTGTTTTATTTTGGAACAAAAACGACCATGTATAGTAAGGCGTTTTATTTTTGGAAAAAAAACGACCATGTATAGTAAGGCGTTTTATTTTTTGAAAAAAAACGACCATGTATAGTAAGGCGTTTTATTTTTGAGAAAAAAAAAACGACCATGTATAGTAAGCCGTTTTATTTTGGAAAAAAACCGACCATGTATAGTTAGGCGTTTTATTTTGGAAGAAAAACGACCATGTATAGTAAGGCGTTTTATTTTGGAAAAAAAACGACCATGTATAGTAAGGCGTTTTATTTTGGAAGAAAAACGACCATGTATAGTAAGGCGTTTTATTTTTGGAAAGAAAAAAAAACGACCATGTATAGTAAGGCGTTTTATTTTGGAAGAAAAACGACCATGTATAGTAAGGCGTTTTATTTTTGGAAATAAAAAACGACCATGTATAGTAAGGCGTTTTATTTTTTGAAAAAAAAACGACCATGTATAGTAAGGCGTTTTATTTTTTGAAAAAAAACGACCATGTACAGTAAGGCGTTTTATTTTTAGAAAAAAAACGACCATGTATAGTAAGCCGTTTTATTTTTGGAAAAAAAACGACCATGTATAGTAAGGCGTTTTATTTTTAGAAAAAAAAACGACCATGTATAGTAAGGCGTTTTATTTTTAGAAAAAAAAACGACCATGTATTGTAAGGCGTTTTATTTTGGAAGAAAAACTACCATGTATAGTAAGGCGTTTTATTTTGGAAAAAAAACGACCATGTATTGTAAGGCGTTTTATTTTTGGAAAAAAAACGACCATGTATAGTAAGGCGTTTTATTTTTGGAAAAAAAACGACCATGTATTGTAAGGCGTTTTATTTTGGAAGAAAAACTACCATGTATAGTAAGGCGTTTTATTTTTTGAAAAAAAACGACCATGTATAGTAAGGCGTTTTATTTTTTGAAAATAAACGACCATGTATAGTAAGGCGTTTTATTTTTTGAAAAAAAACGACCATGTATAGTAAGGCGTTTTATTTTTAGAAAAAAAAAACGACCATGTATAGTAAGCCATTTTATTTTTGGAAAAAAAACCACCATGTATAGTAAGCCGTTTTATTTTGGAAAAAAAACGACCATGTATAGTAAGGCGTTTTATTTTTGGGAAAAAAAAAAACGACCATGTATAGTAAGGCGTTTTATTTTTGGAAAGAAAAAAAACGACTATGTATAGTAAGGCGTTTTATTTTTGGAAAGAAAAAAAAACGACCATGTATAGTAAGGCGTTTTATTTTTGAAAAAAAAAACGACCATGTATAGTAAGGCGTTTTATTTTGGAAGAAAAATGACCATGTCTAGTAAGGCGTTTTATTTTTGGAAAAAAAAACGACCATGTATAGTAAGGAATTTTATTTTGGAAAAAAAAGGACCATGTATAGTAAGGCGTTTTATTTTGGAAGAAAAACGACCATGTATAGTAAGGCGTTTTATTTTGGAAGAAAAACGACCATGTATAGTAAGGCGTTTTATTTTTGGAAAAAAAACGACCATGTATAGTAAGGCGTTTTATTTTTTGAAAAAAAAAAAACGACCATGTATAGTAAGGCGTTGTATTTTTGAAAAAAAAACGACCATGTATAGTAAGGCGTTTTATGTTTGGAAAAAAAACGACCATGTATAGTAAGGCGTTTTATTTTGGGGAAAAAAAACGACCATGTATAGTAAGGCGTTTTATTTTTTGAAAATAAACGACCATGTATAGTAAGGCGTTTTATTTTTTGAAAAAAAAAAAAAAACGACCATGTATAGTAAGGCGTTTTATTTTTTGAAAAAAAAAAACGACCATGTATAGTAAGGTGTTTTATTTTTGGAAAAAAAACGACCATGTATAGTAAGGCGTTTTATTTTGGAAGAAAAACGACCATGTATAGTAAGGCGTTTTATTTTGGAAGAAAAACGACCATGTATAGTAAGGCGTTTTATTTTTGGAAAAAAAAACGACAATGTATAGTAAGGCGTTTTATTTTTGAAAAAAAAACAACGACCATGTATAGTCAGGCGTTTTATTTTTTTAAAAAAAAAAAAACGACCATGTACAGTAAGGCGTTTTATTTTTGGAAAGAAACAAAAACGACCATGTATAGTAAGGCGTTTTATTTTTGAAAAAAAACGACCATGTATAGTAAGGCGTTTTATTTTTGGAAAAAAAAACAAACGACCATGTATAGTAAGGCGTTTTATTTTTGGAAAGAAAAAAAAACGACCATGTATAGTAAGGCGTTTTATTTTTGAAAAAAAAAACGACCATGTATATAGTAAGGCGTTTTATGTTTGGAAAAAAAACGACCATATATAGTAAGGCGTTTTATTTTTTGAAAAAAAAAAAACGACCATGTCTAGTAAGGCGTTTTATTTTTGGAAAAAAAAAAAACAAACGACCATGTATAGTAAGGCGTTTTATTTTTGGAAAGAAAAAAAACGACCATGTATAGTAAGGCGTTTTATTTTTGGAAAGAAAAAAAAACGACCATGTATAGTAAGGCGTTTTATTTTTGAAAAAAAAAACGACCATGTATAGTAAGGCGTTTTATTTTGGAAGAAAAATGACCATGTCTAGTAAGGCGTTTTATTTTTGGAAAAAAAAACGACCATGTATAGTAAGGAATTTTATTTTGGAAAAAAAAGGACCATGTATAGTAAGGCGTTTTATTTTGGAAGAAAAACGACCATGTATAGTAAGGCGTTTTATTTTTGGAAAAAAAACGACCATGTATAGTAAGGCGTTTTATTTTTGGAAAAAAAACGACCATGTATTGTAAGGCGTTTTATTTTGGAAGAAAAACTACCATGTATAGTAAGGCGTTTTATTTTTTGAAAAAAAACGACCATGTATAGTAAGGCGTTTTATTTTTTGAAAATAAACGACCATGTATAGTAAGGCGTTTTATTTTTTGAAAAAAAAAAAAAAACGACCATGTATAGTAAGGCGTTTTATTTTTTGAAAAAAAAAAAAACGACCATGTATAGCAAGGTGTTTTATTTTTGGAAAAAAAACGACCATGTATAGTAAGGCGTTTTATTTTTGGAAAGAAAAAAAAAACGACCATGTATAGTAAGGCGTTTTATTTTGGAAGAAAAACGACCATGTATAGTAAGGCGTTTTATTTTTGGAAAAAAAAACGACCATGTATAGTAAGGCGTTTTATTTTTTGAAAAAAAACGACCATGTATAGTAAGGCGTTTTATTTTTTGAAAAAAAACGACCATGTATAGTAAGGCGTTTTATTTTTTGAAAAAAACCGACCATGTATAGTAAGGCGTTTTATTTTTGGAAAAAAAACGACCATGTATAGTAAGGCGTTTTATTTTTAGAAAAAAAAACGACCATGTATAGTAAGCCGTTTTATTTTTGGAAAAAAAACGACCATGTATAGTAAGGCGTTTTATTTTTAGAAAAAAAAACGACCATGTATAGTAAGCCGTTTTATTTTGGAAGAAAAACGACCATGTATAGTAAGGCGTTTTATTTTTGGAAAAAAAACGACCATGTATAGTAAGCCGTTTTATTTTGGAAAAAAAACGACCATGTATAGTAAGGCGTGTTATTTTTGGAAAAAAAACGACCATGTATAGTAAGGCGTTTTATTTTTGGAAAAAAAACGACCATGTATAGTAAGGCGTTTTATTTTGGGAAAAAAACGACCATGTATAGTAAGCCGTTTTATTTTGGAACAAAAACGACCATGTATAGTAAGGCGTTTTATTTTTGGAAAAAAAACGACCATGTAGAGTAAGGCGTTTTATTTTTGGAAAAAAAACGACCATGTATAGTAAGGCGTTTTATTTTGGGAAAAAAACGACCATGTATAGTAAGACGTTTTATTTTGGAATAAAAACGACCATGTATAGTAAGGCGTTTTATTTTGGAACAAAAACGACCATGTATAGTAAGGCGTTTTATTTTTGGAAAAAAAACGACCATGTATAGTAAGGCGTTTTATTTTTTGAAAAAAAACGACCATGTATAGTAAGGCGTTTTATTTTTGAGAAAAAAAAACGACCATGTATAGTAAGCCGTTTTATTTTGGAAAAAAAACGACCATGTATAGTTAGGCGTTTTATTTTGGAAGAAAAACGACCATGTATAGTAAGGCGTTTTATTTTGGAAAAAAAACGACCATGTATAGTAAGGCGTTTTATTTTTGGAAAAAAAACGACCATGTATAGTAAAGCATTTTATTTTGGAAAAAAACGACCATGTATAGTAAGGCGTTTTATTTTGGAAGAAAAACGACCATGTATAGTAAGGCGTTTTATTTTGGAAAAAAAACGACCATGTATAGTAAGGCGTTTTATTTTTGGAAAAAAAACGACCATGTATAGTAAAGCATTTTATTTTGGAAAAAAACGACCATGTATAGTAAGGCGTTTTATTTTTAGAAAAAAAAACGACCATGTATAGTAAAGCATTTTATTTTGGAAAAAAACGACCATGTATAGTAAGGCGTTTTATTTTGGAAGAAAAACGACCATGTATATTAAGGCGTTTTATTTTTGGGAAAAAAACAACCATGTATTGTAAGGCGTTTTATTTTGGAAGAAAAACTACCATGTATAGTAAGGCGTTTTATTTTTTGAAAAAAAAACGACCATGTATAGTAAGGCGTTTTATTTTTTGAAAAAAAAAAAACGACCATGTATAGTAAGGCGTTTTATTTTTGGAAAAAAAAACCCCGACCATGTATAGTAAGGCGTTTTATTTTTGGAAAAAAAACGACCATGTATAGTAAGGCGTTTTATTTTTGGAAAAAAAACGACCATGTATAGTAAGGCGTTTTATTTTGGGGAAAAAATGACCATGTATAGTAAGACGTTTTATTTTGGAATAAAAACGACCATGTATAGTAAGGCGTTTTATTTTGGAACAAAAAAACGACCATGTATAGTAAGGCGTTTTATTTTTGGAAAAAAAACGACCATGTAGAGTAAGGCGTTTTATTTTTGGAAAAAAAACGACCATGTATAGTAAGGCGTTTTATTTTGGGAAAAAAACGACCATGTATAGTAAGACGTTTTATTTTGGAATAAAAACGACCATGTATAGTAAGGCGTTTTATTTTGGAACAAAAACGACCATGTATAGTAAGGCGTTTTATTTTTGGAAAAAAAACGACCATGTATAGTAAGGCGTTTTATTTTTGGAAAAAAAACGACCATGTATAGTAAGGCGTTTTATTTTTGAGAAAAAAAAACGACCATGTATAGTAAGCCGTTTTATTTTGGAAAAAAAACGACCATGTATAGTTAGGCGTTTTATTTTGGAAGAAAAACGACCATGTATAGTAAGGCGTTTTATTTTGGAAAAAAAAACGACCATGTATAGTAAGGCGTTTTATTTTTGGAAAAAAAACGACCATGTATAGTAAAGCATTTTATTTTGGAAAAAAACGACCATGTATAGTAAGGCGTTTTATTTTTAGAAAAAAAAACGACCATGTATAGTAAAGCATTTTATTTTGGAAAAAAACGACCATGTATATTAAGGCGTTTTATTTTTGGGAAAAAAACAACCATGTATTGTAAGGCGTTTTATTTTGGAAGAAAAACTACCATGTATAGTAAGGCGTTTTATTTTTGGAAAAAAAAAAACCCGACCATGTATAGTAAGGCGTTTTATTTTTGGAAAAAAAACGACCATGTATAGTAAGGCGTTTTATTTTTTGAAAAAAAAAAAAAACGACCATGTATAGTAAGGCGTTTTATTTTTTGAAAAAAAAAAAACGACCATGTATAGTAAGGCGTTTTATTTTGGAAGAAAAACGACCATGTATAGTAAGGCATTTTATTTTTAGAAAAAAAAACGACCATGTATAGTAAGGCGTTTTATTTTGGAAAAAAAAAGACCATGTATAGTAAGGCGTTTTATTTTGGAATAAAAACGACCATGTATAGTAAGGCATTTTATTTTGGAAGAAAAACAACCATGTATAGTAAGGCGTTTTATTTTTGGAAAAAAAAACGACCATGTATAGTAAGGCATTTTATTTTTGAAAAAAAACGACCATGTATAGTAAGGCGTTTTATTTTGGGAGAAAAACGACCATGTATTTTAAGGTGTTTTATTTTTGGAAAAAAAACAACCATGTATTGTAAGGCGTTTTATTTTGGAAGAAAAACTACCATGTATAGTAAGGCGTTTTATTTTTTGAAAAAAAACGACCATGTATAGTAAGGCGTTTTATTTTTGGAAAAAAAAAAAAACGACCATGTATAGTAAGGCGTTTTATTTTTGGAAAAAAAACGACCATGTATAGTAAGGCGTTTTATTTTTGGAAAAAAAACGACCATGTATAGTAAGGCGTTTTATTTTTTGAAAAAAAACGACCATGTATAGTAAGGCGTTTTATTTTTTGAAAAAAAAAAAAACGACCATGTATAGTAAGGCGTTTTATTTTTGGAAAAAAAACGACCATGTATAGTAAGGCGTTTTATTTTTGGAAAGAAAAAAAAACGACCATGTATAGTAAGGCGTTTTATTTTTGGAAAAAAAACGACCATGTATAGTAAGGCGTTTTATTTTTTGAAAAAAAAACACCATGTATAGTAAGGCGTTTTATTTTTGGAAAAAAAACGACCATGTATAGTAAGGCGTTTTATTTTTAGAAAAAAAAAAAAACGACCATGTATAGTAAGGTGTTTTATTTTTGGAAAAAAAACGACCATGTATAGTAAGGCGTTTTATTTTTGGAAAGAAAAAAAAACGACCATGTATAGTAAGGCGTTTTATTTTGGAAGAAAAACGACCATGTATAGTAAGGCGTTTTATTTTTGGAAAAAAAACGACCATGTATAGTAAGGCGTTTTATTTTTTGAAAAAAAACGACCATGTATAGTAAGGCGTTTTATTTTTGGAAAAAAAACGACCATGTATAGTAAGGCGTTTTATTTTTAGAAAAAAAAACGACCATGTATAGTAAGCCGTTTTATTTTTGGAAAAAAAACGACCATGTATAGTAAGGCGTTTTATTTTTAGAAAAAAAAACGACCATGTATAGTAAGGCGTTTTATTTTTAGAAAAAAAACCGACCATGTATAGTAAGACGTTTTATTTTGGAATAAAAACGACCATGTATAGTAAGGTGTTTTATTTTGGAACAAAAACGACCATGTATAGTAAGGCGTTTTATTTTTGGAAAAAAAACGACCATGTATAGTAAGGCGTTTTATTTTTTGAAAAAAAACGACCATGTATAGTAAGGCGTTTTATTTTTGAGAAAAAAAAAACGACCATGTATAGTAAGCCGTTTTATTTTGGAAAAAAACCGACCATGTATAGTTAGGCGTTTTATTTTGGAAGAAAAACGACCATGTATAGTAAGGCGTTTTATTTTGGAAAAAAAACGACCATGTATAGTAAGGCGTTTTATTTTGGAAGAAAAACGACCATGTATAGTAAGGCGTTTTATTTTTGGAAAGAAAAAAAAACGACCATGTATAGTAAGGCGTTTTATTTTGGAAGAAAAACGACCATGTATAGTAAGGCGTTTTATTTTTGGAAAAAAAAAACGACCATGTATAGTAAGGCGTTTTATTTTTTGAAAAAAAACGACCATGTATAGTAAGGCGTTTTATTTTTTGAAAAAAAACGACCATGTACAGTAAGGCGTTTTATTTTTAGAAAAAAAACGACCATGTATAGTAAGCCGTTTTATTTTTGGAAAAAAAACGACCATATATAGTAAGGCGTTTTATTTTTAGAAAAAAAAACGACCATGTATAGTAAGGCGTTTTATTTTTAGAAAAAAAAACGACCATGTATTGTAAGCCGTTTTATTTTGGAAGAAAAACTACCATGTATAGTAAGGCGTTTTATTTTGGAAAAAAAACGACCATGTATTGTAAGGCGTTTTATTTTTGGAAAAAAAACGACCATGTATAGTAAGGCGTTTTATTTTTGGAAAAAAAACGACCATGTATTGTAAGGCGTTTTATTTTGGAAGAAAAACTACCATGTATAGTAAGGCGTTTTATTTTTTGAAAAAAAACGACCATGTATAGTAAGGCGTTTTATTTTTTGAAAATAAACGACCATGTATAGTAAGGCGTTTTATTTTTTGAAAAAAAACGACCATGTATAGTAAGGCGTTTTATTTTTAGAAAAAAAAAACGACCATGTATAGTAAGCCATTTTATTTTTGGAAAAAAAACCACCATGTATAGTAAGCCGTTTTATTTTGGAAAAAAAACGACCATGTATAGTAAGGCGTTTTATTTTTGGGAAAAAAAAAAACGACCATGTATAGTAAGGCGTTTTATTTTTGGAAAGAAAAAAAACGACTATGTATAGTAAGGCGTTTTATTTTTGGAAAGAAAAAAAAACGACCATGTATAGTAAGGCGTTTTATTTTTGAAAAAAAAAACGACCATGTATAGTAAGGCGTTTTATTTTGGAAGAAAAATGACCATGTCTAGTAAGGCGTTTTATTTTTGGAAAAAAAAACGACCATGTATAGTAAGGAATTTTATTTTGGAAAAAAAAAGGACCATGTATAGTAAGGCGTTTTATTTTGGAAGAAAAACGACCATGTATAGTAAGGCGTTTTATTTTGGAAGAAAAACGACCATGTATAGTAAGGCGTTTTATTTTTGGAAAAAAAACGACCATGTATAGTAAGGCGTTTTATTTTTTGAAAAAAAAAAAACGACCATGTATAGTAAGGCGTTGTATTTTTGAAAAAAAAACGACCATGTATAGTAAGGCGTTTTATGTTTGGAAAAAAAACGACCATGTATAGTAAGGCGTTTTATTTTGGGGAAAAAAAACGACCATGTATAGTAAGGCGTTTTATTTTTTGAAAATAAACGACCATGTATAGTAAGGCGTTTTATTTTTTGAAAAAAAAAAAAAAACGACCATGTATAGTAAGGCGTTTTATTTTTTGAAAAAAAAAAACGACCATGTATAGTAAGGTGTTTTATTTTTGGAAAAAAAACGACCATGTATAGTAAGGCGTTTTATTTTGGAAGAAAAACGACCATGTATAGTAAGGCGTTTTATTTTGGAAGAAAAACGACCATGTATAGTAAGGCGTTTTATTTTTGGAAAAAAAAACGACAATGTATAGTAAGGCGTTTTATTTTTGAAAAAAAACAACGACCATGTATAGTCAGGCGTTTTATTTTTTGAAAAAAAAAAAAACGACCATGTACAGTAAGGCGTTTTATTTTTGGAAAGAAACAAAAACGACCATGTATAGTAAGGCGTTTTATTTTTGAAAAAAAACGACCATGTATAGTAAGGCGTTTTATTTTTGGAAAAAAAAACAAACGACCATGTATAGTAAGGCGTTTTATTTTTGGAAAGAAAAAAAAACGACCATGTATAGTAAGGCGTTTTATTTTTGAAAAAAAAAACGACCATGTATATAGTAAGGCGTTTTATGTTTGGAAAAAAAACGACCATATATAGTAAGGCGTTTTATTTTTTGAAAAAAAAAAAACGACCATGTCTAGTAAGGCGTTTTATTTTTGGAAAAAAAAAAAACAAACGACCATGTATAGTAAGGCGTTTTATTTTTGGAAAGAAAAAAAACGACCATGTATAGTAAGGCGTTTTATTTTTGGAAAGAAAAAAAAACGACCATGTATAGTAAGGCGTTTTATTTTTGAAAAAAAAAACGACCATGTATAGTAAGGCGTTTTATTTTGGAAGAAAAATGACCATGTCTAGTAAGGCGTTTTATTTTTGGAAAAAAAAACGACCATGTATAGTAAGGAATTTTATTTTGGAAAAAAAAGGACCATGTATAGTAAGGCGTTTTATTTTGGAAGAAAAACGACCATGTATAGTAAGGCGTTTTATTTTTTGAAAATAAACGACCATGTATAGTAAGGCGTTTTATTTTTTGAAAAAAAACGACCATGTATAGTAAGGCGTTTTATTTTTAGAAAAAAAAAACGACCATGTATAGTAAGCCATTTTATTTTTGGAAAAAAAACGACCATGTATAGTAAGGCGTTTTATTTTTGGAAAAAAAAAAAAACGACCATGTATAGTAAGGCGTTTTATTTTTGGAAAGAAAAAAAACGACTATGTATAGTAAGGCGTTTTATTTTTGGAAAGAAAAAAAAACGACCATGTATAGTAAGGCGTTTTATTTTTGAAAAAAAAAACGACCATGTATAGTAAGGCGTTTTATTTTGGAAGAAAAATGACCATGTCTAGTAAGGCGTTTTATTTTTGGAAAAAAAAACGACCATGTATAGTAAGGAATTTTATTTTGGAAAAAAAAGGACCATGTATAGTAAGGCGTTTTATTTTGGAAGAAAAACGACCATGTATAGTAAGGCGTTTTATTTTGGAAAAAAAACGACCATGTATTGTAAGGCGTTTTATTTTTGGAAAAAAAACGACCATGTATAGTAAGGCGTTTTATTTTTGGAAAAAAAACGACCATGTATTGTAAGGCGTTTTATTTTGGAAGAAAAACTACCATGTATAGTAAGGCGTTTTATTTTTTGAAAAAAAACGACCATGTATAGTAAGGCGTTTTATTTTTTGAAAATAAACGACCATGTATAGTAAGGCGTTTTATTTTTAGAAAAAAAAAACGACCATGTATAGTAAGCCATTTTATTTTTGGAAAAAAAACGACCATGTATAGTAAGCCGTTTTATTTTGGAAAAAAAACGACCATGTATAGTAAGGCGTTTTATTTTTGGAAAAAAAAAAAAAACGACCATGTATAGTAAGGCGTTTTATTTTTGAAAAGAAAAAAAACGACTATGTATAGTAAGGCGTTTTATTTTTGGAAAGAAAAAAAAACGACCATGTATAGTAAGGCGTTTTATTTTTGAAAAAAAAAACGACCATGTATAGTAAGGCGTTTTATTTTGGAAGAAAAATGACCATGTCTAGTAAGGCGTTTTATTTTTGGAAAAAAAAACGACCATGTATAGTAAGGAATTTTATTTTGGAAAAAAAAGGACCATGTATAGTAAGGCGTTTTATTTTGGAAGAAAAACGACCATGTATAGTAAGGCGTTTTATTTTTTGAAAATAAACGACCATGTATAGTAAGGCGTTTTATTTTGGAAAAAAAAGACCATGTATAGTAAGGCGTTTTATTTTGGAATAAAAACGACCATGTATAGTAAGGCGTTTTATTTTGGAAGAAAAACGACCATGTATAGTAAGGCGTTTGATTTTTGGAAAAAAAACGACCATGTATAGTAAGGCGTTTTATTTTGGAATAAAAACGACCATGTATAGTAAGGCGTTTTATTTTGGAAGAAAAACTACCATGTATTGTAAGGCGTTTTATTTTTTTAAAAAAAACGACCATGTATAGTAAGGCGTTTTATTTTTGGAAAAAGAAACGACCATGTATAGTAAGGCGTTTTATTTTGGAATAAAAACGACCATGTATAGTAAGGCGTTTTATTTTGGAAGAAAAACTACCATGTATTGTAAGGCGTTTTATTTTTTGAAAAAAAACGACCATGTATAGTAAGGCGTTTTATTTTTGGAAAAAGAAACGACCATGTATAGTAAGGCGTTTTATTTTGGAAGAAAAACGACCATGTATAGTAAGGCGTTTTATTTTGGAAGAAAAACTACCATGTATTGTAAGGCGTTTTATTTTTTGAAAAAAAACGACCATGTATAGTAAGGCGTTTTATTTTTGGAAAAAAAACGACCATGTATAGTAAGGAGTTTTATTTTGGAAGAAAAACGACCATGTATAGTAAGGCGTTTTATTTTGGAAAAAAAACGACCATGTATAGTAAGGCCTTTTATTTTGGAAGAAAAACGACCATGTATAGTAAGGCGTTTTATTTTGGAATAAAAACGACCATGTATAGTAAGGCGTTTTATTTTTGGAAAAAAAAACGACCATGTATAGTAAGGCGTTTTATTTTTGAAAAAAAAAAACGACCATGTATAGTAAGCCGTTTTATTTTGGAAGAAAAACTACCATGTATATTAAGGCGTTTTATTTTGGAAAAAAAAGACCATGTATAGTAAGGCGTTTTATTTTGGAATAAAAACGACCATGTATAGTAAGGCGTTTTATTTTGGAAGAAAAACGACCATGTATAGTAAGGCGTTTGATTTTTGGAAAAAAAACGACCATGTATAGTAAGGCGTTTTATTTTTAGAAAAAAAAACGACCATGTTTTGTAAGGCGTTTTATTTTGGAAGAAAAACTACCATGTATTGTAAGGCGTTTTATTTTGGAAGAAAAATGACCATGTATAGTAAGGCGTTTTATCTTTGGAAAAAAAAACGACCATGTATAGTAAGGCGTTTTATTTTGGGAAAAAAACGACCATGTATAGTAAGGCGTTTTATTTTGGAATAAAAACGACCATGTATAGTAAGGCGTTTTATTTTGGAACAAAAACGACCATGTATAGGAGGGCGTTTTATTTTTGGAAAAAAAACGACCATGTATAGTAAAGCGTTTTATTTTTGAAAAAAAAAAGACCATGTATAGTAAGGCGTTTTATTTTGGAAT
Organism: Festucalex cinctus; assembly: GCF_051991245.1. NCBI lineage: Eukaryota > Metazoa > Chordata > Actinopteri > Syngnathiformes > Syngnathidae > Festucalex > Festucalex cinctus. The sequence continues at coordinate 12,451,443 of NC_135430.1, read as the reverse complement.
AAAAATGACCATGTATAGTAAGGCGTTTTATTTTGGAATAAAAACGACCATGTATAGTAAGGCGTTTTATTTTGGAATTAAAACGACCATATATAGTAAGGCGTTTTATTTTGGAAGAAAAACGACCATGTATAGTAAGGCGTTTTATTTTGGAAGAAAAACGACCATGTATAGTAGGGCGTTTAATTTTTGGAAAAAAAACGACCATGTATAGTAAGGTGTTTTATTTTGGAAGAAAAACGACCATGTATAGTAAGGCGTTTTATTTTTGGAAGAAAAAAAAAACCATGTATAGTAAGGTGTTTTATTTTTGAAAAAAAAAACGACCATGTATAGTAAGGCGTTTTATTTTGGAAAAAAAAAACGACCATGTATAGTAAGGCGTTTTATTTTTGGAAAAAGAAACGACCATGTATAGTAACGCGTTTTATTTTGGAAAAAAAACGACCATGCATAGTAAGGCGTTTTATTTTGGAATAAAAACGACCATGTATAGTAAGGCGTTTTATTTTGGAACAAAAACGACCATGTATAGTAAGGCATTTATTTTTTGAAAAAAAACGACCATGTATAGTAAGGCGTTTTATTTTGGAAAAAAAAGACCATGTATAGTAAGGCGTTTTATTTTGGAAGAAAAACTACCATGTATTGTAAGGCGTTTTATTTTTTGAAAAAAAACGACCATGTATAGTAAGGCGTTTTATTTTGGAATAAAAACGACCATGTATAGTAAGGCGTTTTATTTTTTGAAAAAAAAACGACCATGTATAGTAAGGCGTTTTATTTTTGAAAAAAAAAAACGACCATGTATAGTAAGCCGTTTTATTTTGGAATAAAAACGACCATGTATAGTAAGGCGTTTTATTTTGGAAGAAAAACGACCATGTATAGTAAGGCGTTTGATTTTTGGAAAAAAAACGACCATGTATAGTAAGGCGTTTTATTTTTAGAAAAAAAAACGACCATGTATTGTAAGGCGTTTTATTTTGGAAGAAAAACTACCATGTATTGTAAGGCGTTTTATTTTTTGAAAAAAAACGACCATGTATAGTAAGGCGTTTTATTTTTGGAAAAAAAACGACCATGTATAGTAAGGCCTTTTATTTTGGAAGAAAAACGACCATGTATAGTAAGGCGTTTTATTTTGGAATAAAAACGACCATGTATAGTAAGGCGTTTTATTTTTTGAAAAAAAAACGACCATGTATAGTAAGGCGTTTTATTTTTGAAAAAAAAAAACGACCATGTATAGTAAGCCGTTTTATTTTGGAAGAAAAACTACCATGTATATTAAGGCGTTTTATTTTGGAAAAAAACGACCATGTATAGTAAGGCGTTTTATTTTGGAAGAAAAACGACCATGTATAGTAAGGCGTTTGATTTTTGGAAAAAAAACGACCATGTATAGTAAGGCGTTTTATTTTTAGAAAAAAAAACGACCATGTATTGTAAGGCGTTTTATTTTGGAAGAAAAACTACCATGTATTGTAAGGCGTTTTATTTTTTGAAAAAAAACGACCATGTATAGTAAGGCGTTTTATTTTTGGAAAAAAAACGACCATGTATAGTAAGGCCTTTTATTTTGGAAGAAAAACGACCATGTATAGTGAGGCGTTTTATTTTTTGAAAAAAAATGACCATGTATAGTAAGGCATTTTATTTTTAGAAAAAAAAACGACCATGTATAGTAAGGCGTTTTATTTTGGAAAAAAAACGACCATGTATAGTAAGGCCTTTCATTTTGGAAGAAAAACGACCATGTATAGTAAGGCGTTTTATTTTGGAATAAAAACGACCATGTATCGTAAGGCGTTTTATTTTTGGAAAAAAAAACGACCATGTATAGTAAGGCGTTTTATTTTTGAAAAAAAAAAACGACCATGTATAGTAAGCCGTTTTATTTTGGAAGAAAAACTACCATGTATATTAAGGCGTTTTATTTTGGAAAAAAACGACCATGTATAGTAAGGCGTATTATTTTCGTTTTTCTTCCAAAATAAAACGGCTTACTATACATGGTCTTTTTTTTTTTCAAAAATAAAACGCCTTACTATACATGGTCGTTTTTTTTTCTAAAAATAAAATGCCTTACTATACATGGTCATTTTTTTTCAAAAAATAAAACGCCTCACTATACATGGTCGTTTTTCTTCCAAAATAAAACGGCTTACTATACATGGTCGTTTTTTTTCCAAAAATAAAACGCCTTACAATACATGGTAGTTTTTCTTCCAAAATAAAACGCCTTACTATACATGGTCTTTTTTTTTCCAAAATAAAACGCCTTACTATACATGGTCGTTTTTATTCCAAAATAAAACGCCTTACTATACATGGTCGTTTTTTTCCCAAAATAAAACGCCTTACTATACATGGTCTTTTTTTTCCAAAATAAAACGCCTTACTATACATGGTCTTTTTTTTCCAAAATAAAATGCCTTACTATACATGGTCGTTTTTTTTCCAAAATAAAATGCCTTACTATACATGGTCATTTTTCTTCCAAAATAAAACGCCTTACTATACATGGTCTTTTTTTTTCCAAAATAAAACGCCTTACTATACATGGTCGTTTTTTTTCCAAAAATTAAACGCCCTACTATACATGGTCGTTTTTCTTCCAAAATAAAACGCCTTACTATACATGGTCGTTTTTCTTCCAAAATAAAACGCCTTACTATACATGGTCGTTTTTCTTCCAAAATAAAACGCCTTACTATACATGGTCTTTTTTCTTCCAAAATAAAACGCCTTACTATACATGGTCGTTTTTATTCCAAAATAAAACGCCTTACTATACATGGTCTTTTTTTTTCCAAAATAAAACGCCTTACTATACATGGTCGTTTTTATTCCAAAATAAAACGCCTTACTATACATGGTCGTTTTTTTCCCAAAATAAAACGCCTTACTATACATGGTCGTTTTTTTTTCCAAAAATAAAACGCCTTACTATACATGGTCATTTTTCTTCCAAAATAAAACGCCTTACTATACATGGTCGTTTTTCTTCCAAAATAAAACGCCTTACTATACATGGTCGTTTTTTTTCCAAAATAAAACGCCTTACTATACATGGTCGTTTTTCTTCCAAAATAAAACGCCTTACTATACATGGTCATTTTTCTTCCAAAATAAAACGCCTTACTATACATGGTCGTTTTTCTTCCAAAATAAAACGCCTTACTATACATGGTCGTTTTTTTTCCAAAATAAAACGCCTTACTATACATGGTCGTTTTTCTTCCAAAATAAAACGCCTTACTATACATGGTCGTTTTTTTTCCAAAATAAAACGGCTTACTATACATGGTCGTTTTTTTTTTTCAAAAATAAAACGCCTTACTATACATGGTCGGTTTTTTTCAAAAAATAAAACGCCTTACTATACATGGTCGTTTTTCTTCCAAAATAAAACGGCTTACTATACATGGTCGTTTTTTTTTTCAAAAATAAAACGCCTTACTATACATGGTCGTTTTTTTTTCTAAAAATAAAATGCCTTACTATACATGGTCATTTTTTTTCAAAAAATAAAACGCCTCACTATACATGGTCGTTTTTCTTCCAAAATAAAACGGCTTACTATACATGGTCGTTTTTTTTCCAAAAATAAAACGCCTTACAATACATGGTAGTTTTTCTTCCAAAATAAAACGCCTTACAATACATGGTCGTTTTTTTTTCAAAAAATAAAACGCCTTACTATACATGGTCTTTTTTTTCCAAAATAAAACGCCTTACTATACATGGTCGTTTTTTTTTCTAAAAATAAAATGCCTTACTATACATGGTCGTTTTTTTTCAAAAAATAAAACGCCTTACTATACATGGTCGTTTTTGTTCCAAAATAAAACGCCTTACTATACATGGTCGTTTTTATTCCAAAATAAAACGCCTTACTATACATGGTCGTTTTTTTCCCAAAATTAAATGCCTTACTATACATGGTCGTTTTTTTTCCAAAATAAAACGCGTTACTATACATGGTCGTTTCTTTTTCCAAAAATAAAACGCCTTACTATACATGGTCGTTTTTTTTTTCCAAAATAAAACGCCTTACTATACATGGTCGTTTTTTTTTTCAAAAAATAAAACGCCTTACTATACATGGTCGTTTTTTTTCCAAAAATAAAACGCCTTACTATACTATTTTTGGAAAAAAAACGAGCATGTATAGTAAGGCGTTTTATTTTTTGAAAAAAAAAAAAAAAAAAGACCATGTATTGTACGGCATTTCATTTTGGGGAAAAAACGACCATGTATAGTAAGGCGTTTTATTTTGGAAGAAAAATGACCATGTATAGTAAGGCGTTTTATTTTGGAAAAAAAACGACCATGTATAGTAAGGCGTTTTATTTTGGAATAAAAACGACCATGTATAGTAAGGCATTTTATTTTGGAACAAAAACGACCATGTATTTTAAGGCGTTTTATTTTTTGAAGAAAAAAAAAACGACCATGTATAGTAAGGCGTTTTATTTTTGGAAAAAAAACGACCATGTATAGTAAGGTGTTTTATTTTGGGAAAAAAAACGACCATGTATAGTAAGGCGTTTTATTTTGGAAGAAAAACGACCATGTATTTTAAGGCGTTTTATTTTTGGGAAAAAAACGACCATGTATTGTAAGGCGTTTTATTTTGGAAGAAAAACGACCATGTATCGTAAGGCGTTTTATTTTTGGAAAAAAAACGACCATGTATAGAAAGGCGTTTTATTTTTCGAAAAAAAAAAAAACGACCATGTAAGGCGTTTTATTTTTGGAAAAAAAACGAGCATGTATAGTAAGGCTTTTTATTTTTTGAAAAAAAAAAAAAAAAAAAAGACCATGTATAGTAAGGCGTTTTATTTTATTTTTAAAACAACCATGTATTGTAAGGCATTTTATTAAAAAAAAAACAAAAAAAAACGACCATGTATAGTAAGGCGTTTTATTTTTGAAAAAAAACGACCATGTATAGTAAGGCGTTTTATTTTGGAAGAAAAACGACCATGTATTTTAAGGCATTTTATTTTTGGAAAGAAAACGACCATGTATAGTAAAGCGTTTTTTTTTTTTTTTTTGTTTTTTTTTTTTAAACGACCATGTATAGTAAGGCTTTTTAAAAAAAAAATTTAAACGACCAAGTAACTTAGTAAGACGTTTTTTTTTTTTTTTTTTAATGAAAACAACAACAAAAAAACATTAAGGTGTTGTTTTTTTAAACGACCATGCGATTAATAATTTTATTTTCCTGTTTTCTGGCTAACTAAGAATGGATTCTTGCTAAAGTTTTACAAACTAAAACAAAATAAGTCACTTGAATCAAGCACAATTAATGACGATTCAAGGCGCAGAAGTGCAATTTTAAAATGACGTACGATACCACAAATGGCACCCAATCCCTTCTTGCTTGGGGCCCCTGTGAATGTTGCTACGCCACTGCCACAAGATGGCAGCAAAGCTGTTAAAACCGAGATGATCATCAAACACCAGCACCATGCAGCTAGCTAACTTGCAAGCTAGTTGGATAAAGATGGATAGCAACACACACCTGCGCTTGTCCATTCATATTTCATGCGGTTGATTCAACTGCGATTAGTCATGTAAATAAAATGGAATTTGCTTAGTGTTCCCTGCAGTTCATTTCCATTTATATTGAATTAGGGGCAGCACCGGGGAGACGAATGACGGCGCCAGATTACAGGCCAATTTCGTCCATTGTGTCGTGTAATTAAGGAGGCGCAAAGGAAGCGAGGGAGGGAAAAAACAAAAACAAAAAAACCACAAGGCCAGATGCTCTCCGAGCTCCGTTTGGACAACGGTGACAGCTCTTTGTTGGCCATATTGCGTTTCTTACCTGTGGGAGCAAACGGCTTTTTTTTGTTGTTTTTTTTAGGGAGGGATATTTATCACTGCAACATTATTCCTACCATGCTTTTCTCCACAGGATCAATATGTGTCTTATTATGAGGCGGTTACCTGGGTGATGAGATGGCCTTCAATATGAGGGGGTGAGCAATCCATCATCATTTAATTAACTCACACAAACAAAAACAACAATATCAAAGAGTCTTGATAATTACAAGCTGCTTTTTTTTTTTTTTTTAGTCCAGCCATTCACGTTTGAAAAGCAAAATACTGGCTTGAGTGCTTTTCATTTGTCGCTTTTGTCTTCAAAGGGGCTGTCATTATAGGCTAGCAGCACTATGGAAACAATTTAAAACATGAGGTATCTGAAATAAATCACTATTCAAGAATCAATATTACATAATTCATGAAAACAAATATGACACCGCATAAATTTGTGATGTTATAAACAGTAAGATATGCTTTTTGGTCAGAAATAATCGTTTGCGGATGTCGGCCTGGGCTTGGTTGTGTCGTGCAGGGCTCCAGGGTCGCTTAGCAACAGCAGTGCGCATGCGTGGCTGATATTGACGGACGCTTGCTTGAGCCAGGCTGACCTACCCGCCGTCATCGTCATCACTGGTGCTCCTTGTGTCAACATGCCAACCTGTGCGAGTCTGCCGGTGTGTGACCTTGCAAACACAAGCATGCAGGAATTCTCCACAAAACAAAGCAAAATACGTGCCTTCATGCGCTTGTTTTTGATGGCGTACTGTTTACAAACTCAGTGAAAATGGTAGCCTCCAAGGGAACATTCGAAGACGCTTTTATTTTGTTTATTTATTCACTTTTGTTTTTATTGGCGGGGGGAGAGGTAATAAAAAAAAAAAAAGGTGCCTTTTACAAAACGTAATACTGTTCAGGTTTGGTTATGCTTTACCAAGCAGATAAAGTACTGCATTGTATGAGAATAAACCTGCAGCATTACCTACAAACCGCCACAAGGTGGTAGTGCTGCTCTACAAAACACTTGTAAGCCATTTTTTGTTTTGACCGTTTTAGCGCCTAAAATTGTTAATTTTACTTAAGACATTTGACGTTTTACTATTTTAATTTAAAAACCAGTAACCAAATCTTAAATGAAGGCAGAATTTCTTGATGTCATGTGCCTAATAAAGTGGCTGTTGGGTGGGATAGAAAGCGCAGGCAGTCTAAGTGGTGAAGGTGAGTCGCCTGTACTGAGAAGAACAAATGAGTTATTAGGTTACACACACAAAACATGATGATGACAAACATTAAAACCAAAGTCAGTCTCCAAGCAACGTGTCAAACCAAATCAAAGTGTGACAAGAAAACACACGGTGCAACTTGCAACAACCTTCTAACACAACCACAAGTCAAGTTTTATTGAACATTCCTCATGGTGTTAATCAATGGCATTCCTAGTACAAAATGGCAAGAGCAAAGTCCGATCATGCGGTGTGCTTTTCATAACAAAAAAAAAAAAGTTACATGTTATTCACACATGATGATAACAGGTTAGCGAGGTGAAGTTACAAAGAATTAAGAAAGGGCCGAGGAACCATTTGTGGGGCTTTTTTTTCTTTGCTTTTTTCGCCAAACAGTGACAGTGAAATTTCATATGATTTCATAAGTGAAATCCCCACCACAGGTTGCCTGACCCTGACTTAACGTGTTAAAGCACCTGACATGCCAAAAATTAAAAATTAAAAAATGGATTTGAACAGGATACAAATACAAATTACTAAATGTCTAAAGTTGCTTTGTGCGTGTGCTGAGCTGAACCGAACGACTCTGAACAAAATGGAAATAAATACGCAGCTAACAACAACAACAACAAAAAAAAAGAAAAAAAAAGAAAAAAAAGAGGCTACTCCCTCCGAGAGGCTGCAACAGCAGACACAGGCGGTGCTTTCGGGTGTTTGACTGTCAAACGGCACGTTTACTTGTCATTCAGTCGTAGCAGCTGCTCCTCACCGTTAACTGTCAGCGACTTGAGCTGGCCGTCCTCCTCCACCTCCACGCGCTCCTGCCCGTTCTCCACCGTCCTGTCCACAAGCACACACCATTACTCGTCGAACAGGTCATTTGCATATTTTGAAAAGCTTTACAGTATGTAAGACAAATGTATTAGTAGCAGATGTCATTCTTCGTACAAGTATATGCTTTGGGAGGCTTAAAAATGGCTGGAGGACCGCAAATGGCCCCCGGGTCAGAGTTTGGACACCACTGGTCTGACTATTCTATAATAGATTCACCATTATTAAAGAAGCCAAATAATATCAAACATTTGCCAGTGAAGTAATGCAGAGTTGAGTATGGTATTTAAGAATTTATACTTTTAAACGACCATGTGTATATATATGTATATAGTAAGACGTCTTTTTTTTTTAACGACCATGTAGTAAGGCGTTTTTTTTTTTTTTTTTTTTAAATGACCATGTACATTAAGGCGTCTTGGAGGGGGCGTTGTGGGGGGGGTGGACCAAAAACGTCATGTATCGTATTTATTTATTTTTTAAATCAAGTGTTTTTACATTGGTTTTTTTAAATGACCATATACATTAAGGCGTCTTAAAAAAAACAACAACAAAAAAAACACGATCATGTATGGTGAGTTTATTTTATTTTTTTAATCGACCATGTATACTAAAAAAAATATAATATAGTACAGTGTTTTTCAACCCTGGTCCTCAGGGCACACTATCCAGCCTATTTTATTTATTTATTTATTTTTAAATGTGTATATTAAGGCGACTTTAAAAAAAAAAAAAGAAAAGACCATTTATTGTGAGTTTTTTTTTTTTAAACATGTATAGTAAAGCATTTTTAAAAAGGAGTTTTTCTTTAACGGTCATGTATAAATAAGTAAGCCGTTGTTTTTGTTTTGTAAATGATCATGTACATTAAGGCATGTTTAAAAAAAAACACAAAAAAAACGATCATGTACCGTGAGTTTTTTTTTTCTTTTTAGCGACCATGTATAGTTAGGCTTTCTTTTTTTTTTTTTTTTTTTAAATGACCATGTATATTAAGGTGTCTTTAAAAACAAAACGAAAAAAAACCCATTACCATGTATGGTAAGGCGGGTTTTTTTGTTTTGTTTTTTTAAATAATGAACATGTCAGGCATTTTTTCCCCCCAAAACATCCATATATAGTATTAGTAATGCATTTTGTTAAATGACTATGTATATTAAGGCTGATTTTTGTTGTTGTAGTAAATATGTGCATTTGTATGTGCATAGTAAGGTTATATTTATTAATTTATTTATACTTGGTATTAAATATTCTGAAAAAAAGAAATCCAGCCATCCAGTTTCTGCCTCTAAATAAGTGCAATACATACCGCTTGGTAGTAATTTTTCTGCCGTTGATGAACTTTGTCGAAGTAGACACCGATTTGAAGTTGCCCATCGCTCCTCCGCCTCCGGCTCCTCCTCCTCCGGCGCCAAACGACGAGAAGGAGGAGAACCCGCTGCCGCCCATGTCACCGAATGCGTTAAAACCTTCACATAGGGGACGGGCGTGTTTGCCAAAGGGGCGTCAACACATTCGTTAGGGATGGCCCGTACGCACCTGAGTCGAACGTGAACCCCCCGATATCGAAGAGTCCTCCGCCTCCTGTCCGGGTTCGGGTGGCCCCCCTGTGGCGAGGGTGCCCAATAAAGTCGTTGAATGGATCATTGTCTGAAAAAAGAAAGAAAAAAAAATCACATTACAAGCTCAGTTTTGTGTTGAAAGTCTAATTTTTTCTGAACGTCTCACTCAACCTCAGACAATAAAAAGATCTACCCTGAGGACATCTCAGAACTGCATTAGCTGTGTGCTCCCTCTAGAGGGCGCCAGAGGAGAAATGAGGCCAAACTGTCCTACTTTTCTTTCCCATTTGGAACTCAAGTATTACAAAATATGTGCAGACAGCTTTGTTGCCATTCACGGAATACGACAAACCCGAAGAAGCTCAACTGAAAAATGTGGTCCACATTTAAGCGACCAGTGTATTTCCACGTGCCGCCGTTATTGCTGGCGCTTGAACACGGTGGCTATTTTGGACAGCATTCCAGCCGGATTATGTCGACGCACGCATTCATCCTGTGGCCCAGCTCCATATTTAGAGCTGGCCCGGGCCGTCCAGCCTGCATGCCTTCCGCGCGAGCGGGCTCGCCACCAGCCGGCCTCCTCTTGCCGCTGTCGTCGTACACGTCTGATACGCGGCTTGTGACATCATCGGCTGTCTCGCGGTGGCCGGGGATGATGATGAGTGATGATTTCTGCCTCTTAATGGGATTTAATAACCGCGCCAAGGGCAAATTAAATGGCGCTCCAACAGAGGAGATACTTAATGTTTGGCAGCATCCTCGGGAATGTGTGTGCTGTCTCCCAAGTCCTAAACTCCACCCCAGCACAAGTTCAGTTAGAAAGGAGCCATAAAGTCAAATTAATGGCCAAAGCCCTAGCATGATTATTTTTAAACTTTGTGTTTCATAGTCATCAATATTTTTCGCAATTTGCTTGGGCTGACTTTTAATTCATGGTTTATTTGACTTTATTCAGAACAAGCCCCGCCCCTAAAACCAAAACAGATTCATTTAAGGCTTCAAGAGGAACTTGGGGGGGATCACAATTAGATTATTTTTAAAAATCGTTCAGTGCTACTATTTGCCCCAATCCAATAATGTACCTGGATAACCCAAACAAAGTCTTGTTGTTGTTGTTTGGAGATGAATGTTTGTAGTCCCCCCGTTTGCAAAGGTGCACACTTACTGAATAAATCTGCAAACGGATCTCTGCCGCCAAAGAATTCCCGGAAGACGTCCTCGGGGTTTCGGAATGTGAAGCCGTAGTCACCAAAGTGATTGTTGTAGCCTGTGTGGCAAATGAAAGAAAAAACATTTATCATTTTTTATTTATTTATTTGACAATTTTGAGGAGGATTTTTCCCGGCTCAAATTTGACCATTCTGATTCAAACAAATAAATCACTTTGTGGGAGGTATTTATATGCATTTTTGTCACTTCTTTTTTACTATATTAAAAGAAAAACTAATATTAGAGCATCATTATTATTTGTCAGTACAAAATGCTATTTTATTGATAAAAAAAAAAATAGACGCGTGTGTACAAATGAGGGCGTGTTCATCTCCTTACCTCCTCCACCGCCTCCTCCTGCAGACAGCCCTTCTTTACCATATTTGTCGTAAACAGTCCTCTTGTCTTCTACGTGGGGATGACGAGAAAGACGGAAATGTTTGAAGGAAACGTCAATCAGGCACGTTTTGTTGCGTTTGATTTAACGTCGTCGTCCTTCTCACCATCTGAGAGCACCTCGTAAGCCTCAGACAGCTCTTTGAACCTCTTCTCGGCCTCCTCCTTGTTTTCGGGGTTCTTGTCCGGATGCCACTTTAACGCCAGTTTTCTGTAGCTGGAACACAGTAACAAACGCACGTTCGAGCTGAGAAAAGGTCGAGGTCAGTGTTGGCTGAGTCGCCTGTTTGTGAGGCGGACAAAACATGAGGGTATGCGAGTCGCTTACGGCTCATTGGTTGGAAAGTCACAGTTGCTCTGTGCGTCAGTTGGTGATAAAGAGCAGATCTAATCTTAAGTGGGTGCACTGATAAGCTGGTCAATACTCTAAGATGTCACAAAATGGCACTGAAGCCCAGTCTAAAACCTCACAATACTGTCATTATTATGGTAATGTGGAGAGGCTGGCAATATTTAAAAAACAAAAAAGAACAAATCAAACAATACTGTGTCACATTATTGTCATTTGCTTCTATTGGCTCAGCAGCGCAAAGTATCATGATCTATGTGGTTCACCATGCTGTGTTCGGCTGAAGCGGGCAAAAAGTAATGTTTTTGATGGAGATGTTGAAAAATATTTGCTGCTATAACTGATTTATGGGGGTGATAACTACCGCAGTGGCCAAAACATTCCTAATTAAAATTAAAATACACTAATAAACCAACCACCAGAGGGTGCTAGAGCAGTACAAATGGAATACAACTTCACTTTTTGAACGAATGTGCTGCTTTTAAAAGGGATACTTCACTTATTTAGCCCATTATAGCAATAAAAAGTTAATATTTTGTCTATAATTAATTTGATACTTTCATTATTTTTGCATTTTCAACTTGCTGTCGACTGAAAATGACATCACAAGGGCTCAGGTAACCAATCACAGCTCAACTGTTTTCTAGGTTTGCTCATGTGACATTCACAAGCCGAGCTGAGATTGGTTACCTGAGCCTTATGTCATTTTCAGTCGACGGCAAGTTGCAAAATGTGTTTTTAAAAGGTATTAATTGTACATGAAAAATAATGAAAATATCAAATTTATTATAGGCAAAATGTTAATGTTTAACTGCCAAAAATGGCTAAATAAGTAAAGTATCCGTTTAATATCGTGACATGACGATGAGATATCGTGACAGTTTTTTAATATCGCAACATTGCCATTATCATGACATTCCTAGTATTTAATCTAGTGATATAAGCAATGTTAGGCATTTTTAGGGTTGCATTGATTAGGATACTTGTAACACTAAATTTGCCTTTTTTTTTTTTTTTTTTAATCTTCCTAGGTATCTTTTAAAACAGCTGTGTACCAGAGAAATAATGTAAATAGAAATAACTCACCTCACAAGTTTCAATATGACTCAGTGGTAAAGAATGACAATGCAGTTTCATATTGAAAATTGTGGAGGGAGTGTCATCGCAATAGACTACAGCGACATATAACATAATGACAGGTTATCTGAAAACAAACAAAACATGTTGAACTACATTATAGCAACACTTGGGCATGCATTCTCTAAACTCTGTGAAATAGGGGTGTCAAAAAAAATCGATTCGGCGATATATCGCGATACTACATCGCGCGATTCTCGAATCGATTCAATAATCGGCAGAACCGATTTTTTTTTTTTTTTTTTTTTTTTTTAGGATTCACACCTTGAGCATGGAAGAATGTTATATGAACGGCACATTAAGCCTTAATATTTTTATTTTAATGCTGTTCAAACATGAAACAGATTACAACCTCTATAAGACTGAAATTTCAGATAAATAAATAATACATTTTCATATAAATCTTACACTCTACAAGCTTACTGATTAGTATTTTCTAAATATGAATGGAAAAAAATCGCAACAATCGACTTATAAATTCGTATCGGGATTAATCGGTATCGAATCGAATCGTGACCTGTGAATCGTGATACGAATCGAATCGTCAGGTACTAGGCAATTCACACCCCTACTGTGAAATAATATTACTGCAGCTCACTTGTGACCATCTTATTGTAGAAACAAATTACTGAATTTGCTCAATAAATATTGGGAAACACTAGACTGTGACACACTCGGGTTACACCGCTTGCTGTAGGAACACAACTTTTAACCCTGTAAATAATAATTTCTTTTCACAGACAAATTTCACACTGAATAAGCAGAAGAACGTAAACTTCCTCTGTTGTGGTCGACTAACGAGGAAAGTATTTCCTCTCCGGAGACATGTCATTAAAGAGCACACTTACGCTTTTTTGATGTCGGCTTGCGTTGCATTTTTGTGTACGCCGAGTACCTGGTAGTACTCCACCATGGCTCACTTGGACAATGAGGGGCTCCTGCGCAGAGAGACGAGCGGGTCAATCGTGTTCAAACGAGAAGCAATAAGCATTCACTGATAAACGGACGGCGCAAAAAGTGTGAAAAGCAAAAAGCTAGCGTGGCCCTGAGGCTGTCAAAATAAAATCAGGTCGGCGGAACGTGACCAAGAATGAAGCGTGCTAAGCTTACGACAAGTCAGAACAGGTCACACGCACGCACACGTCTGCTGAATGTAGACAATTCTTGTTATCCTAACATCGTTGGATTATATTTTTTGTTCAAACTAAGTGAACGGTCATAAACTACAACAAATTATTGTACATAATGGTAGCTTTGTTTACTAAATTGGACACAGTTAAACCGGACAAAAATACATGAGAACGTCAGCTAATTCTTTGAATTTGCTTGTCAAACTACGAAATAATATAAAAGGACAAAGACGTCAATTGAGTCATTTGTGTTGAGTCACTAAGAAAAAATGTCCACACTGTTTTTTTTCTTCGTCCTCCAAGAAGCAGGACGTGCCTATGCAACATACAAACACCAGCAAGCATTTGAGAAAATATTAACATTGAATATACATGTACAATAGCAGCTAAATGTCTGCTTCAGTATGATGTAACAACTAACTGGCTTCTTCTGGTGTACTCGAGGGAGTGGGAGGCACTCGGGGGCAGCATGTTGCCAGTTTTCTGTCCACATGCAGGACAGAAAAAAATAATAATAATCTGCTGTGTAGTTTGGCCAAAAGCCTTATTTTCACAAGAGCTAAATATATTTTTGCTCCCAACATTAAGAGCAAAGAGCAAAAAAAAAAAAAGATGCATTTCCCCAACAAACTGTAAACAAGACATCTGTTGAGCAAACATGTCAAACGATACTCATGCGCTGTTGACCTTACGGAAATAGCGCAACAACCCCGCTGTCTTTCTACACGTCCATTTCAATGACGGTAAAAAAAACACACATGGTCGTCATGGCGAAAAGATACACAAGGTCCGACTGTTTACACCGCGACGTTTGTCAGGCCCCGTTTTGCCGGCTATTTATATCAGTGGCCTTTGCAGTTTACATTGTGGTTGTGCTATGAGCATGTGGGGGGGATTTTGGCAGTGCCAGTGTAAGGTGGGTTATGTGCTAACTGCCATGTTGAACAGCAGCTAATAGTACGAGAACAACAAGCATGCATGCTGACTCCAAGGTGTTTTTTTTGTTTGTTTTTTTTTCCCCCCAGCGGACACCATCAAGCAGACTCCGGAACTAAAGATGTGGGTCAATCAATGTGTGATGCTTGAGGCAACCGCACATAATGTCATTTTCTGGGATTGTGCTGAGAAATGGTATAAAGCTAGCATCAGTGTAGTTGTGCCGCACATGGACACAAACTAAACGCATGCACCCACATGAGAACGAGCAGGATAAAAGCAGAATGGCCTCATTCTGAAGGTCACGTGACCATCAAAAGAGGTGGCTGAAAGGTCTGGAGACAAAATGGTCGTTCGTGGAATTTACTCTGTCGTTAGTGTTTTTACTGATAAGAATTTCCCCCAGGGCAAATTTGCAGTAACAGAAAAGTCCACAACAGGGTGGACCACTCAATATCGGCAAAAATGTAACTGACACGGGTGTTGGGGCCACACAGACAAGAAAGTAATTACACAATTTCAAAAATATTCATCTTTTTTTTTAAAAACGTTTTTTCTTAATTTCCAACTTGTTTGTTGAAATGTACCATAATGTTACGTAAAAAACGTATTTGGACTTTTCCTGAGAAAAATTACACTTACTTTCATTGGCATTTTGGGGGTGAGGGGACAATTTATGACCACTATTTAAACTATTTCTTTTCCCAATTTCTCACAAAATTACGACTTATCTGAAATAGAATTTTTTTTTCAAAATCATGTACATTAATTCATTATGTATGTTGTGAGCAAACGTGAAAAAGTTTCTGAACGATGACGTCACAAGCTCACAACCACCCCTCAAACATTTGTCACACGTGCGCCGAGTGTTTAAAGTGGGAGTGGAAAATTACAACGACTTTATCATATTAAAATTCAACTCGAGAAACGTTTAACGGGAGCCGAATGAATACTTTAATCGTGTATTCCCTCACCACAGCCGGTTATTAGATGACAACTTATTCGATCAAGTAACAGTTGGAAACGTTACGAAAAGTAGCGACGTTACAAGTGAAGTTTTGTTAGGATGGAGACGCATTCAAGTAGCTATTGTTTAATATTAACACTTGTGTGTGTTAATATTCAGTTTGTATTAAGACATTTTAAAAGTGTAAAAACGTTTGGCTAAAGCTCGAACTTCCCGGGTAATTTTTTTTGCAGTGTTTCAAGCTAGCCCCGGTGCATTTATCTTCCCTAAATATACAAAAAAAAAAAATAAATTACTTTAACTTGAGCAAATGTGGCAAAGATACACTATAAATACACAAACAGCGGTTCTCGTTAAACGTGCACTCACACGGTTGGTTGATGGAAGCTGGCCCGACCCGACGAAGCTCCTGTAGCCGCTTTGGCTCTCCCTTTTGACGGCCAGCAGCAGTCGATGGCACCGCGAGGCTGCTGGCTCTCCACCGCCGACCTACTGGAAACTTGCTGCTGCCGTTGCGTTCACCAACCGTCGGAGATTAGCCTGTAAACAACAGCGAAGGTGGTTTCTATTTATCGTACACATTCAACAGTTGTTAAAACGTGTCAACGTAGTTGTTTAAACAAAATCCAGGGTTTTATTTTATTTTATTTGTATTCACTCGATGCCACTTCTATGAAGAACAGCTGACATATACGTCTACTATACGAGGCGTACGCGAAGGCAGCACACCGTTCAGCGCCGACTGAGCTTTTTGCGCATCTGCGATGACGCACCACACGAGGACGCAATAAGACCGCCTTTAACGTCCGAGCGTCGTAAATAAACTGGTATTTAGTCACTGTTAACTTTAAAACAAAAAGATAAAACACAAGCAACGAATGGGTTCCCTTCCCCTGCAGCTCCAGGGGATCAAAAGTTTACCTTCGCCACCTGTGGAGCATCGAGGGAAGTTCACATTTATTATTTTATTTATTTATTGTAGCACTTGTTTGAATGACAGTGGTGGAAAACGGTATTTTAGGAATTATTAAGAAAAAAAAAATCCCCGATGTTACAATTAATCGGGCATAAGTGCAGCTCGGCTCAATCAGACAATAGGCAATCTATATTTATATGATGGTTTAATTTCATATTTGAACACTGCAGAAACCAAAACATTTGTATACAAGCACTAAGAATAAGTCCGTTTTACACGTCTCCCATAATTCACAAGGCTGAGAAAGGCTTCAGATTAAAGCAAAAATAGTGGCAATTATTTTCTTCAACAGGGAAATTTATAAAGAATATTTGAAATGACATATTTCCGATGTGAAACGAAGGTCGTCCTTGCCGTTAAGGTCGGCAGGAGCTCGTTGAAAATGACAAATTGCCTTGAATTACAGTGGATCTTATAGGCGGTCAGTAACTAGACTCCATCACTACAAGGAGGAGGGGAATCATTCACGAGTTATTATAAATGTGGCTCCCCCACGAAAAAATATGAAGTATTGCCATAACATTTCCATGTACAGCATTAGAAAACTAATGTACACAAAATGCATTTGTTGTATTTTTTTTTTCCTCTACTGTACTTGCTAATGCAGTAGCACACGCTGGCCACTAGAGGGCAAAACAACACAAGAAACCCTTGTGTTTCTTGAGAGTTGTGCTGCAATTTATTTTTTTGTGCATGGAAAATGAATGAAACGGGATCCTTAAGAGCATGTCTGTGACATACATTGGTCCAAATACTTAAAAAAAATAAAATAAAAATCACACTTTCCACCCTTCTTTTAGGCTGCTTTGATGAGGCTTCCTCCTGGAAACGTGGGAAGGAAAGGAAGCAACACTTCAAACAGTGGATTTAAAAATAAATAAATAAATAAATAAATAAATAAAAAAACTTTGTGAAGTTTTGCTTGAAGACAAACAAAGACTATCGGCTTTAATTTGCCCTTAAAATGCTTTCACCGGCAGGCTAAAGTGTATTAGATGCCGAGGATGATTCACAGCATCCCGCATTAACTTTGTCAGTTATAATCCATCACCAGATAATAGACCAGAATAAATCTCGGGCTAATTGAGATGAATCCCTCATTTCAATGACAAGTCGGCTTTTTTAAGACCCAATTACTACTTTGAGTCGCACGCGGTGAAGGTTTGGGGGCTCCTGAGATATGAGATGTTGCTGAGAGGAGAGGAGATGGCATGGGTCCAAAAAAAAAGCGATGGATTTATGACAAACGCACACAAGCTTAATTTGCGCCCGGCCCGGTAATGCATCTCAAGGCCAGAATAGTTCTGCTCAGTGTTTCTTAACTGGATGTTTCTTTAATTATATGTCAGAGGCCATAAAGAGCCAGGATGAATCGTCTTTTTTTCTTCCCTTCCTTGCTTGATTGATTCCGCCACCATTACTTGAAATGAAAAGAAACAAGAGAAAGCTGAAAAACAAAAAGTGGATTTATTCATTTACATACACTCTGTTGCTGCTACACGGAACAATTGTAACCACGTGACACAATCACACTCACACACACAGGAAGGGAACCTGTACAAATACTGAATAATGAATCATACAAGAGAACATGTACATATTCACAAAAACATCCTGTTGAATAAATCCGCCTCAACACAAACTTCGCACGCGTTGTTTGTCACGACTATGACACGCTAGGAATATTTTAAGAAATAATAAAATGAATGTCGTTGTGGTGCACACTTCACAGTCCCTCGCTTCTTGTATTGCCTTTTTTTTTTTAATACACTAATATATATGATGCCACATCATCTTTGGTGAGAAAAAAAAAAAAAAAGAAAAGATGATATATACACAACAAAGCGCTAATGTCGCTTTTGCACTGCTTGGCACTACTCGCCTTGGTTTTGAGCTCACCAGCCAGTTTTCCACCACAGGAAACTGCAAAAAACACAAGTCAATTAGCCACATTGTTATGACACAACTCGGCTTAAAATTGTTGGTTGTGTAATGACCAAAATAATGGCATACAATGATGCCTTGATCGTTCTGTGACCAAAATCAAACTGAAATCACATCTTTTCCCCACTGAAATGAAAGCAAATGGCAATCTATTCCACCCTCCACAAATTTTTTATTTTATTTTATTTTTTTAAATGAGGAAAAAATAGAACTCTGAAATATTGTACTTAAAGTAGCGACTTCAACGAACATTGTTTTGCCAAACTTCACCAATTAAATGATTATACTGCCTTGGCCACCTGGAGGTAGTATAAAAAATAAAAAATAAAAAAAAAAAGATGGATGCACTGTCCAAAAACGAGTGTACGGTATAAACGGCACCTCTTCTCTGTCAAAAATCAAACAACAACTAAGTATTAATGAGTTTCCAATTGTGTTAGCATTTTTTTTTTAGATAGATTAATGGCTAATCTGTGCAGGTTTTTAAATTTGTGTGTCTTATGTTCATCTATTTTGCTGCATGCTTTGAATGGGGGAAAGTAGCGCCATCTGGTGGACAAATATAACAATTCCAATCCAGTACGGGGGTTCTTGGTTCATGACTGTCTTGAGATTTGATTGCTTTAGATTTATGGCCTAGTTTCCTACCCTGTTTTTTCCTCAAAACAAAACAAAAACTTAAATCGTAGTTATAAGACTTTGTGATTGGTGTCTTGCAGTGGAAAATGGCCATCTGTTTTTGTTTC
Organism: Festucalex cinctus; assembly: GCF_051991245.1. NCBI lineage: Eukaryota > Metazoa > Chordata > Actinopteri > Syngnathiformes > Syngnathidae > Festucalex > Festucalex cinctus. The sequence continues at coordinate 12,432,199 of NC_135430.1, read as the reverse complement.
CTGACGAGCTAACTAAATGAAGTGAAAGCAAAAAAAAAAAAAAAAAGCTGCTATGCCCTCTTAATGCGAAGTCGATCGTCCCCTGGTGGCGCTCAGCACGCATTCAGTACAAACTCAACCGCAAAAAAAACAGGAAATTCAGTGCACGCCGTTAGCCTCAGCTCAGCTCGAAGCCGGATGACGACTCGATGGCGTAGAGCAGCTTGTTCCTCATCTGGTGCTGACTGTAGAACTCGGGCAGTTTGAGCAGGTTCATGCAGGTGCTGGCCGTGGGCAGCCGGTCCAGGTCTGTGCCGCCGTTGTGGACGCAGAAGGCCGGGTACAGCTCCTGGAGGCGGGGTGGGGCGGTTTGTGTCATAGTGAACACTGAAAGACTGCTTTGTCTTACTAGAATAAAGTGTAATAGCACATCCACTACAGTAGGTGGCAGTGGCGCTTTCATATGCAAGGAGCTCTTCTGCAGAGGATGTGTACATACATTTTATAGCCCCCAAAAAATACTACGAAAAAAAATAGGTGTGATGTAGCAAGCACTGGTTTAATATACATACATTTTGAGAGCAGGCCGCACTTTGACCTAGTATGGAATCCTCATTTCATGTCGTCTATTTTATTTATTTTTTTCTCCCCGCCACCTCATCTGCCGACTGTGACATTGAGCCTTTCCATCACGGGCAGCTCCGATTTCCTCGCCGCTATTTCAAGTCAGAAAATATCCTATCATCCCGATGAAATGGCTCTTCGGGGGCTCAGCCGCGACGACCCCATTTTTCCGACAATTACCGTATTAAACTATCGTTGCTTATTGAGAACGCGTCGTTACCGAGGCGATCCTTCTCGAGGAGAGGGGTGGGAAAAAGTGCAGTTTCCATCATCTTTTTGAAATGGCTGTGCCTGACAGCGCCTATATCTGCGCTAATGAATCCCGGGCTCCTTTCACGACAGCTAATTAAGGCGGAGCTGGCTCCAGGTCAGGGAGGCCGCCCCCGCCAGCCACAAATTAACGCCCGGAGAGGGAGGACCGCCCACACGTGCTGGCCAAAGTCAAATGGATTAAAAAAAAAAAAAAAAAAAAAAAAAAAAGGAGGGGACAGGAGGTAACAGCAGGGATTTTTAAAGAGTTTGGGTCCTTCGCGCTACCGCAGGACAACCATAAAGTTTTAGAAAGCTAATGACGCTAATAAAAAGATATCATCCCAATGGACATCGTTGATACTTCCCAAACCTTTTTAGCTCAAGGCCTCAATTAAAAATGTGGTCATGTAAAGTGCTTAACACATTTTATTAGACCATCACCGCATCTTTAGTCACAGAGACCATCCAGCGTTTATGAAGTACTTTAATGTGGATTCTTTCTAGTTCAGTAAGCTCTCGTTTTAAAAACAAAAGAGTATGTATTTTGAATAATGTAGTTTTTGACCAAAAATAACAAAAAAGTGATACTTTTTTTAGACTAAATATAAATACAGTGATTCCTTCACATACTAGTTTAATTAGTTACATGACCACACTACACAGAATACGATGTTCACATGCTCTTTTCCTTGTACGCGGCGCTGTAAGTCATCTCCTTAGCTGCTGTGATTCAGCAACAATGCAGGAAATGTCACGTAAAAAGTTCAAAAGTTCAGCTAACTACTGAATGTAAACAAAATGACAGTATTTGCCCAGACCTCGCAGAGCAAGGTCATGAACTCAGGTTGATAAGACTTAATCACTTATCAGAGCAGTCTTTTCCGTGGTTGCTTTTAAGAAGTCATCTCCTTATTTGCATCATAAACACATCAAAGCCACGTTTCCACTTTAATGGTGCTTCACTTTGGTGTGACAGACATTGTATGCATTTCACATAAGCGGTAAGCCGTTTTGACTTACCTGTAATGTAAAAGTTTTTTTTTGAGAATGAGAATGAGAAAGGAGAGGATGCAAATGATGTGGTCATACCTTGAAGCCGAGCAGAGGAGGTCTGGAGCAGCTGGTGACGAACTTGAGCAGCTTGCGCTTCTCCTCGTCTGTGAAGCCTTCGACTACCTCCCAGAAGATCTGGATGACAGGGTGCGTGGCCGTATAGCCACCTAAGGAGATGCAAAACATGGAGATGATGAAAATTATAACATTAACAGGAAATATTTTAAATTATTTGAATTGAGCAAGAAAAATACTTTTTCTATATATTTTTAAAATAAAACTATTTTTTAAATCGTTATTTAAAAAATATATACAAAATAATTTACTTCATGTAATTTTTAATAAATATTTTAATCAATTTTAAAAATACATATTTTATTTCACATTTTTAAATTACTTTTGTGGAGGTTAGTATAATGTCACTTTAAAAAAAAAAACTATTTTTAAAAAACAATTTTTATATACATTTGTTATTAAAAAATAAATTGATTACTATTTTTAAAAACAATTTTGATATAATTCATTTTTAAATAAAAATTACTTTTGCCATTGAACCAGAGCGAAGGTTTGCACAGATGCTGCACAACTTGCCATCGTCTTCTTGAACCACATTACGAAGCTACACGTTTTCCATTATTAACTATCAGTGATTTGATTACATAGATGTAGTGCAACTTCTCTTGAAAAAAAATTGAACTTGAATAAAAAAAAAAAAAATAAAATATATGAATTTTAACTGGTTAAAACACATGATCAATGGAACCATTGTTTTAAAAAAAAATTCTGATTAACTTTTTTTTTTTTAACTTAATTTTTAACTTTTTTTTAAAGACTTTTCAAGGCTTTTATCACAAGTGGGGAACCTTTCTCCTGGTTTTATTAAGTCCACTGAAGACTGCATTCATAAGAAATACTGTATGTTTAATATTCGGAAGCTTGCCTTCCTATTTGTTTTTAGAATTGCTTTCCGCTCCCCTCTTCCACCTGATAGTTGGGATTTGAAGCAAACCAGTGTAGAAAAGCCCAAAGGTAAGCCTGTTTTTTATGCTGGAAACTTGAACAACTGACATTTTTATCGGCTTGTGCCAGGTCAAAGGTCGGATATGACAAACCGGATACTTGATTATCTCTACCTTTAATCTGTCTTCTTTTAAGTGCCTTTAGCATAGAATAACTTCTAAGCCTTTTTTTCTGTAAACATTAAAAAAGGAACAAAATTGCTGTCGATGTATCACTTTTGCTTTAAGCCTTTACAAAAAAAAAAAAAAAAAAAAAAAAAAAAAAAAAAAACGTTTTCAGGAGGTGACATTATGTTCTACTTCTCACCTGAGTAGTTTGTGAACTTTTTTAGGTCATCAAGACAGATTGGCACATGAGCACCAGATATCAGCACCTGTTTAAAAAAAAATAGTTTCATTTATCCAAGTTGCATGGTAGGATTACCACAAGGCATCATTTGACGTTTCCGTCACCTGGATTTCCTGCTGGTCGAACATGCGCAGCCACTCCAGGTTGACCACATTGGCCAGCCCCTGCCTGAAGGCCAGGCAGTGCGGCCGGATCTGCTTGTTGAGCCGGTAATCGGCCACCAGGTGGATGTATGCGATGCGGTTGGCCGTGGTGACGGGGATATCTTTCCCGCCCGGCTTCAGCTCCACCACCTGCGCGCACATTTTTCCGACATTCCATCAGCAACAAATCAAACCCATAAATAGCAAAAAAATAACCAAAAACATTTCACCAAACTTCTTTGACCAATTACTACTTTCCTATCAGCCACGCTTGGACACCATCTGGTGGCAAAAACTGCAAACATAGGACAAATAGTCAACCCCTGGGTTGACTATAATTGTGAGAGGTGGACGGAACTCAATCACAGCGAGGTAATTAAAACGTTATCCCGCAGCACTCTGATTAAAGGTGCGTCTCCCCTCGTCGTGTGCCCGCGGTTAAGTGCTCGGCTAAATATAGCGCGGCCAATGAACATCTGCTCCAATACAATTTGGCCCCGAGCGCTCTTTTCATTAGCTTTAGAGCAGTTAGCGCTTGATAAAATGTGCTCATCGCGGTTCATAAAGGCGGGTTTATGATGACATCATAATGTCTGCGGGAGGACACGATCGGTCGACAGCCGCCGATGCGCTTTACAAGAGTCTTTTGCCGCTAAATAGCACATCACGTTTGTCACTTTTGATGGCGATTGGAATAGATGCAGGTTTAAACGCAGCAATTAAACACAATGAGAAATTTGTGAGGCGTACTGTTAAAGGCCAAATTATTTGCACCCTAAATTCAGAATTAGGTGATTTTTTTTTTAATTTGTTGAATAGATATCAGTTAGATGGAAAGAAAGTGACCAAAATAGTTTTAAACAAGCAATTAGGACACTAAATATCAAAGCATTTTATTCAACTAACATCGAGGAGCAGGAATTTCCCAAATCTCACAGGGTGTGCAAAATTAAAAATGTAATGGAGGTCAACAAATAAACTTTCTTTTTAAGGGTATGTACAAGGCAGAGAGGTGGGGGGCAACTGTCAGGAATTTTGAAAATTTGCCCACAATCAATAAGTCTACAATAAATTGGGACTCCGAAGTGATATGTGTTGATATGTGTGTTAAACAAAAAATAAAAAAATAAAAATAAAAAAAATAAAGAAAGTCTGATTTAAAATTGCTAATATCTTTTTTTTTTTTTTTAATAATAATACCCAAACAGGCTTTTTTTTTTTTTTCCCTCTTAGGTCTAGAGGGTGTCCACCAATCCAGAAGTGTTGCTGACATTGAATTGCCTTAAAGGTTTTAAAAACTACCTTGGAAAAATGACTGTGTCGATAAAAAATGTGATGGTATTCGGGTGTAATCCACCCCTGGTTTGGAAAAGGCTGATTTGAGAATGGTGATGAATCATTTAGAAAATAATGTACTTCATGTTACCCCCGTTAACGTGAAATTTCCAGCTAAAAGACATATTAAAACTCCAAATGTTGATGCCTGTATGAATAATTCCAACCTTAGGTGTACATATAAAAGCTTAAAGTGGTCAGTTTAAAGCTCTTGAATTTTCTTATTTCTCTTGTGACGAGACACTTTGGACGGGTTATTTATTCAGCAGTCAGACATTACACCAGAGTTGAATCAGGGCCTCTCTGACGTGGTCGAACAAAAACTGGATTGTGATAAGCTTCACATGAATGTTGAGTCAGATTATACTGGAATGAAAGTTGTTGCTCATATTTTTTGGCCCTCTGCACGACGGAGAGTGCGATTATGTGCTAATGTAGGAGAATTACGGCCCTTATCTGGCCGTTTGCTATCTCGCCGGGGGGGCAAACGGAGGGCAGGCTGCTCCCGGGTGTGTGCCTAATCTTCCGCAAATTGTTTTTCCCCGCTATCGTGTTTGCCGAGGCCGCATTGCGACTCGGCCATTTTCAGGCACTGTTTGACGAGAGCTAATAAGACGCGTTAAGTAAACACCTCTCGGGCGAGACGTGCCTGCGAGATGCCGGCCGGTCGCTTCTGTCAGGCGTGCTGAGATCATCTTGAGAGAAGGTCGTGCAAGGTGGGGGGCACGGGGGGGACAGTCAACAAGATGTCTGTGTGTGTTCTCGCCACTGATGCTGAAAAAGTGGTACACCACGGCGAAAATGAATTTTTAACAGCTTCGAAATGTGATCTGCGGAACCTAACCGTGGCTATTTGGTGGAAAAACTCACCAACTCACTCTGTAATGCCCACAAGACGGCACCAAAGCCCCACCTAATAGGAAAGTAGTAATTGACATCCCGAAGACACCCTTGGAAAAATCAGAATTGTCATTTTGTCCTAATATGGAAAGTGTGTACCAAAACATGTCATATATAAATGAAGGAAACGCGTCACCTGAGCCTCTCCCAGATCGTTGTTGACCACCGTGAAGTTGAGACCCAGCTCCTCCACGTCGTCCTCGTAGCTCTTGAGGAAGAGAAGGTTCCGGTACATCTCCGGGTCCAGGGAGGCCAGGTGGTGGATGTCCACGTCGGCGCTGGTGCCCAGCAGCTTGGACAGGAAGAAACTGGCAAAGGGCAACTCCACCAGCATGTTCTCGTACAGAGCCTGGGGAACCAGAACACAATTAAAATGGATTTTTGACTTACTTTATATACTTTTTTTAAACTATTTGAATTTGGCAACAATTTAACAACACTTCTCTTTGGTATGTCACATTTAAAATACACTTGTTTTCATTTTCCAGGATCTTTAAGAGCACACCCTGAGGAATGAGTTGCATTATGACTGATGGATGGTTCAAACTAGCAAAAAGATTAAAAAAAAACAAAAAAACTTTTGGTTATATTAAAACAAATGGTGCAATACATCAAATATCATTGACTTTTTCCAGTGATAAGATCGTAAATCTGCTCGTGCAACAGCGTGACTGAAAGCAAAACACAATCCATCTAAAGCGCGCCCGGCTTCCGCCTCAAACTTTTATAAATGCCAATTGTCACCTTGACCTGAGACGCTATTAAGCAGCAGCGGCGGCGGGCAGGTGACTCATAAAACCCCAAAGCTAATGTACTGGAATAGTCCGAAAAAGGAGCCCATTGGAGGCGCTAAAATATGCGGCTCTTTATAAATGATAGCGTTAAAAACCCTGACCGCATCAGCTAAATGGATTATAAATCTCGAGGATTTCCATAATGCATGCATCTTAAACACACACGCACCGAGTCGTAAATCACGGCTGTTTTCTAAACACGGGTTAATTGCGCAACTTCAAACATTGTCTATTTTTTATGCAAAATAATCCACTTAGTATTTCGGTGGTGGCCGGTGCTCGTTGGGGACCATATGTGTCGCGTGGCCCCTTGGAACCTATCAATAACGCTCGTGCCGGGAAGAGGCTAAGTTTATGGACGGGAAGAAAAAAACGCCACTTTATTTACGAGTGTTTATTGCCAGAAATTGTGCCAAAATGACTTGGGGACGTTAAGAATTAATTATTACGGCCCCCGGGCGTTTTAATATAAGTGAGTGCAGTGGCAGCGCAATTAAAGCAGATCGAGGCGCCATCAGGTGGAATAAATGCCAACAACATTGCAGGTGCATTCTGTTGGCTGCCAAATAAATCCCTTAATTTACAACATTAGCGATCAATAAAATTATAATGCCTTTAAAAGGCATCAGCATCTATCAAAGGGGGGTGCGCCACCTACACTTGGTGCGCTCACCTTCATAGTTAGGAAACAAAAAAAATGGGTTGAATGAGGAGATTCTGGCTCTTTAGATGCAAATTCAATTTTGCTTTTTCTTTACAGATGAAAAGACAGCATTGGTTGGATTGAAGGTAAAAAAAAAATAAAAATACAGAATCACTGCTGTATCAGGTATTTTCAAGCGTGCTGCTAGTGTAGTACCATGTCATGCCACAAGATGCTGGGCAAGTATGTTTTAATAGGTGTAAATGTGTTTAAAAGCATGCTCTATATGGAAAAAAGTCTTTTATGCCTCAGATTTTCACCGGGTTGGTCTGGAATGTAACCCGTTATGTTTGCTCTTTAAATCTTCCCGCCTGTCAACTCGGGTAGACAAGTGAGGAAGAAGGATGATGAGCGGCTGCTGCCTCTGATGCTCAATCCCATTTGGGTGAGTACCTGCACCAGACAAGCCACTCGCGCCTGTAATGCATCACCTCCCCGCAACAATGGCACGCCTCCGACATTAATTAACTATATTAATCTCCCGTGTCCTGTGAGCCGCACCGGTGATGCAATCTCAATCTATATAAAGGCTTTTGCCTTTTATCCCGGACGCTAAACAAATACGGACGGGGCTGCTCAAAATGGCCGCTCAAATGTCCATTTTTATGGAGGGAGGGAGAAACTTGAGGTAGGGTTAATTGAAAGTCAAACTCACATTTATTTCCACAACCATTAATGTTGGCGTATGAGAGGAGTGGGGGTGGTGTTAGTTGGAGAATACACAAAATGGATGCGTTGATAAGTGGTTTTGATGTTCACCTATACAAATACTCAAGTCTAATTTGGCCATTTTCCTAAAGGCCCAAACATCGATGATGATAAATATTAAAACCTGTTCAACAGACAATTTTAAATATAAAAATTGTAAACGTTTAGGAAAACTTCATAATCGACAAAATCGTCATATTTACATTTTAGACTACAATCTGGAATCTAGAATGAAAACTTTAACTTACTTAGTGCACCATCGGTCCACTGCCACGTTTCTAGCATTTATTTACCTTATTTTAAAAGAAGTTCTCATCTTAATATTTTCCATTACAGCGTAACAGTAATGCATGATTATAACTTTGGGTCCCAGGAGAAAAAAAGCCGGATGTCCGTGACTGTAAAACAGATCAAAACGCTATTAGCACATGCTTTGAACGCTTATTTATGTGCAGTCTGCGCCGGCGGGCGCACTGATTTAGGGCCAGCCGGCCGGCGACGGCTACACAAACAAGAGAATAAGAATCATCGGCTAATGGAAACCCTAATTGAGGAGCGACCGCTTGTCATCAGGTCATTCGTCTCGGGTGGGGATGATAGCCCTTCACTTCCGCGAGGAAGCTATTCCGATCAACCAGCACATGCATTAGGGTGATTTCAAATACATAGTGCCACATCAGGGGCAGAAAAAAAAATGCATGGAAAATAGGCTCGGGCATTGAGCTGATTCAACTTCCCTCTGACTTTTTTTTTTTTTTAAGATATAAATTACAAGAAGTTCTCCAAACACTGCAGTTTCGAAAAGAAAAAGTGAGGGCAGCCTTGGCAATGATTTAAAACTTCACCGCAGCTCTTAAATCAGGCCTCTGCAATTCTGTGGCTAGAGAAAAAGCTCATACGTCTTTCACAAATGTTTACCTCCCTTCACATCACCGTTTAGTGATCCTTGATCGAAAAGAGCCTTTCACAACCTTTGTAATTTCGACAACGCAGGGCTGCTTGAGAGCTCACCTTCCCCAGGATCCTGCCGAGGAAGTAGTAGTGGCGCGCGAACGACTCCCCCACCAGCGTCTCGGCGGCGGGGTTGGGGTACAGCAGGCCCTCGTTGGTGGTCTTGAAGACACCCTGGTTGGGGTTGAAGCCCGACTTGAGGAGCTCGTTGAGGAACTCGCGGAATATGCCACCGCCGTCGATGCCCGCCTCGTCCAGGCCGTGGGCGTTCAGCAGGTGCACCCGGATCCTTTTCTTCAAGTCCGGTTCTAATAAAATAAAAAAAAAAAAAAAAAAAAAACATTTTAAAACATTTTCTACAGTGAGCATTTTTGTTGAACAAACCCTTACAGTGCCAGAACAAAGCGTGAGCCGCGGGATATTCTAATCAACTTCCATAAAAGGTCATCTTTCAGAATAATTAATGCAAGGAGGTAAATCAGGCAGCCATAACTTATAGACACATAAATGATATAGATCATGTCTTCAGCCTACTACTCTTTTTAATCAGTGGGTCCCTGCTCGGGTGGCCTTTTCAATTCAAAACACAAAAGAGGTGACTTAAAATAATTGATTCCGCCTTTTATGCCTTCCATTAGAATAATCGGAAGTGAGATTATGCGTGCCGTGCTTGAAATCCAATACAGTGGGGGGAGAGGAGCTAACCTTGATTTTTACCTTGATCCTCCATATAAAGATTTTATAGGGCCGAACAAGAGTCTTAGAAAGAGTGTGAATGTTTACAGTGCTGCGGTTGCACCGTCCTGCCAAATGCGAGTGAAAGCAGCAGTTTTCACCTCATTGTAGGAAGCTAAGGAAAGATACTGTATCATAATTTGACTATTGCCATACCGTTTTCTGGCGAGAGCTTGTCGTAGGCGTCTTCGTAAATGTAGTTCCGTCGGATGGTGACGACGATACCGTTGGAGAAAGGCGCGTCTCCCTGGACGTCACGTTTGTCGGCATAGATTAACCTCTGGAAGATCTAACACACCATATTGGAACATAAGAAACAAATTAAAACATCTTAATATAAACACGTAAAGAAAATGGTAGAAAAGTTAATTGATTTCAGTAGTTAAATTCAAAAGGAGGGCGGCACGGTGGATGACTGGTTAGCACGTCGGCCTCCCAGTACTGAGGACTCGGGTTCGAGTCCAGGCTCCGGGCCTGCGTGGGTCTTCCTGGGTACTCCGGTCTCCTCCCACATTCCAAAGACATGCGTGGCAGGTTAATTGGGCACTCCGAATTGTCCCTAAGTGTGCTTGTGTGTGGATGTTTGTTCGTCTGTGTGCCCCGCGATTAGCTGGCGACCAGTTCAGGGTGTACCCCTACTACTGCCCAAAAGCCAGCTGGGATAGGCTCCAGCACCCCCGCAACCCTTGTGAGGCGTAAGCGGTTTAGAAAATGGATGGATGGAAATTCAAAAGGGATATTATAGCCTTGTTTAATTTTTGTTAAATGTGGGATCCATATTAAATCAAAACTAAATTATTTTTGTAAAGACCGTTCAATTTAAATCAATGTTTTTCTTGTCTTAAGGGTAGATTTGTGGATGAATTTGTGTCTTATTTTCGACAGCAACAACCTGCAGAGGCAGCGTGGCTGTTACCTTGACTCGCTCCTCGAACGGAACAACAAAAGGGAGCTCGGTGAGGATGGCCAGATGTCGCTCCTCAGACACGGACAGCTGTGGAGGCTCCGAGCCCACTACAGAGGGGAAGATACACAAATGTGCTATTTAAAGAAACTTCTACGCAGACCCATAAGTCACTTTTTTTTCCGTTGAGTTTTTAGAAAGAATCTAAAGTAAGAAAAAAAAATAGACATGCTTCTGTGCTGAGCAAAAGAAGGTAACTAATTCCTAATTTGATAGAAAAAAATAGGGGTGTTAAAAAAAATCGATTCGGCGATATATCGCGATACTACATCGCGCGATTCTCGAATCGATTCAATAATCGGCAGAATCGATTTTTTTTTTTTGATTTTTTTTTTTTTTTTTTGATTTTTTTTTTTTTTTAGGATTCACACCTTGAGCATGGAAGAATGTTATATGAACGGCACATTAAGCCTTAATATTTTTATTTTAATGCTGTTCAAACATGAAACAGATTACAACCTCTATAAGACTGAAATTTCAGATAAATAAATAATACATTTTCATATAAATCTTACACTCTACAAGCTTACTGATTAGTATTTTCTAAATATGAATGAAAAAAAATCGCAACAATCGACTTATAAATTCGTATCGGGATTAATCGGTATCGAATCGTGACCATTCGTATCGGGATTAATCGGTATCGAATCGAATCGTGACCTGTGAATCGTGATACGAATCGAATCGTCAGGTACTAGGCAATTCACACCCCTAGAAAAAAATATGTATATATTTGTTTTGCTTTTAGTAAAAGTAAAGTAACTGTATGTATATGGCCCACATGCCAGATTGCCCAACCCTGCATTAAATCGAGCTGTCCATCCGCCTGCCGGGCATTCATCCATTAAGCTGACGTTTGTTTTCTATTAAACTCCAGATTTAGACTGTTGTGCCAAAACAGGAGTGGTAAGAAAGCAAAACAAAACAAAAAACGCCACAATAGCAAAATTCCTCACTTATCCCCCACTCCAGCTCAATTATTCTGCTCAATTAGTCAGTCTGATCTGCATTTGGCCATCAGGTTTCCATCTTTGAGGAGAAATACTGCCTCCGTCAGGGTGGTCAATACGCCGCTCGTTCATCAGCGCGGGGGAGGACGACAAGGGGGGGACGTCCATTTAAGGAAATGAGAAAAGGAGCGAGCAAACAGCAGGAGCAGATGTGGCCGAGTTCAGCAGGTACTTTCAGGCTAATTGAATGGAGGCCATACTGCCCGAGAGTGACATTAGGCAGCTCATACACACATTGTTATCAGCTTGTTTTCACACAACGCATATACACACACACACACACACACACACACATACACACACACACACACACACACACACACACACACACACACACCTGAGCAGGCTTCTTTTCTTTCTATTAGAGAGGCCTCGCTATGTTTTAGTGACCGTATTTAGCTAGACGAGACCCTCAATATGATGCATTACAATAATAAACTGATTTTTTCAGATGAAACACACGATAGGAAGAAAAAGAGCAGAAATTAATAAATGATATATAAATTGTACTGCTGTTCCACTCCAATCCTTTGGGTGGCAATAATGCTCATTTCCAAGTGAATGACAAGTACAAAAAAATAAATACATAAATAAAATTAATTAATAAATAAATTACAAATAAAAATGGATCATACCATCCAGTGTTGATTGAAGGGGTCCGATGCGGCCCATCCTTCTCGTTCGCCACACATGACGGGCAGACGGCACGTAGAGTTGAGTGACCTGATCATGGACTCATGTGAGCATTACCTCCACTATCACTGCTGGGATTTTTCAAACTCAATGAATGAAATTAGTTCTTATTTAACAAAGAGTACCTTATCGGCACGGATGTTGACCTCCTGAGACAGCCAGTGACCCGACGGGCAGAAGGGTCGTCGGATGTCACGAGCTTTTAACATCTTAACCAAGTTTGTGATGACCTGGTAGGGAGCATATAAAAGCTGGGAGTTAAAAAAAAATGCAGTACTTTTCAGGGCAAAGGATACATACGTATGTGAGAGGACGATTAGGGGAGAAAAGCAATTTCAGAATGAAGGCATTAGTGCGTCGTTTATGGGGAGTGCAGAAGAAAAACGGTCCGGCCCCGCCTTCTAGGACTTGTTAATTACTGACGGGGCTGCTGACATCAGCCGTCGGCCTGACAATGCAGCACTGACTCAGGGTCAACAGGGCTTCCTGAAAGACCTGAACCTGGCCAATTTATTTGTCATACTTACAATCATTTCATTTACACACAATTACATTTGGCTTATGTGACTGCTCTGGTACACTCGAGTTCAGTACACTTGAAGAGGCATCGGTTTCTTGTATCTCAAATCAGTTTTCCCCATTGAAATGAAGAGAAATAGCATTTAATCTGTTACAGGCCCACCAAAAAAAAATGTGTTTTAGTAAGAATATAACCATAAACAGTCCGCAGCAAACTTCAACTGGGAGTGGCAATAAACAACTTGACAGTCAACAGAACAACAAATATCAAGAACTGAACGTTCCTAGAACTTTAGGTGGCAATGACAGCTGTCACTTAACCTCACTGCACAAAGACCCATTGAATGAGTTCTTATGTCCCACCAATAACAGTTACGGTAGGACAATTTCCATATAATGCGCAGGCCGGATGGTCCAAATCGAAGAGTTCTCCCCTAAAGCACGTCATTTTCATAGGACGCCAATCAATCGTACGGCGTCGGCAATAATAGCGAGTGCAAAACGCTGTAAATGGAGTGCGGCGATGGGTTCGGCGCGTTCCTAGCCCCTGACTCCCAGAATGAATAAGCATTCCTTAATCAGCCCGTCGGGTTAAGTGCGAGCCTTAATGGGCCTTTCCCAAACTCCGGCATGACATGGTTCTCCAAACATGGCCAAGAAGAAAGTTCCATTAGCAATATTAATACAAGCTTAGTTGATCATTTTCATTCAATTAGCTTCTTTCAATTAAATAGATAGCTCGACAATGGGGGCGATAAAAGATGGGCAGGGACGGCTGATGACACCAAGCAAACATTAGCGTGTTAGGGGTCAGCGGCGTTAAAGCGACTGTAAATCCCACCGCTCAATTTGGAAAATGCACTTTCCCTGCTCCCCACTTCTTTAATGGGTCGTTTTAGCTGACAAGAGGCCTTTGAGCGGATCTTTTATGAAAATCAACCCCTTGCTGGCTTCTCAGGTATTCGCCCACCTTCTGTAAACGAGCGGTCACTTTCTATGTGTGGCTGCTAGCTACAAGGTCACGTAATCACTTTTTTTTTCTTTTTTTTTTGTATTTGTCCAGTCATTCATTTATGCTTGATTTCCACCAAAGCACAGGTCACAAAGCATGGAGGCACTCATGCAAATAATCTTCGTAATAAATCCAAAGATGCTTTATCTTTATTATGCTTATTCGCTTTGCTTACGAAATATATTATCCAGTGTAGCGATTAGCACATTGTAGGAATAATTGTAAATATAAGTTAGCATACATTTGCTGCAATGAAGAATTGCTTCTGCTTGCAATAAAGAATGCTTTGCTCTGCTCCACACTCCATATGTTATCTTAACAAAAGAGATGACTCAAGAAGCTCAAGAACCAGAACATCTAATGCAGCTGAATGGTTAGAGCCAGTCTACTGAGACCGCCTGTTTTCTGTTAAGGATTGCAAACTTGACCACATGTACATGCAATCGTCCACTCACATGCACAGTTGCACACACACAACAAACAGCTTTTTTTGTCACCAAGAAATTTTGAATATGTTCCAGCCTACTAGTGCACTCAATTATCTTACTAGTATGGGGGGGAAAAAAAGAAAAAAGAAAAAAAAGAAAAAGAGCGTTACTAGTAAATGCACAATTGACACTAGTAGGATAATGCAAAAATGCACCTGTGCCTGTGTGAAAGGGTATTCTGCAAGTACACACACTGACCTTAAAGAGCTGCACCCAGTGTTTCTGTTCGGCCTGGATGCGCTGCTGCACCTCCGTGTTGGTCTTGACGCCGACGCTCCGGAAGGCCGCCATGTACTCCTCGCGGTGCTCCGTCTTGGTTTCGGGGTAGGCCAGCTTGATGATGCCGAGGCACGCGTCCCTCAGGCAGCGGGACAGAGTCACCAGCTCCACGAGGGTGAAAGGCATCATGGATGACTGCGTCTGACCTGTTGGAAGGGGGGGTGCGCAAGCTCGTTCAGCATGATGGCTAAAAATATCAATTTGCGAGACCTGTGATTTTGAACCACTGCACAGATCACTCCACATGTGTTTTGTGAGATGAAGTTGGTCAAAACAAGATTTGCTGTGTTCAAGGAAGACATTTTAAAGTGACTCCCAAACTGTTGAACAGATGTGAAGTCTTAAAAAAAAATACAAAATAAAATCAAATGTAACGACAAGTAGCTCAATTCTTGTTGCTGGCCTATACTGTCATTTGCTTTTTTTTTTTTTTTTTTTTATAACAGATGACTGAGACTTGCTCACTGTTTTTCCTTTCCTTTTTGCTTGGCTTGCATTAGCAGCAAGAATTAGCAGCAATAATTTCTACTTTGTTTTAATAAATCAAGTGCAAAAAAACCTCTCATCATTCATTGATTACCATTGAAAGATGAGACAAATGTATTTTTGTAATTATTTAACTTCTTTGACATTTTTACTGTTTCATCCGTTCTTCTACAGAGATGCACTGATGTAAGTTGGTTTCTTCCAATATAATGATAATCACATTAAATGCGATATTGTCATATTATAGAATTAGAAACGTAGGAAGTATAGATCATGAGATTTTTAGGGGGGAAAAAAGGCAAAAAAATGAATGATAGATACAGTTGTAAACATTTTTTTTATTTGGGAATTTTCTCTGGGAAAATTCAGACTTATTCAAAAAGTAGAAATTTTTGGTTGTTAAACATTTTAAGGTTGAAATGATTTAAATTAGCTGAAAATGTTGATTTTGAGATGAAATTGTTCAATTTAATTAATGTAATAGGGATTTTTTTCATGTACTGTAATGTGAAAATTTTTCAAAACATTTTTTGATATTTCTGAATGACATTTTGAAGACATTCTTGTGGGATTATTGGACGGGTGGAAAGCTAAAATGAGATGGACATTTTGACATTGGAATGGTTTAAATAGGTTGACAAAAATAGAAGTGGAAAATAAACACATCCGCAGTATGACAAAAATGAAGACTTTTGTTGTACCTTCCATTTCGTGCCCAAAAAACTCGCTGTCGTGCACAGAGATGAGCGAGTGGCTGAAGAGAGAGCTAAAGAGGTAGAATAGCGGAATAATGCGGTTGGAGTCTTCGTAGGACATGGGCGAGCCTCTGGAGATCAGCTGCAGCAGCGGAACCATGGAACTGAGGAAACAAGAGGACATTACTTTTGGTGGAATTTCACTTGGTTGTAATGCTTCCAGTATGTGGACGTTGGATTTTTTGCCAAATCAGATTTCAGAGTGCTGCCTTGACTCAATAACGCAAGGAGGTTTTGCTTAAACTAAAGCCAACAAGCACAGTTTCATCCGGAAAAACTCACCCGGTAATCATTTTGGTCGTCACGGAGGTGATCAGGTGCCAGAGATGCCGTAGAAAACGTGCGTTAAAGGCTAAACTGTACAGAAGCCTGTAGGAGAACAAAAGAGAAAGGGAGTTGAGGTTGCGTTCAATGTCAACATTCATCATTCGGCGCTTTAACAACCCGGCGAGAAGAACTGTAAAAACGACTCTCCGCCGATGTGTCTGCTTGTGCGCCCCGTTAACCAAGCGAGGACACACGAGAAATAAATGACACTGTTCACTAACGTGGAATCTTCTCGGCCTCCCCTCTCCAAAAAGAGATTAAATGAGCCATTAAGCTTTATTTCGGCAAGGCACCTTCCATTAGTAAACTAGTTGCTGCTGCGACGGGGGTCATAAACAGCCTCTGCGGCTTCCTGCTGGAGCCCCATTTAACTTAATGGCCAATGGGGGAGATCAAGACAATGGAGGGCGGAGGAGGAGGAGGCGAGGTCCTGCCTGTGACCTCACAGTGCCCAACGTGCTCACACACTCGCGGGGAATTACATGATAACGCCGAGGAGGGCCCCGCATACCTCTCCTTTAGTGTTGGGGCTGTGGCGCCGAGGTGCGAAGCGGCTCTTTGTTCACGGTCTGCGTGTGTTTGTGTAAGCTCCTAAATGGCATCGCTTTTAACACGGCGGGCGAGAGCAGGTGGCAATATTGTGCTAAGTATGCCAGCAGGACCTGAGGATAATACAAAGTAACTGCAGAAAATTTATGACCATAAAAGATCTTTATTTTTAAGACCACATTTAGGACCTCTCATTTAATTGTCAAATACTAATATTTTACTTGCATTCCTTAACTTTTAACATTATTATTCCATGGCCAGACTGTCCAAAAAAAAAACCTACGGCTTTACACTATTGGAGGCACTATGTAGGGCCTTCGTCAAGGAGGAAGGAATTATGAACAATTATAAGTAGAAGTCAGTTTTAGCACAAAACCAGATCAGGTATCTTTTGGGGGGGAGGAACATGAAAAGTCTACTCAGCAGCTCAACTGTATTCAGATGCACTTTAAATGGTGGAAATCGTGTCAACAAGTAGTGCAACAATTAATTGATTTATCAACTAATTAATTATCAAATTAATTGACCAATATAATAATTAAAGGACTTTGTTGAACCAAAAATTGTGCAAATCCTCAGCATTTCAGCCTCCCAACAGTAAATATCAAATTACTACATAATAATTTGTGTTTAATCAAATAAAACATTTGCAATCCACTGTTTTTACTTTGGAAAACAATGATCCAAATATTTGCCTATTTTCGAAAATGTTACAGCCCAAACCAGTAACCGAATCATAATCCTTTTATGGTAGCACATTTTCTGCGCTGTCAATTTGAAATGATGTCCTGTTTTTACATGAAGGGATGGAAATGGAAAATGATTTTTTAATTCCAATTCATTGAAAAAAGAAAAAGAAAAAAAAAAAGATTAATTATTAAAGTACCCGTTAGTTGCATCCCCACATCAACACGAGTTTGAAAATGATTGGTTAATTCTTAAAGCCACATCCCCAGTTACAAGCAGGTGTGAACACTTACGCAGCCACATTATTTCAATTGTTTTTTAAGTCGCCTCATAGTTGGTCATGCGGTTAATAGACTTAATCGGTCACATTAATGAAGGAAAAGGTTTTGAAATTATTCACAAAAGCTGACATTTGGACAGGGGTGTGTAGACTTTTTATATCCACTAGGGGTGTGAATTGCCTAGTACCTGACGATTCGATTCGTATCACGATTCACAGGTCACGATTCGATACGATACCGATTAATCCCGATACGAATGGTCACGATTCGATACCGATTAATCCCGATACGAATTTATAAGTCGATTGTTGCGATTTTTTTCCATTCAAATTTAGAAAATACTATCAGTAAATTTGTACATGTACACTGTAAGATTTGTATGAATATATTTATCTAAAACTTGAGGCTTATAACCGTGAGCCACTGTACACAAACAGTTTGCAATCTGTTTCACATTTGAACAGCATTAAAATAAAAATATTAAGGCTTAATGTGCCGTTCATATAACATTCTTCCATGCTCAAGGTGTGAATCCTAAAAAAAAAAAAAAAAAAAAAAAAAAAAAAAAAAAAAAAAAAAAAAAAAAAAAAAAAAATCGATTCTGCCCATTATTGAATCGATTCGAGAATCGCGCGATGTAGTATCGCGATATATCGCCGAATCGATTTTTTTTTAACACCCCTAATATCCACTATATAAGGATGCTTTTGTTTTGATAAGGCATCAAGTCTTGAGGGAGCAACAGCATGTGTTAATCCAAATGGCGCTGCTTAAATTCCGCCTCTCCAATCAACCGATTCAAAAGCCCCCCCGCCTCCCCGCCACGTGGAGCTGACCCGGGGCTCGATAAGGAGGGCTTGAAAAATGGTCCGCGGCCCGCCACGCACCATCTGTCAGCGCTACAAGGCTCTGGAGAGAAGCTCGAGGAGGAGAGTGCTGCGGCGGGCTCATAACAAGGTGCGCGGGTGTTTGATTGAAATGGGAAACAAAGCACTAAATGCCAGCTGACATGCTGATTTACAGCCTGGCGGACCCCCCCAAACCCCCTTTTCAATCACGGAATGAACCGCAAATAAACAAAGTCAAGCGGGAGAAAGAAAAAAAAAATGTGATGAATCATGACGGGATCATTTCATTCAAGAGGTCTGAAGTGAAGATCCCGCCTATGTGTGGTTTTCTTTCCACTCTCGCTTACAACCTCGATCAAAATCACGGCAAGCGTCCGAAAGCGTAGGTGTACCGTCATCACTGCCTGGCCCCACGTAGCGCCGTGTCGCTAAACGACAGTAAATATCCGATGCTAACCATCAAAATGGTATTACAAGACGGCCGAGGGGATCATTCGAAAAGCAATTAAAATCTATTAGAGGTTCCGAGTCGGGTTTTTAATCGCGCTCCGACTTTGCGGATGTTTATGAAAAACGCAAGGTTGGCAAGACAAACCAAGAAAGCCACTTTTTTTTTTTTCCTCCTTCAGTGGATCAGCACAGTAAATCAAGGCCGGGATGCAATTTGCTCCCCTTAGCCTCTTGTAAAGCTATCCCGTCCACTCCCGCGGTGATTAATCTTCCTCAGCGAGCTAATTATTTGGTACAGATATCCAATAATGATGGAAGACGAAGGGCAGGATTTATGGGAAAAGTGGTGGGAAGAAAGGAGGGATGCCGTAAAAAAAATTAAGGGCATTAACGGAGCGCACTTGAGATTCTCCCGGACAGGCAAAATGTACAATTATGAGTCAAGCATCTTGTATGTGTTGTAAATTTTAAGCACGGAAACATCCTATGATCATTGTCCTAATCACTGTCAGTATCTCAATGGCTAAAACAGACTCATGGCGTTCATTTTGAGTCTGCGTTGGGATACCAAATATGGTTACACTACTATAAAAATGATCCGTTGATTCCCCCCCTGTTGGAGCACCGTCTAATGTTCTCAATATTTGAATAGCTAAAACAGACTGATGGAATGGAATGAGGTTCCATAGGCTGGCTACTAATTGCTTTTTGTCATAATTCACTTGGATTATGCTACTTTTTAGCGCCCTCCTTTTTGTGTCAGCTTCTGCTCCTATAAAAATTATTTTTCCTGCTGGAGGTCCATTAACTTCTCAATATTGTTATAGCTACAAAATAGACTGGTGGAATGGAGTGAGCTTCCCCCGGCTGACTAAATTTGCATGTTTTTTGACAACTACCAGGGGTTATATTACCAAAATAAAAATAAAAATCCCCCAGAAGGAACACAATTTGACTTAAGGTTCCTAATATTTTAATAGCTACATTACATGCTTATTTTTAGTTATTAGGATACTTTCACATGTTGGCCTCAACAATAACAATCAGTGTGTGGTAGTTACTTGATTTAGTCACGATTAGCTTGTGTATTTGTGATTAAGCAGTTGAGCTCAAACTGTCATTTTGTTTATCAATGAAATATTGTTATTAAATGTTCGAAGTATTATTGAATATTGCTTTATCTTTCTAACCTTTCTTGTCCATAGTACGCCAACATTAGAGGGCACTTTTGTAAAATGTTCATTTTTTAGATTATTTTACATATTGTGTTGGCTAGGATAATTTATACTTGCATTCTTTTTTCATAATGTGTCCATTTTCTTATTTAATTCCTCCAAATCTGCATCCCACTGCTCACTTGTCCTTGCTTTAGTTTGGAGCAAGTGAGCACAGTTTAAGTCAAGCACACCCATACAAATCATGAGGCTTTTACTAATGATTAACTGTAGAAGGTTGACCAAGCACGAAGCCTCAAACACAGGCAGGCAATCAGCACCTCTGACATCCTGGCCCTAATGTAATCAGCCCACCGAGAAGAGGTAATTGCCCTCATCCAGCGCTGACAGCTTCACTGACATCTTCTGCTTCCTCTCGCCGGTTGTAAATGCCAGCGAGCTGCGCACCATCGACGGCTGCTCGACCTTCTCTCTCTTTGCGCCGTTATTTACATTACTGCTTACTGCGCGGAAACATGTCAGGATGCACTTTTGCTAATCGTACAAACGTAAATGGACAATTAAGTGTTTCTTAATAAAATTATTTATCATTCAGTTTCATGTCGAAAAAAAGTGAAGCACATAAATCTTTTCTTTTTTTTTTCGCGCACCTGACTTTGGGAACCAAGAGGCGATGTTGCACCATGAGCGTGTGACAGATGGACGCCATCATGGTAAAGACCTCTTCGCTGGCTGAGTCCCTCCACACCAGGTTGAGCAGCGTGTTGGTCTGCTGTTTGGTGTCCAGCTTGCGCACGCATTCGTCGGTGATCAGCTGCACGGAGATGCGACTGTCATCCTAATTGGCGACAGGAAAAAAAAAAAAAGTAAAAAATGATGTTAGGTCAATGAAGGTTGTCTACGTTGTATGGATATGGTACCTTGATGGGCGGCGGGTGGACATCGCCGTCGTCTTCGTCCTCGGAATCGCTGCCCACCCCGGGCCTGCTGCAGCTCTCGGTCACGGGCAACAGAGGCAGAAGCGTCTGCAGAGCACTAAGATATAGCAGCAGGCCTTCCTCTGAGAGAGAACCTGTCAACATAAACCACGGCATTTATTACGTAAATATATGTAATTGTAGGTTGGTAGCAGCTAACAGAATTCATCAGTGAACTTGATAGAAATTGGTAGTTAGAAGGTTCGATAGCTACCTAAACAATTCTCTCCTGCAGAAAGGACAAAGTAAAATATCCAAGGTGCGCGGTTCTGAGCGAGAGGGGAAGGTGTGACAGTGCCTTGGAAGGAGCTGAGGAAGGCCTCGAAAGGGAAGGCCAGCCGGGGGTCCGACAGGGCCGGGATGAAGAAGTGAAAGATCTGCTCCGTGTAAGGCTCCGAAATGAACTCCTCAGTGAAGGCGGCAAAGACAAAATGCCTGCGTGACAACGAGCAAGGACATATTAGATGTAATAACACATGGTAGTTATGTTTAACTGGACTTAGGATTCTGAAGGGGTCTTTGGAAAAAAAATCTCCACTCTAAGAGGTTTCTAGAAGAAAAAAAATGAGAAGCACATAAGAATGAAAATAAGGTGCAGACTATGATGTTGATCACTCCACTAAGTGTTCACCCGTCTATTAACTCACTAAATCGAGCTGCTTTGTGTGGCTCACATCTGGTGACCCCCACCCCCCTCACCACCACTCCGCTCTAAACCACATAATGAGCTGTCAGACTGTCTGTGTACACAAGATCCTCTCACTCCCACCTTGCTTTTCTTGAGAAAGAGAAAAAGGAGTCCCCTCGACGTTTGCTCATAAGAGTGTCTCGGACTCAAGGCAAACAGTCATGTATTCTCCCCATAGGAGAGCGAACATGACTTGAGGGTTTGGGGGGGCGGTTTACAGCTTGTTGTAAATTAACTTCACCGTTGACTCCAGGAGGAAAACAATTTTTTTTAAAAAGAAGCCATAGCTTGGCGTACCTGGCGCCCGCTGTGCAGGAGGAGTAGTTAAAGTGCAGAGGTTTGAGGATGTGCTCCAATAGTGTGCTTGCCAAGGGAATGGAAGGAGAGTCGGTGTACTCCAGACTTGGAGGGAGGCGGTGATTCACCAAAATGTACAGCGACCTGTAGTATCCTGACAAAAGAACAACAACAAATGAGACTTCCAAAACAAACTGTTTACAGGATAGATTAGCTCGGCTAAACGGAGACAGAATGACATGATACAGTTTAATATTTTATTTTTGCATTTCCCTCCCTGCCTCTATTATTAATTATTTTTCTATTTCATCATTTTATTTTGTCCTGCTAATTTCATTTACACACAACAAACTGTGTAGACAATACATAATAATAAAGGAATAAAAAAATATTTGACCATGGTTAACTCCAAATAAAGTTCAGCTGTTCATGAAAACTTTTTCATCACATTAATGCTGGAAAAAGTTGGTTGATTTTTTTTGTTTTTTTGTTTTTTTATGTCACGAAAACCTGGCATTTGAAAAGGGGCGTATAGACATTTTATATCCACCATAAAGTCTGAAAAAAACATGCATGTGGTGACCATTTTGGTTGTTGACACAACGGACTGTTTCCTTACCTTTCTGGATCATATAGTGCAAAATCTGCTCAACTGTTGATGCCACATCGTTGGCATCGGTCAAGACGGGTAAGTAAACTCTCTCGGAGGAGAAAATTTCCAACATCCGCATGGGAACGGCCACGTTTAAGCTGTCGTCGCCGCAGTTCTGCAGGAGTCTGCAGCAAAAACCCAGTATCCTCTTGATCTGAAACATACACATCTGCCTGTGCGGACCCACCAGTAGCTTGACAAACTGACAGTTGTGTTTCACCAGGTTCTGGCACAGCCATACCTCCAATAGAACACACAAGTATTACATTAGAATCAAGAGAAAGAGAGAGCCAAGAGTAATAAAAGCTGTGCTCTCACCAATCTATGCGCATCCACACACTGTTTGTAGAAAAAAATGAGCTGCCTCGACAAGAGACTGAGAGTGGGTGCTTCCAAAGTGTGCTGTTTCTGGTTGGCGCACTCGTCAAAACGTGCCCTCTCTATTGCGTACTGAAGCAAAATATTGCAAAAAAATTGATACAATTTAGGCACAAGTACATCTCGCCATAATTTTAAGAATTTGAATCAGAAAAAAAACAAACAAAAACAAAACAAAAAGATTTGAGATCTGATCTTAGAATCTGATCATTATTTTTGGGGGGTAAAGCTGTCTATTTACAAGATAAGGACCCAAATACTTTTTTAGGTCAAAGTTGTAGTATTCTGAAACAAAAGATGTAGTATTATGAAAACAGTCTAATAATAACCTTAATAACCTACCTGTCGTTTCAAGTCTTGGTAGCCGCGCACATAGGACTGAATGATTATGGCGTTCTTCAGTCGTTTTCTATCATCCTGAGACATAAAAAAAAAAAAAAAAAAAACACAAGTGAGACAAAAGGGCCATTAGGTAAAAACTTTTAAGACAATTTGGTTGATCCTTTACAGGGAAGACAGAATCAGAATCATCGTTAGATTATGAAGCCAACACACTGCACGGCGTATTTGTCACCTCTCTTTTTCTTCTTTCTTCTTGAGTTCGATGCAGCAGGGATGCTTTTTCTTCCTGGGGGGGAACCACATAAAAAGGCTCCAATTTACAATGATGGTCCATTGTATCACATTGTATAATATGCAATACATACAGTGGATATAAAACACCTAGTTTAAACAGCAGGGTTTTGTAGAATTAAAAAAAATATATAGCCAATTACCAAACCACTCCAGTGACAGCAGCTATTTCTCCCAAGCAATTAAGCAGTCAAATGTCCAGACTTATGAAGACATAGTTCTCAAATGACTGAACGCGTTAGTCCACCACCCACACTTTACCTTTTTACTTGCTCCTCCGAGTGACACCTTGGGTCTCGTCTTGAATTCACCCTCGAAGCTAAACATTTTCACCTCTTTCCCATTGACTGTTGGCTATATTGACACTTATTCCTGCCAAAACAAAGGGGAAAAAATCGAATCGAGTGTAAACACAGGCTACTGGTTGAGAATTCTAAAAGTTGGCTGGCACCTAGTTGTATTTGGTAAACAATGACGCGCAGCTAATAACTCACACAAATTTGAGTGTTTTATTTAAATGCTATTTGAACTGCACGTGTTGTGTTTCGGCTTCGACCACACTGAGCTAATTGACTTCCTGAGCTAGCAAATGACTCAGCAAGCAGGCACAGAACGCGGCCGTCTAAGTTTTAATAACAGAATATATCAAAAATTGAGAGCGATTTTTGTTTTCTTATTAGTGACCCGTTCCAAGCTCATCGACATGCGTGTTTGCGTATGACGAGTTTAGTTGACGTTAGCGCCGGAGCTAACTCGCCAGCACAGGAGCTAGCGCTGGTAGAGGGCTACCTTCACGGTGGGGTGCCCGCTATGGACGTCTGTTACAGCAACACGGAACGGAGCTAAAGGGGGTAAATTGACAGCATGTGGAACGGTTACCTTTGACCTGTGAGCTACCTGGGGAGAAAAGCAATATTGTGTCGTTGTTT
This sequence comes from Festucalex cinctus, assembly GCF_051991245.1. Classification (NCBI taxonomy): domain Eukaryota; kingdom Metazoa; phylum Chordata; class Actinopteri; order Syngnathiformes; family Syngnathidae; genus Festucalex; species Festucalex cinctus. The sequence continues at coordinate 12,407,577 of NC_135430.1, read as the reverse complement.
TAGCTGAATCCGAACGACTTGTTTCCCTCTGCTCGCAAGAAGTCAACACTGATGGGAAGAGGAGACCAGAGTGCTTCCGCTTCCCGTTGCGTCTGCGAAGGCGATTGGACGAAGGGCGCGTCAATAATGACGTCACCAGTAAGGTGCATTCGCGTATCATGTTAAAATCATTTTTTTTTTAAAGACAATCGAAAGAAACGAATGAAGTGAGACCAAACGCAATTTTGTCATGCTCCGAAACTTATTTAAAAAAAATCCTTGTCATGTGTAATCACGGTTGTGAAATATTTCAACGAAAATTGAAATGTAAAGCGCCACTGCTCCCCTTTCCAGATTGCAAAGCCCAAACAGGTTAAATATCAAATTTCCGAGTCAAATGAATGTGTTAGCAGACCACCTCCAAAACAACTAAAGGAACATGAGGTGGAAAATAGCTACAGTATAGTTATATTTGACAAATGATTAAAATGTATTTCATATTTAAAAAAAAAAAGTTAATGTATTTCTTAAATTGTATAAATTACATGCATTTCACATGACTATTATCAGTACGTAATTTGTATTGAATTACATACACCTTTCTTTTTTTTATTTCAATTTACTTCATTTATAAAAGAAGAAAGACAATATAGTATAAAACAATATTCTTCGATGTAGAATGAAAAAGGAGCAGAAAGATGACAGTTATGCATATCAACAGCTGTTTCATAGAGTTGTGTGTAATAAAACTCATCAATGGCAATGTAACACTGTCAATAATGTACAAATTGTATAAATATTATCTATGTAAGGTGGACACGTCTACACACCTCTGTTCAAATGTCAGGTTTGTTGTGATAAAAAAAGAAAATAGACCAAGAGAAATCATTTCAAAACGCTTCACACCATAAATGTGCCCTGTAGAACTTTTCTGATCAACATTTTTTAGAGAGAAGTAAAACTAAATGGAGACAATGTGGTTAAACAAGTGTGTATACATCACATCCTCTTCTGATTGGGATGTAGATCGGTGTCGAGTTGATGATTTTAACTGTTGCTTCAATAAAAGAGACAGCAGGAATTGGCTTTTCAAAATGGCCACATATTTTAATTAATAATATATAATCTATGGCTATTTGTCACCTTGAGTTGTATTTATCTAATTGTCCATGTCATTAAGGGGCTCTTTTAACAGCGAGGGGCTTGGGACCCCGCCCACCTTCTTGAATGTGATGGGAAAAAAGGAGGGGTGGCTGCATGTGGTGGTTGTGTCATAAATCTATAAGGGCCAATTGTAAATGGTTCCATATTTCACCGCAGCCTTAATAGAAATATTCATGCTGCATTTAGTGAAATGAAAACAGCAAGGCGTATCGGATCAACTGATTATATATTATATATAAAAAAATAATCATAAATACAGACTGTCAAATAAGTCTGTAAATACCAATCATAAAATACAAAAACACAGTAATATGAATAATATCAATGCCAAATGGATTTAATGTAACACGAGCAGGGGTCATCAACCTTTTTGAAGATGGGAGTTACTTCTTGGCCAATAAGGGCTACCAGTTTGAAACACATTTCTGAAATTACAAATTTGCTCAAATTATGTTTGATTTTCTCCTTCTTCTTCGTATTATTATTATTATTATTATATGTTGGGGGTTTTTGGGGGGGGGGGTGGACGGCTAACCTAGCTAAGCTGGCCACAATTTCAACAATTTCTTAGTGACATTCCTAGAGATATTGATAGTTTTATACTTTAAAATATATATATATATATATCGATACAAGTACGAGTAATCAACTCATATTCACCAAAACCGATACCATACTACTTTTGATATACAGTATTAAAAAAAAGTAGATAATTTTAAAGTCCCTATATATTATTTAACATTGCATAAAATTAATGAAAATGTTCTAGAGTCTATAATGTCTATAGTTTCTGATCAACACGGCCACTAAAAGGTGGCTGATACTATCGGCTGCCGTGAAGGCTAAACCCGCTACCGATACCCACCGATACGTGCCGATGCTTCATTAATGTGATTAATCAAATCACGTCCTCACAATAATTTGGAAACAAATAAAAATCAATATGCAACCCTTTATTACTTAAATTTTCAAATGATCATATAACATGCCTGAAAAATCACAATGTCCCATCACTGATGAGCTATATTTTTTGGAACATGCATGGGCCTGTGTGTTATCCTGCTACGTTGGTGACCCCTACAGATTTTGTTTATAAATTTACAAATATAAAAATGATCTTGAGATCTCTGCATATAACATATTTTATTCAAAACATTTTTGTTTCTGTTTTTTTCTTCTTGCAAAAATGAGTCGTCATCCCATCATCTCTCCTTCCTTCCCTTCTCACCGTCACGTCCTCATGGCGGCCGCTTATCATCAAGGTGCCCAATTAAATGACGATCCTTTAGCGGCAAAAGCGGCCGCTGACTTGTTGATTTCCCCCGAGCAAATAAAACGTCGGCCGTGGCGCTGACGAATGGCGCAAAACTAATCAGCTTTATTGGTAGACAGGTTAAGGCCAACGGGGGTGTCAATAATTCTCGCGGTGACCTCCCTCTTCCATTAACTTTAAGTGGCTTATTAGACCCTGCGCGCTCCGGTCCATCCCGCCGCCGGATCGCCATTGGAATTGCAGCTCATTTTGATACTTGCGTCTCATTTTCTCTTCATTATTCTGTTTTGCACACATTGATAACCGCTTCAAAATTATCAGCATTGATATGTGAGTACTTCGGCGAATTCATTTAGACCACACGTTTATTACAGTGGCTTTTTTGGGGAGGGATGACAGCAGGAGCGCTTCCACTCCAATTTCCCTGTCGGCCTCCACCTCCTCGCATGTTCGCACGTGCCATTTTCTCCCCCTTCGGATGGTTATTATGATGATAATAATTGCCGACTCCTATTTCCGAATTACCCCGTGTCTGCACTTTTCTTTAATTAATCATCTAAATCCAATTGGGAAATGTGACAGTTCACCTTTCAAGCGAGACGCATAATTCAGTTTTGCGAAATGATTATTTGAACATTAAACCAGCCTTCATTTGCCACTGTAAAAAAAAAAAAGAATTCAACCTTAAATATATATTAAATTAGTCGTTACACATTTTAAATCGCGTTGGACATTCAATTAGTTGCACATACGTTTGTCTTTGTTCGTTTATTTATATCGCATATTTCTCAAAATTGAGCGAAATTAGGTTCATTTTAAACCACTAAAAGAAAATCGAGGAAAAAAATAGAAAGGCAATAAATCATTTTAAAAAAAATCTCACATTTTAAAAATTAAAATCTATAAAAAAAAAATCAAGACCTAGAACATAAAAAAAACTATATTATACAAAATATTACACTTATGCATACATATTAATTTGTAAAACTTTGTTAAACGTAATAAAAAATGTTGCAAAAAATATGCGAACATGGAAGTTCTACTGCACTCAATTTTATCTTTTAAAATGTAATGTAAATATTTTATTTTGTCCCCACGTTTATTTCCCCGCATGTATTTGATTAATCCGAAAAAAATCCCGTTTTCAGTTTCCAAAAATAATGCATTCTATTTTTAGAAAGGTGATAAAGGCATTACCATGCATTTTTAAGCATAAATAAATAAACGAATAAATAAATAAATAAATAAATAATGGCGCTTCCTGCAGTAAGTAATGGCATATCCTCTATTTTGGCTGCAAAAATAGGCATTTAAATGTATTGAATTAATTTTAAAAGTATCTAAATCAACACATTTTTGTGCTCTAATTGCAGGAAAAACGCATTAAAATGTGTAATACATTGAAAACAAAAAACAATTAACATTATGTCCAATGCAGCCCAAAACGAATTTTACTAATTAAAAAATGTTTTTTTGACAGAACATAATTGACATGACGATTTAGACCAAAAAAATAAAAAATAAATTCCAATGTTTGAAATATTTGAACGTATTTCTATTTAAAATAACAATAATGACCAAAATACTAATATGTATCTTCAAAAAGGCGCCTCGGGTGACCTTGAGGGGTGTGAAATCCTTCCAAAGTGCTGCACTTTAATTCCTTAAACGAATATTAACGATGAAGCTGTTAATGTAAAATATGGTGCCTCGTTAGAATGACTTGACAGTGTTGCGCATTTTGGTTGAAAGTGCGTGACTGATGTGAGCGCTAATGGAAATGAGGCGCGGAGGCGGGGTTAAGTTCTTCTTCCGGCCAATCATCTTCACGGAACGAGCATTAAGTGTCACGCCGAGCTCCGAGCTCCCACTCGGGGTCCCGTCCCAACTTCGCGCGGTCGAATCTCTCTCCCTTCCAAGATGGAGAAGTCGAAAAACTTCCGCATTGACGCGCTATTGGCGGCGGACACCCCAAAAGTGCAGACTTCCCCCTTGGCCCTCGTCACGACCCCGGGAAGCGGCGGAGCGGGAACCTGCGCCAACGCCGCCTCGGAGCTCACCAACCCCGGGGAAGCTCTCCGCGCGGAGACGCCGTCCCCTCCTCGGATCTCCGCCCACGGCCTCATCCCCAAGCCGGGCTTCCTGAGCGGCCCTCACGGGGTGGTGGGGCTCCACCCCCAGAACGGCGGCGGAGGGATCCCCGCGCAGGCGCTCTACGGCCACCCCATGTACGCGTACTCGGCGGCCGCGCTCGGCGCCCAGCACCCGGCCTTTTCGTACGCCTCGTACCCGCACGGTTCCCATCACGGCCACCACCAGCACCAGCACCACCACGGCGGGGGGGACCCCATCAAGCTGACCGCCAGCACCTTCCAGCTGGACCACTGGCTGCGGGTGTCCACCGCCGGCATGATGCTGCCCAAAATGGCAGACTTTAATTGTGAGTATTTGGAATTATATCACTATCAATTCTGAGCACAATTGTAGGGTAAGAAACAAACTATTAAAAAGCTAAAACCTGATTATATCACTTAGAATTTTTGGCTCCTTAAAACATGCCTCTCTCTTTGGTATTGAGATGAACACTGCAAGGCATGGACGGGAAAAAACAAAAAAAACAAAAAAAAACAACAAGATTGTGTACTACTGTCGTATTGAAATGTTTTACTTGTGGAAAAAAAAATCTCCAAATATTGCATTTTATTGACGTATTTATTTTCGCCAAAGTACTTTTTTTTTCTTGCACATATTCTAGTAAAATCAAAATGAAACGGCACTTGGGAGTCGTCAGTAGAAAAATAAAAAAACAAATGTTTATTTTAGCGCATGGCAATAAATAGCAAAATCATTTTTTTTCTTTTTTTTGTTCCAGAGCTGTGCAAAATATTTATTCATGAAGGAATGACATCAAAACATGTCTCAAATCTCCAGTCAAAATTATCACAATCTTGACTTCTTAATTTATGGGTCCTAAAAGCCTCAACAGAAGCCATTTTGGCTCAGAAAAAGGCAAAGCAAATATAGTAAAAACTTACAAATGGTTTATTAAATGGAATCCCTTAAACTTATTATTGCAGAGGATGTTTTGGTCTTGGTTCCATACGAAATGTACATTTTTTTCCATGTCTATCTTTTTATTTTCATGTGGTGCAGATAGCCACAATGGCCGCTTGCCATTATACAGCAAATGGCCTTTTCTCACAATACTTGCTATTTTGGTGGTGGGGGGGAGAAAAAAAAAAAGAAAAAAAAAGTTGAGCACGTTTCTAATAATAACAATGATGATGCAGTAATAAACTAAATATGTAAATTAGCCAACAGATATTTTTTTAATTGGTTGGTGCAGTTTTGAACCAAAATGGCTCCCATTATAGAAAAACACATGGATGGCTCCACTGGCTCTATTTTAATCTTAGTTGACATGTTTTCAATACTAATTAGAGTGTCCTTATTTTATCATTATTATCATTAATCGAATGTTCCAACTTTTTGAGCCAAAAGGGTTCCAGGCCATTTTTTAAAATGTGCTGTTTACACAGTTGCAGGACACATGTTGAACCAAAATGGCTACAATAATTTATTCCTCATTATTATAATGCATTCAACTATACTACAAAATGGCTGCTTCAAAATGGAGGTTGTTGTTGTTTTTACTGATTTGTATCGATAAAGAAAATTTGTTGTCAAAGTAGGCTTTTGTGTATTACAAAAATTGACTTTCCTATTGAAGAAATCGCCCAATTATATCATAACTGCAATGTACCATGTAACTGCAGACCCATTTGCTTTAATGAAATAAAACAATGAATATGAATATATAACGACAAACATGTTGGTCCAATTAGGTGCTTAAAAAAACAAAAAAACTGGAGATGTTTGTTGGACGCGAACGATGGCGTGCATATGTACAAGGTGACACAGATGGATGATTTTTAAGACAGGAACTAAAATGGACAGATAATGGACAGTGGGAAAGTGGCAGTGGGCTGTGAAAGCCACAGTGGACATGCTACTTGCTCACCGGCGCACACTGTCCTTTTTGTCCACGCTCGTTTCTAACAGATTTGGGTAAAAAAAAAAAAAAAATGAGCTGGCGGCAGGTAGAGTTCATCTTCTGTGTGGACACTTTCAGACTGTGTGCTGGGATGGAGGAATGATGAGCTCAGAGGATGAGGATGTTATAAACAGTGAAAAGATGCCTGATAGAAAAAAAAAATGTTTTTGATGGTTTCAGAAAGCCACAAAGTTTGCAGTCAATTTTGCCTATTTCTGTGTTACTGTGTAAGCTGGCCATGCCGGTGACGATGTTTGTAACTCTTAATAAAATAAAATAAAAAATGTACAAAATGGTACAATTTTGCACCCCCCCCAAAGCCCCCCCCCCCCCCCCCCTTGAGTTAGAACTTAAACGTTAAAGTTAGAACACATAGTTATAATTCGCGTTATTTTAATTTTTTTTTTTTTTTAAGGAATGAAAAATATCTCGAATATATTTTGTTTTGTAATAATTTTGCCTCATCACCAAAATATTTTTTGCTGTGCTGACTCTCTTTTCTTTATTAATAGAATCTGAATAATTTGCCTTTAGTCAGGATGGAGCATATGCGAACATGCTGTCATGTGTTAAAAAGAAAAAAAAAATGTTGATAATTTGAAATAAATTTTGCCTAATTTTTATGATTTTTTTTTGTGAGTTTTCGATTTGCAGTGTCAGCTGGGTCATGTTTCTTTGAGAATCTCGTATTATTTGACCAGTGGTCAGGTTGTTTTTTTTTTTTTTTGCAAATATAAATGTAAAAACAATATGTACAACTAGACGCACTGCAATTTCTGGAGAAATTGCGTGGGAATGCTGAAAGCACATTGAGAGATAAATTCTGCAATTATAACCTCCTGGTTACTGGACAATGCGCTTTACCAACTGTTCCCTTAGTAATGATAAGTTATATATATGGAAGTGGACGTGGAAGGTGATACTTAGAAAAAGTTCAATGACTTTCCATTGAAAAGTTGATATTAAATGTGAAATTGTGAATATACTGTAAGTAATATAGAATCAGACGATATATACCCTGGGAGGCGTGAATTTTTTAAGCTAGTTGAAATTTGAACAATGTAAATTGGAAGTATTATGTGGGAGTTGGTCGGAGACAAAAAAGTGTGGAGAATAAAAATCACAATAACGTGAGAATGCTTCAGCATTCCCACAATTATGCATAACTTGGAATAATTTTTACAAATTTTTAATCAGTTTCAGTATTTTTGTTTTGCTGTGTCTACATCTTTATTTTATGATTTTAATGCTCCAATCAGGAGTATAGAATGATGCACTTTTTATTAATATTGTAGAATTTCATTAATATTGTAGAATTTCATTGAGTAAACTGTTGACCTAGTCAGAAAGCTGAAACCTGTGATCATGTTGCATTTTATTTTATAAATGCTAAAAAAAAAAAAGTATATAATTATAGATAATGTGAAATATTTTTGCCTGACTTTTAATGTTTTTTTTTTTTTTTTTTGCATTTTTGTTTCGCTGTGTCTGCATGTTTATTTTATTATTTTAAGATCCAATTAGAAGTACTTGTGCTTTTGGTTTGGGCCACCATGCAGCATCAAGAAGAGAAACTATTATTATTAATAATTTAAAAAAAAAAATGCACAAAATAAGCATTAGATTCATGATACAGTACTTAGTCCAATTGTAGAAAGTGACTGTTGTGTTTTTGGCGCACGCGCAGCCCAGGTGCAGTCCAACCTGCTGGGCAAGTGCCGGCGGCCGAGGACGGCGTTCACCAGTCAGCAGCTTCTGGAGCTTGAGCACCAGTTCAAACTCAACAAGTATCTGTCTCGACCCAAACGCTTCGAGGTGGCCACCTCCCTCATGCTCACCGAAACGCAGGTGCCGCAAAGTGCAAAGCTCAACCATCCATCCATCCATCCATTATCTGTCAACCATCAAAAGTTCCATTCCATCTATCTACTGTATCTGTCAATTGATCTACCTGGTTATCTTCTAACCAAACATCTATCCATTAGTGTCTATCTAGCATCTGTCCATTCATGACAGTATCATTACCTGTTGCTCCATCCGTATGTCCATCCATCTTGGAACCTCTATTTATCATATGTCCATCCGTCAATCCATTTAGTTGTCCATCTATTTGGCGATATTGTCCTTCTATAACATTTCTCTACTACTTTTTTTCCCTAGCTTTCTATAATCCATCTCTCCCTCTGTCCAGCAATCAGTTAATCGAACCATCCGTCTGTCAGGTCATCTGTGTACGGATGTAACAAAAGCCAATTTGAATCAGGGAAATCGGTTTTGATTTAAAACATGCGAGTCTAACCGAATCAAATCGTTCCACTTTACAATATAGCGAGATACGTTTTGAATCAAAAGCTGAGTTCACTCATAAGTATTGCATGTAAAATGACAAACTCATCGCATTTTACCCTCTCGAACTGATCGTCTCCACATCAAACTGAATCACATCTTTCCACTTTGAAATCTTGAATCATACCGCACCCCATGTATCTTTTTTTTTTTTTTATGCACACCCCTAGTATATACTATCTATTGTCTACCCAGCCATAGTATCTACAGTATCTCTATGTTCGTATACGCTATCAACAGTCGGGCATATCAAATTGATTTTCCTTTTCAAGCCCAATATTGATAAAACTATGAATCGATTTAAATATCTCCTTTTCCCCCATAAATTCTTTTTTTTTTTTTCGTATCGTACTGTTTTACAAAATTTACCGTTCACATGAATTAAAAAAAAAAAAAAGTACCGGTACTTAACATTTAAGGAAGACCTGGCCTATTGCACTTTAAGACAATTCAGAATCTTTAGTTTATATTTAAAATCATTGAATTAGAATGATGCAAATATTTTCATCTCATCCTTGCTGATGTCAATGTTTGTGAACACTATTGTGATAACATGAGTTAATTTCATTAATAAACTAAATCATTTTACCAGTTACTGCCTCCACAACATTTACTTTATTATTAAATGTGATAATATTTGTGGAATTTCTATCACGTCCTTGACATTCAAGAAGAACTGATGTTCCATAATTAATTGATATCGGATTCAACTGAAGCAAATACGATCAAGAAAAATCAAAATCGAATCGCTTGAGGAAATTGGACTCAATACCAAGCCCTATTCTACAGTATCTATCATCCATCCATCCATCTGTCCAGTCCATGGTACCATATCTCCAACTAAATCCATCCATCCACCTTTCTATCAATTATCCATCTCCAAGTGTCCAAGCACAATTTTTAGACACTCAACGCAATTTGTTTTCTGTACTGGCTTTCCACCAGGTGAAAATCTGGTTTCAGAATCGTCGCATGAAGTGGAAGCGAAGCAAGAAGGCCAAGGAACAAGCGGCGCAGGAGGCCGAGAAGCAGAAAGGCGGCAAGGGTGCGCACGGCGGCGGCGGCGACAGGGCCGAGCAAGACGGCGACCAGTCGGACTATGAGGGCGGCAAGACGATGGCGACGAGCAAAAACGGCAGGATACGAGATTTGAAGGACAGCGACGACGAGGGCGACCGCTTCCTCTACAACTCCTCGGACTGTTCCTCGGATGACGAGCGTAATCGAACCTGCGACCTCAGCCCGCAGCCCTGAGAGGGGGAGAGGAATTTGCATGGAAAGCCTTTTTATCATGGACATTTTTACGAGAAAGATATATGATCGTGAAAATAGGTCAAGCATAACTATTATGGGAGGGAATCACCATTATTTTGCAGTATTGATATGATGCATCAAAATAGATATCACTCGGTTTTTTTTAATTGAAATTTAGGTCAATTCTACTTCGACTGTCTCACGCCAGTGTATCTCTATGCAAAAACTGAGCTTTTTTTTCTACTCCATTACATCTGCTTTGACAACAATAATATTGTTTTTGGTTGGCCTTATAATGGAAAAAAAAGTTCTGTTTATTTTTCTACACTGTATTTATAAAAGAAAAACAAAACGCATGCTAAATTGTGGTCTCTCGGTGCAAATAGTGTCAAATAAATATTGTGCATTTTTGTTTGTTTTTTAAATATGTGTGTGTGTGTGCGTGTTGTAGCGAGGGTTTGATTTATAGCGCGGGACACATGCAGCCTTGTGCGTTGACAGGCCGGGGTCATGGGAATGACTGTTAATGGCGCTGTCGGATGTGTGCAAACGTGCCGTGTGAGCAAACAGCAAGAAGAAGAAACATTTCGCGCCACACCACCAATGGACTCGCATTCAGACACCCTGTTAGGAAGGAGAGAGGAAAAAAAAAAAGAAAAAAAAAAGGCGTAACTTTCTATTGAGACTCAATTGGTGTTTATATTTGGGGTCATTTGATAATCACACATAGAGGTAAGAATATATTATACAGTTTGTCATAAAATATGATAGGAATATAAATTCTGATTTTGTAAAATAATTTCTAATTACCGGTAGTAGATTAATCGTACTCAGCTCATCTTTATTTAAATAGTGCAGTAGTATTTTACATACCATAATATACCTAATTATGTATTTACATATAAGCCTCTTTGGAGTCTTTATCATGTAATTTTGTGTCATGTTACTATAGTAAATGTTATGTACAATACATATAGCGCTGAAGATTGATTTTAAAAAGTTGGTAATGGAATCAAAATTGCAATACCTGCCAGAAAAATGGCAAATACATCTCTTCCTAAGATCTTTCCGCCCTAGTTATAGATCACATTAATAAAGGGATACTTGACTCAATGAGCCTTTTTCAGCAGTAAAAAGTTAACTCTCTTACTGCCACACGTAATCAAAAAAACTTTGATATTGACAGAGGCTGATCATTCACGAAAAGAGATACAATGCTGCCAACTGCTGGCCATAGTGAGTGCTTTTGATTCCACAACCCATTGACCAGGCAGCGCTGCACTTAGACATTGCAGGAAAAAAAAAAAAAAACTTTATGGCGGCATACATTGTGATTTTACTAATCGTTATTAAATGTTTTTGGTGGTCAAAGAGTTAATATTTTGTACAGAATGAATTTGATTATGATTTGATCAACGTTCAACCTGTTTTCTGGGTTTGGTAAGCAAACTGAGCCATGATTGGTCATTGCCTACTTCCTCAGCACAGATGATGTCATTTTCAGTTGACAGTAAGTGGAAAAATTTGTATTTAAAACTATTAATTGTTCATGAAAAATGATGAAGTTACCAAAGTAATTCTGGACAAAATATGAACATTTTGCTGCTGAAAATGCTCAATGAGTCAAGTATGCCTTTAATGGTGTAAACCATTTACTTTATGTTGCATTTTAGATCACAAGACATCTGAACAGGGGTGTGTAAACTTTTCATATCCACTATAAAATAATTTAATTTTAGACTGCACACATTCAAATAATTAGAATTTCTACATTTGTTTTTTTTTTTTTTTGTTTACATAGAAATGTAAAGGCCTTGGCCTTCAGTCTGATTGCTGCCGCAGTAAATTCAATCATTTTGTCACAGGCTGTTTAGTGAAGGACCGGCGTTTATCTCCTTGTCGTGTTTGCATTAGCGGCCACAGATCAAGAGTTCATGCCTGGGTCAGACCCGACCGGGCAGGAAAAGGCTCCTGGCTACAACGTGGCACACAAAGGTCAGTGTGTGGAGCGCGCACACAGTGAGCCCATTGATCGCACTGTATACACCTCGTCGCTTGTTCACACCACACTTAAAAGCATTGGTCATCTACAGTGGATGAATAAATGTATCTATTATTTTATTATCAATTTTTTTATATGTCACGTCTCATAAGAGTCAGTTGCTTGATCACAATCCAAGCACTATAGAAAATTGATTGCAGATGGATTTATTTATTTTTTTTCTTTAAATCATCTTCTTGTAAGATGATGCTCCTCCAGAAAAAGCCTTTCAGCGTCCTGTTTTGTTTTTGGTTATAGTTTGACTTTGGCCTCTTTGGCCTCCATGGCCTTGGTGGCGATGTGGGCGCGCTCAGTCAGCGTGGCGTCCTGCGGGCCAGCGTTCTTCACCAGGAAGTGGCTGATGAAAAGCTTCAGGCCCTCACGCAGCATTCCCAGCTGGGGAATTCCAGAAATCCTGGCAGGTGGGCAGCAAATGGAGGACGGGTGTGGGGGGGACATTGACGGTGGGTGGCCGGCCGCCGAAACGCAGAAAAGACAAATGAGCCTTCGGGGTTATCGCAAAATGACCTCAACGCCGACGCTCGAGTGAAATGGGGGGAAAAAAGGTTCCTATTCATGTTTAAATATGATCATTTTTACAATATATTGTGCACAATTCATTTCATTTCTACTGACGTGTGAATATTTCCAAAATTTCCCATGCTTTTATTTGTGCAAAATAACTAATTATAATTGTCTTTAACACTACACACCAAGTATCCCAATGACTTTCTATTTTGATAGGTGCTACTGTTTTGGTTAGCAAAGTCATAAGTCCAGTGGTCATTTCAGTTGTACTAAATGTATTTTTTTCCCCCAAATGGGAAAATGGAGACATTTATTTCTCTCACCTTGAAAAAATGCTGACAAGATCCTCAGGCTCGGTGTCTGTGAGCAGCCGAGTTAGGACTTGGCGTAGGAAGCGCACCTTGGGCTTGTCCAGCTCTCCGAACTCTATTACCTAGGACGCCAAAAGCACACCTGTGTCAATATTCAGAAAGTACGTGGGACCTAAAATGGCAGTCAGTAAAGCACAGACCTCCACCAAGGCCGGACCAATTGCCACATAGAATGTTTGCCCCTGCAAACTGGATGCAATGGCGAAACATGGAGAGAAAATAGATTCTACACAAATATTTAATGGTTTCTTCTTTGACTTGAGAACCTTCGCCTCTACAAAGTTTTGTTTAGCGACATCATGCTTAATCAATATCTGACAAAGTAATCAACCAACAAACGGCTCAAAGAACAAGCTTTTAATGGTAAATGGTACTTCATTTTATATAGCGCTTTTCCACCTTGCCCTCAAAGCGCTTTACATCCGACGATATTCACCGACTGTTGATGCAACATCAGGAGCAACTGGGGGTTCCCTATCTTGCTCAAGGATACTTCGGCCTGGTCACAATAGAATGGGATCAAACCCACAACCTCTGGGTTGGGAGACTAACACTTTTCCACTGAGCCATGATGCACCCATGAATGATTTGTGAGAATAAAAATGATTAAAAAAAAATAAATCAATTCAATTTAATTCAATCAATTAGTTTTTTATTAATGTAATCAAAAAATTGGTTAAAATGATGGATACCGGGGAAATATGACCTCAGAGTTTAATTCCCTCAGTGACATACAACATAAAAACAACAAATTTGTGTGCCATTTTTTAATAAGAAAACTGGCACAAGACTGTAGTATTATACTGTACAAAAAACATAGTAACAATACAATTAAATTTTACTTTTAATTTAACTTTTCACCATTTCTGTTCAAATATCAGATGCACCCTAGTTTTATTAGCCTCTCAATATTGCATTATGCATTAGCATTAAGCTAGCAGACTTGTAAAACAAAGTTATGTGGATGGATTTAAATTTGAAAGGTGTAATTCTGATTGTTTTATGTTTTGTTTTAGAGTAAACTTCAATTGGAAGAGCCAGTAAACAGCTTAATGCAAGCACACTTGGGCTCTTTTTCAAGAGTTATTTGTTAGCTCGCTAAGCAAAAAAAAACAAAAAAAAAAACGGATCAAGTGTCCATATGTGTTTGCTTACTTTGAACAGTGAGAGCGAGAAGCACTTGTTCTGGAGGAAGCGTGTCACGAGCTGGATCAAATTGTTAAAAGTCCTGACGGGAAGGTTGGAAAGCTCCCGGAATTTATCCCACAGGCTGAACTGGAAGGTCATCTGTGAAAAATGGAAGCAAAAAAAAAAAAAAAACGTGTCAAAACCAATGAGAAGAAACTTAACGAGCTCACGCGTGAAATGCAAACATTCCCGGCGTGCTCTCCGAGTAGGACAATGAGTCGTCGTTGGCCGATGAGGTCTGGCCGAGGAGGAAGTGTTGTTGTTTGTGCTCACAGTTTGAGTAGCCTTATATCACAGGGGGAGAAGGTGTGAGAAGATCCCACCACGCGGGTCACGCAAGGTTCGGAAGAGGAGGTAAGCGAGTGGGAATTCGTCATTAGCATGCAGACTTATTAGCACTCAATCAGGTGCATTGTTGTGGTTTTGATGGTTTGTTTTTGAGGGCCTTGAAAACAACATCAATGGCTCTTTACATTGGTGGGGAATTGTAACTGTCAGGGGCAATTTCCTCAGCGGGAAGAAAAAAAAAATGATGCAAGGTAGCTTTGCTAAGATACGTCGTGGCTACCTGGAAGCGGCGGTCGTGAGCGCAGAACTTCTCTCCCAGCACGGCGTAGAAGCCATTGAAGGTTTTTTCCTGCAGGCAGCAGTCCATCAGCACGTGGACGATCTCCCGCTCCTGTTTGTCTTTTAGTCCCATCCTTCACACAAGCAATGAGATTCCTTGTCAGAATTTTGTCACGACAGCCTCGCCAAGCGAACGCACCTCAGCAGCTTGTCAAACGCATCCAAGTAGTCCTCACTGGTCATGAGCACGCAGAAGATGTTCCGTCGGACATCCGTGTTCATCCGCTGCTTTCGGGCCAGTTCCAGAACTTTGGCGGTGAACTGAAACAAAATGTGGGCGTGTGAGTTTAATCAATGTTGAACTCTGTAGAACAAGTGTGGAAAGACTGACAGAAAAAAAAAAACAATTGTGATTTTTTTTTTTTTTGCCCCATCTAAATACTGGCTATCACATTTTTTACCATTTTTTTTCAATCCATTCGTGACTCACCTGTCCCTCACAGACAGTTTTATTCCCTTGCTCGCTGATCATGGGCGCTCCACTCCAGGACGAGCCCACGATCCACCAGCGGCCTACCTGGTCGGCCGATAGCAGGTTGCCCAGAGACACCCGCAATTTCATGTCACTGCCTGCAGCGTTGCGCTGGATCTGCGTTGCAAACATTTACTACTCAAAAGCACATCCTATTCAAACGGATAGAGCCTCAAAAGATGGATTCTTATAATTGATTACATCTGTCCAGCATGTGAATTTATGTAGTCCTTGTATGCAGCTCTTTGAGGCCACCTAGTGACCCAAATGTAAACTACCATAAAAAAAAATGGTATTGTACTTTAATTTTAATGTAAACAGTAATTTTTAGGACTCAAAGCTGGGTCTCATTTTTTTATGAACACTTTGTAATGAAATTACCCACCAGACTCCTCTGCAGCTTCTTCAACTTCTCCACAGGCTCGGGATCATAGCCCGGAATCTTGCGCATGTCGTTGTTCTTCAACGCCAGCATGGTTTCCAACATGAAACGCACCTGCAAATTTTACAATAATAGCATTGATTTGGAAGTGCAGTTTAAAAGGCATAAACGGTAGTTACCATATTTCCACTAATAGCGGTTTTCTTTCCCCCCAAATTTTTTTTTTTGTTCAGAAAAAATGAAACTTTAACTTATAATTGTATAACTGTCTCTAAAAACTATTACTGTAAGATTAGCATTTATTTCTGGAGAAAAATATGAAGAAAAAACAAACACTCTGAAAGTATGTCTTAGCAGAAAAGAATTTATATTTTTAATCCCCATTCATCAAAACAAAATACAAATTGTAATATGGCTATCTCTAAAAAAATATTCTTGCAAGGGAAAATATAAACTTCGGAAAAATAGGACTTGAATGTTGCAATATTACATCTGTCTATAAATATTCTTGCAATGTTATGATTTAGTCCTGAAATATGTAAACTTTTTATCTAAAGAAAAAACAAATCTTTTCTAAAAACAAAAACTATTCTGGTAAGTCAAGAGTAGCAATTATTAATAATTACCGGTAGTAATTATTCTTACTGGGAAAATCCAACTATTAAGTTTTTCACAACAAATTTCTTCTTGTAAGATTCATTTTTTCCTCCCCAAAACAAATCTTAAAAAAAACTTCTAACACTATCGTCATAAATTTACATAATCTACCGTATTTATTATCTGTATCAGAATTCTGACCTACGACTTGAAGTCAGAGAATATGTTTACATGAGAGGGAAGCCGCTTATTTATTGGTGGACGATGCACCCAGCAACTAATTGGGCTTCTGTTAAAGGAACGGGCACTATTTGAGGAAATACACTTGACATTCGTTATTCACTACATACTCTGGTTTGATCCTGGAATTTCTTCCCGACATCGGTCGCCTTGCGCTGGGCCTCGGCGATGAGTTCCTTGAGGGCTAGCGGGTCGTCCTTCCGCAGCGAAAAGCCGACATTACGCAGCACGAATAGTGCCAGCTCGATGTCCTTCTCGGCAAACGCCGCCAGCAGGCGCCGCAGGATGTCGAAGATGAGCAGCGAGTGTACCACCTGGAAGTTGTAGAGGTGCGCCACGATGGCCACCAGGTTGTCGCACTCTTTGCCCTCGCTTGGTTGCTTGTACGTGTCGTCAAAAAGGCGCACGACCGTCTCCAGGAAATGGGCTCCTACCTAGAACGGAAAAACGTATTAATATATTAAGGAGGAGACCATCTTAGATGTTGTTTATAATGTAATCTCTGGAATGCCTGCCCATCCATCCAGTGTGGACTTAAAAAGCACTGAGAATGTTTCATTACCTCCAAGCCGACAGTGTGATGGAGGATGCTGACCAGGAGGACGTGCTCCATCAGCAGCCGGTCGGGCATCAGTGCCGGCGTGACGCAGGCCGCCAGCAGCACCTCCGTCAGGGTGTCGTTCATGTCCTTCCTGCTGCGGCTCATGTAAAGCGCCTCCAGCTGCCCACTGATGGATGACATGTTGGGCTCGCTCAACCTGAAAAACAACAAAATCAATCGATCGAGGCTAATTGGATTGTGAAAGTAAAATTTGGTAACAAATGTCTATCATGCGTAGAACCAAAAAAAAAAAAAAAAAAGTCTCAAGGATCTTTGCCTCAATACACAGGAAATCTACTACTTTGCCTTGAAACAGCCATTTTAGTTGTCCATTTCCGGGGTCCTTCAATGAAAGCCCACATATTCATGGTTCAGCCATTGTGAATTGCCACATTCACGGATATTTCTTTACACCCTATCATCTGTGATTACCATAAGGAAAAATCCTATCAAGTTTCTGTTTTTGGTTGTACACAGGCCAAAGTCAAAATTACTACTTTGGCGCCATCTGGTGGAATCTTGGTGGTTTGTTAGGTTGAATTCATTTACAATACGGTCCATTTCGTGTTTGAGATGACCTGATTTGTATGCAAATGTCATGTCAGTTTGCACTACTGTGCTATTTAGGCTAAAATCCTAGGTAATACAGTTGATAAGCCATATGTGAAGGTGGTTTGCTTGTGTTGAAGAATTTAACAACAGATAATTGTTTATGTAACATGGGCCATGATTGTGTACATGCTAGATGCATGAAGACGGTGCTTTATGATTCTGTTTTATGTGCTTTTTAACATCTTGTATCAACACACGTAATTATAAACCACTGTTGGGCTTGGCATCTATTATTTGCAGATTGTCGCTATTTGCGGCAAGCTCAGTCACTATGCCTTGTGAATAGCACGAATTCATTGCACTACAGAGATGCAAGCAACATGATTAAATCATTACCTGTTGACGAGGCCTTTAACATTCTTCTTAAGTTTTTCCAGGTCTGCTTTGCGTTGACCGCTTCCCGCGTCACGCATGTGAGGAGGCACGTACTTTCCTGTTGTCTGTAAATAAGAGAAATTAAGCATTAAATACTTGACATAAATGAGATGTGGTGATGACTTTTGTACTCTGAACTCACAGTGTTAGAAATGGGCTTTGCAGTTTCTTCCGTTTCCTCGTCGTCATGTATGTCACTCTCATCCTCCACTTCTTCATCCATGACCTCCTCTTCTTCGCTTGGTACTTCCTCCTCCTCCTCCTCCTCTTCTCCTTCTCCCGCATCATCATTTATATGTTCCCCATCACTCTCAAAGACCTCTTCGCCTTCATCTGATATGTCCCCATCGAGCTGTTCAAAGTTGTCCTTGGCCAGGTCCATGTTGTCGTCACTGTCGTACATACCCGTGGTCAAAGTGCCAGAGTCGAGAGCACCCAGGATGTAGTCAAGTCCATCAGCCATAAATGACTGAGGCAGGCTTTTCTTGTTTTTCCTCTTGTTTAATTTCAAGTAACGCTCTAGTTTTTTTATTTCTCGGTCCTCCTGTTCATTCGCCTCTAAAAGCGCCTTCTTCCTCGACTCTTGAAGCTTGTTGTTTTTCTTGGGTGCCACTTTGAGCTTCTCTGGTTTCCTTGGATTAGTCTTAGGCACTTTTTTAACATCTTCCTTCTTGTTGCCACCGGTTGCCTTCTGTTTATGAGGTGTTACAGTTTGTTCACTATAAAGGTTGGGCAGATTTCCATTCTTTTTACCTTCATAGTGATTTTTAATCTTGATTTTCTTCAGCTTTCGCTTCTCCTTGCGAAGCTCTTTCCTGCTTCTCCGTTTGACCGACTTCAAGCCGGCGTCATCCTCTGGTCCCTCGGCGCCACTTTTGCTCTTGACAAACTCACCCACCGCCACCATGTACTTCTGCAACACGGCGCTGCCCTTCTTTTTATCCTTGCCCCGTGACTTCCATTTGCCTTTCATGGCAGCACCTTTCAAGGTTTCAATGTAGCGAACTAATGCTTACATTCAAACCCGCTGAACGTGATTAAAATGCCATGTACATTTTTAGAATATATGCTAGAAAGCTAATACCTACCTGCCAACTGTTAGTAAGATTAAAAGGATAACTAGCGAGATGATTATAGCTATTTAAAAAAATGCGTACACATGCGCCGCAATACAACTACACGGAAGTGACCCACATCACGTGATATTATGCTTCCGGAAAAGCGAACGCGATAGGCGCGTAGTGATTACGTCATTTATTTTGGAGTCCCCCCCCCCACTTCTAAGCGGGCTTTCTCCTCCTCCGACGTAAAGCGTCTTTTTAACCAGTCACGGCGGGCTAGGAAGAAGAAAGAGGGCGTACAACAGTGGGAGTACTTCGATCTACTATGTAGTGGAGTCTGGAGCCCCTCTGGAATCTTTGCAATATGAAGAATGGAAGCAGACGATGTTACTATCAGGGAGCAGAATTTCCACAGCCAAGTCCGGGAGTACATTGTGAGTACGGAGTGGCTAAGCAGGTGCTAGGCGGCTAATGACGTCCTCTAAAAAAAACAAAAACAGAAACAAAAAAAACCAAAACACTTTGCTAATGCTAACTAGCTTGAGCTGTCATGTAGATCGGCGTTAATTTCACAACAACTTCTTCAAATCTTTCACAAGCGTAGGGGCTCTCACTACTTTTTTTGTGTGTATTTTTTGGGAGGTGACGTTCACATTCCTATTCCATACTCTCACTACCTAATTGAACAACCTGTTTTTGTTGTGAACAAGTACCTATTATTATGATTACACAAGAGGAGTGGTTTTTAATGAGAAGCACAATAAATACAATTTGTGAAGATGCTGCAACATAGGTCATAAAGTGTTTAACCAAAATAATTTGGGACTGACAGCAATTTATGAAGTGTCGTACTGTACGTACCTAATTGGCTGTGTCCATGTTGACACAGAAACCATGAAATTATAGTAGTAATCAAGTTGTAACTGGTATGTTCAACAATAGACAGTCCTTTGTAGGTTGTTAAAATGGCTTGAAAATATGTGAAAGGGACAACTGCCTGTAAAAAAACAAAACAAACAAAAACAATCTTTCTCCCTAATTTCCCCCCGTTTCTCAGTTCCATATAAACAGCCCTCGGGCACTGATACGAATTGGGATGTGTGAACTAGCTGACCTGGTAATTTTCAATCTTCAAAGGTAACATCAGATGCAGGAATGTTGGAAAATGCAGGATTGGTGTGCAACACACTGTTGTGTTGAAAGCAGTTGTCGCTGTCCGACAATTATTTTATTTGTCATACCCGAACCAGACCTTGACTTCGGAAATAAATGCTGGATCTTTTGCACAGATTTTTCTGCAAATTGCGTGAAAGGGGCTACCGCTGTAAAACCCATAATTTTCACATCACTGTTCCATCTTCGAAGGTATTGGTAAAGGATGGACGACACCTGTGTACAAGGGAATGCAGGTAAAGGTGAGAGAGGGTGTGACGTTTTGAAAGCAGTAGTCGTTGTCCGACAACCTTTTCTGTACATCATGCCAATAGGGTGGCAAAGGTATTTACACTAGCAAAAAGAAAAGCTTCCATCTTGGTGTAATTTGGAGGAAAAAAAGGAAGAGTACTTCAACCCTCTCAAACATCCTCAATAATAAACACATTAAATGGGAAAAAAAACGATTAAAGGTACAGTTTGTAATAAGTGACCACTAGATGTTCCTGTAGAGTAGAATGCAGCCCACACACTACGGTGGCTCAGAGAGACCACACTCCGCAAGCCTACTAACAATTCTTATTTTGCGTCAGCAAACGAGCATCTCTGCAGTCGACGGCGACTCTAGCGGGAGTTGGTTGGCGCCATAGGCAATGTGCTTACTGTGAAGTAGAACTAACTAAAGAACCACAGCACAAACAGATGGAATCGATATTTGCTAATGTACGTAGCCCACAAGCACTGGTTAGAATGTAACGTGCCCACAGGTAGTTGTCAGAGATAGATACAGCAGCCAGTGCCCTTGCAATCGCTTTATTCAACAATCGCAAACACGTCATTTGTACCTGAGCAGCCACAACTAATACAGAGTCACTCAACACGCAGAACAAACTCTACACTCTCATTTCAGCGACACGCATGTCACTCACCAGATCCCGCTTTTCAATGTCATACACTTGTCACAGATACTACAGTAGAACATGAGGATGGTGACTTAAAATGGACAAAAATAATACCTGCACCTCACAATTGATGAGATAATCGACAAAATATTTGATTCTGAGAATATTTGGTACAGTCCAAGTATTACTTGAATGAAAGTTCACACAGTATATCCTGCCTTCACTGGCTTCTGTGTGGAAAGCGACTTTACAAAACTGCTTATCGTTACAGCTCAAATTGGCACCGGCGTGAAGAAGCTAAAAGTGTAACTGCACATCCACACCTCCAATTTCGACTCCATGTCTCGTTAAGGTGTGAAATACTGTCTGTGTGTTGACCGTCCTCGGGTACAATTCTTGTATTGCATTAGACTGCGTAATGTCCTGGCCTATGCGAGTGTGTCTCTGAGAGGGTGTCACTGTCAGTGTTATCTCTTCCCAGAGTGTTGTCTTCATTTTTTTTTTGTGCTGCTTTATCAGCCCTGCGCACCTGATCCCGCGTCGTGTGTTTTTTGGCGGCATAGCGCAGGCTGAGTCATGTCGTGACGCTGACACGGTGCCAAGAGCTTAAGTCACGGCTTCTAAACTTTCTATTAGTGGCGTCCTGCTCGCTGTCACAGTAGGAGGGGGAATGTGGAACGGGATCTTATCCGTCAGCATATTTAGACGCGACAAACACCTTGTGAGCACCATCTGTGACATGCGTTGGCCTAATTAATGTCATAAAAAGATGTGTACATGGTGGGTTTTCTTAGGTCTAATAGGAGTAATGTGCTCCAAACACAAACAGTCCGAACCATCCAACTTCTCTTAACTGTAAAATGTTTAAATAACATTAAACAAGTGCCAACGTTTGACGTAGATTTATTTCTTTATTTTTTAATGTCAAATTACTTGACCCCCTGCTAAACTCATTACTCAAACACCCATGGCCACTTTTGAGGATACGTGAGCACAAGCTTTGAAAGCAATATCTTGTTTATCCCTTTTCCAGAGTCAAAGTGTTAAGAAATGTTCTGGTTTATATCAAAGTCTACCAAATGTCCAACATTAATATTCTTCACTTTGCCATTTCAGATATGCTTCCTTCTGTTTGCGGTACTCTACATTGTCTCCTACTTCATTATCACACGATACAGGAGGAAGACGGGTAAGCACCTCTTTGGAATCATAGTTGTCATGGAAACGCCTCAAGCGGGTTACACAAGCACAGATTTTTAAAATATCTTAAACCCCAAATATGATGAGGGAAAAATCGATTATGATCTTACTGTGCATATAGTGTGTAGTACCAAAACTGACCTGCATGAGGCAGCATTGAACTGCAGTGAAACACAAAGGAATACGCACTCTTGACTCAAATTACTCATAACACACATACATCACAGGATTATCAATCAGGATAGTCTTCTAAAGACATCCAATAAATGGGCGGGTGTTCCTATTTAGATGATCTGCAAATAATTTATTTTGTGATGCACCCTCTCTACTTTGCTAGATGACCAAGAAGACGAAGATGCAGTTGTCAACAGAGTATCGTAAGTCCAACAATGACACTCTCTCAATAGAAATATGATCTAAAAAAAATTTCATTCAAGCAGAAGGGTGTGAAGGGATTGCATTCTTAGGGGGGGCTGAAAAACAAACGAGCTGCCTGAGATTGACTTCAGCTTGTTAAAACAATTTTGCCTTAAATTAAGAATGCCCTGCCCTTGCAGATTATACTTGTGCACGTTCACGCTCGCCGTGTCAGGTGGCGCTGTCTTCCTACTGCCGTTCTCTATCATCAGCAACGAGATCCTGCTGTCCTTCCCCAAGAATTACTACATCCAGTGGCTCAATGGCTCCCTCATCCACGGTCAGTCGATATCTGTTTTACTTGCGCCTCTCGGTGTTGTGACTTCCCTGCTGTGCATAGAAAGGCTGCTCTGTGCTGCAATGGCCACCAGGGGGCGTCAGAGTCCATCACATAGCCATGGCACAGCCTGTATAAGGCTTGAATGTCCAACTACACAATGTGTCAGGACTTCTTGCACAACTTGCTGTTTCTACAATGAGCTGAACAGCAAAATTCACAACAACAGGTGTTGGATTCATGAATCAATCATTACATTTCCAGTTTGATCTAGAATTGGTAATTAAACCTCTTCATCAAGCGGTTCACATTTTGACATGAAGAGATCAAGATCATAACGTTGTTCAGATTTAAATGGATGGATTTCAAATAGGATTTTCTCAGAGGGAAGTGGCCACTGAGCTCGTGTCATCAGCAGGTTACAACAGAAAGACTGGAAGAGTCACAGAAAGGCAATTCAAACACCTGTTGGTAATTTTGTTTTTCAGCTTCATGTTAGAGAATAGAAAGCTTTGGTAGAGACATTGAACAGTTGGACATTCAAAAGTTTAGAGGTCAAACCAAGTTCACCCGTAAAGGTGCACGTGCATTTTAGGTTCATTTTCATCCTAACACATGGAAGCTCAATATCCCTAATGAATGAATTTTACATTTGAAATAATCCCACAGTGCCTATCTAATGGAAGCACATTTAATTTGTTATGCCTGTCATTATATGTCGTTGGCATACAGTGATTAACAACATTATCCGTAGTAAATAACACATTTTTGGACCAATTAAGTGAAAATCGGATCATTCACCGTGGCTCACCTGATTGAACTCTCATGTCACACTGGTTGGGAATCACTGAGCTAGACTCAGTTAAAGATTTTGGAATGTGTGAAGTGGTAATAATGAATTTGCCATTACTGTGCTTTTTTCCAGGTCTGTGGAATCTGGTTTCACTCTTTTCCAACCTTTGCCTTTTTGTCCTGATGCCCTTCGCGTATTTCTTCCTGGAGTCAGAGGGCTTCGCCGGATCTAAAAAGGTAGATATAATACACTTTTTACTGTTCGGCATTTCTGCATCTAACTGGTGGGGGCGCGGCAGCGGCAGCAGCAGGTGCCTCGTTCCGTGCCCTCTCGCTGACTTGCGCCGCTGACCGAAAGCTCATTAACCATGAAAGTGGGAATCTGGTCTTCGCCCTGCGCCACATCCTGACAAGGGCTCGCAATAAGGCCGCATAGGCTGCAAACGCTTCAACGCGGCTGCATCGGCCCCACTGATTTAAAGCCTGATTCCTTGCCCCCCCCAAAAAAAAGCCTCCCGCCAACCCCCTAAAATAAAACTTCAAAAGGACAGGCTAATAATCGAGTTGTAAGGCTCGACGAACTTCCTAGTTTAATTGATTACACCCCACCCTCAGAGAAAAAAAAAAAGAAAAAAAGAGGAGAACGGCTTGGGGGCTCGTGTTCCAAGCATCCATAAAGTGGCAGCAACATGACAGTACAATAGAAGCTTGCAAAATGGTGGGGGCAAGAGTTACTTTTAATACACCTCTATCCTGTGTCACAGTTTGAAATGCCCCTGCTTTATGTCCCTCCTGGCAAAAAGCACATAAAAATTGCTCTGTACTGTAGCTGCAAGGCCGGCTCTTTTTTGTTCCTAATTTGTTTTGGCAGAATTTGGCCAGTGTGGGAAGCGGGAAGCGAGGGCCTCTTTGCCTTTTTGTTCTGTATTCTCGCTACCACATCGTCCATAAACGCGCTTAAAGGCAAGCTCTGTTCAGTGTTTGGCTGCACATCCAGGTATGTATCACGCGTGTGCTAAGCTTGGGCTGGGGGGGCCACACTCGACCCAAAAGCCTGTCATTCATGCAGCTGACAGAAAATACGTGTAAAACATACACGTGCCCATTTTTTCATATGCTGCTAATATCTCTTTATATACCTTGTAATTCTACGAGACTTATATGATGTTATTTGGCAGTAATAAATGACGTATGACAGTATAAGGCAATTATAGAAAAAAAGTAACCAATTGAAATCCTAATTAATAAACTTGATTATTCAATTCATTGAGTTTAAAAGCGTTTATTCAACTACTAAAACTAACAAAATATAACTTTAAAGAACAACCAGGAAATACATTAGTTTCAAAGTACTGTACAATAATATATATATATATATATATATATATATATATATATATATATATATATATATATATATATTAGGGGTGTTTTTTTTTTTTTTTTTTTTTTTTTTTTTAAAGAGCTCAGAATTGTTCATTCGGTAGTCTTACCGATTCAACGTCTTATCATCATTGCCTTTTTTTTTTTTGTGTGTGTGTGTGTGTGAATCGATTTTTAAACTTCCATTTTTAATGGAAAAATATTCAACAAAACGTCTGACTTCGGGTTAGGATTCACACCTTGAGCATGGAAGAATGTTATATGAACGGAACATTAATCCTTAATATTTTATTTTAATGCTGTTCAAACATGAAACAGATTACAACCTCTATAAGACTGAAATTTCAGATAAATAAATAATACATTTTCATATAAATCTTACACTCTACAAGCTTACTGATTAGTATTTTCTAAATTTGAATGAAAAAAAATCGCAACAATCGACTTATAAATTCGTATCGGGATTAATCGGTATCGAATCGAATCGTGACCTGTGAATCGTGATACGAATCGAATCGTCAGGTACTAGGCAATTCACACCCCTAATATATATATATATATATATATATATATATATATATATATATATATATATATATATATATATATATATATATATATAATTATTTTTTTAAATAGAAAAAAGATCCCTCTTTGGGGCAGTGTGGTGTTTAAGATAAAGAGGAGAAAATGAAAGGCGCGATTTTTTTACATATTAGGAAGCTATTGCTATATTACCTGTCTGTACATGTTGCTACATCAGTATTCATTATTTGAAGGAATATCACTCCTGGAACTCAATACTAATTTTCTGTTAGCCTTTTACTGGGATTTTACATTGACTTTAGCATTAGCACTTATGATGTCTCTAAAACGAAGTAGCTTTTCATTTAAAAAAAAAAATAAAATCACTGAAAACAAAACTAACAGTGCAGGGCAGCAATGATGCTATGCGAGCGCAATGTCATTTTATTTTATTTTTATTTTATTTTATGTATTTTTTATGTGGCATTTCGAGCTTGTGCACCGGCAGCTCCTTTTGAGTGCGGAAATGAAGCGAGTGATGAATTTAGCAGCTAATGTCACAAGCCAGCCTTTTCATGTGGCCGCGCTTACATTTGACGACGCACTAAAAGACACCACCGCGTCAAAAAGATGGAAAATGCGGAAGTATTTTTTTCTTTTTTTTTGAGCTTTTACTGTTCAGCTCGTTGTCGGGTGTCGGTGTCGGCCGAGTGATTAATAGTGTAACAAATTGTCCAAATTGTGGATGAATCGGAGCGACTTAAGGGTCCTGACTTCTGATGTTATGATCCGAGCTTTATTTGCTGCTGTAAAATGTCTCCCCCTTTTATGGCCAGGTTCTCAAATCCTCGCACAGGAGCTGCATCGCTCAGTCCTTTCGAGGTCAACCTTGGGTTCATTTTTTTTTTAGCCATTTAAAAAAACATGCACACACATAATTGAGCCACTGAAAGAGTGGACTACTGGTAACTCCATGTATGTCATTTTGCAGGAGAGTGATTTAAAGTTTTATGACTGCAATAAGATTTGGGGGATTAACTTTATTGGTGATTTATATAGCATTTATATTTGAACGCTGATTGGTTATTTCTTTAACCAGTCCCATTGCCAGCGCGACTGTATTCTGACCTGTTAAGAGTGATGTGGAAGCACATAGAAATCTGGATAAAATATCTATAATATCCGACATACAAATACTGGAAGCAGTGCAGCTAATCAGGACTCTTTTAAAGACAAAAAAATACATCATCATGAAAAATATTCAAATTTAGTTAGTAAATGTAGGTCAGTGCGTCTGATAGTGTTTAGACCCGCCACCGCTGTTTGATCTTTTGTGATGTTTTCGACAGCATTGTGGTCACCTCGTGACCGCCAGTTGAGGGCATGACAAACATGTTCTGACGAAGTCTATTTATATCACAGAATTAATGAAACATTTAATTTCCAGACGAGACGAGCGGGATATCTTGAAGCTATGTTTACTAAAAACAAGATACTAGCCCGCGCACGCACGCTCATCTTATAGCTTTAAAGTGCTCACCTCAGCTGCACGTCATTTATGATCTTCAGTGAAGTATCCGTCATTAAATAGATAAATAATACCTAATGGGAGACATTGGTGTAATGCAGAATTTTCCACTGGAGTGTTAACGCTTTAACATGATGACATTCAAAATGTTGGGGGGATCATTTGTAGGATTGTTCCTGTCTTATTGTGTTGAATGTGCGCAGCAGTGAGAAAGTGCCGTGTTACAAATAAGGCCTTGTAGTGAAAAGTGGCCGCGTCTTCCCCTCACTGTTGAAATGTGTTTGATCCTGAAACGAGTTGCAACCAGTCTGACCCTTTGACTGACCCAGCAGAGGGCCAACAGGTTTCATCTGGCCGTTAAAGAAACTCCTCATCAATCTCATCCTAAGCCGATGATGAGGAGTGTGTTTATTGTGGAGGGAGGGGCACGCGGGGGAAATGGGGAGGGGGGGTAAGGAGAACGTCTCACCGAGCAAACCCCGCGTGGTGTTACTAAGATACTCGTCTTTGTTGCGCCTCCACAATGGGGGCCGGGATATTTATTTCAAATCTCTTGCACATGCAGACATTTTTCCCAGGCCTGCTTTTGGGCCGGGGCCGGCCGAGAATATAAAGTGGTGTTTACATACCTTCCTTTAAGGTCACAATGTCTCCCTAAAGCTGTCCGTTACAATGTTGGTTGCCATGGGAAC
The DNA here is from genome assembly GCF_051991245.1 of Festucalex cinctus. Classification (NCBI taxonomy): domain Eukaryota; kingdom Metazoa; phylum Chordata; class Actinopteri; order Syngnathiformes; family Syngnathidae; genus Festucalex; species Festucalex cinctus. The sequence goes on along the minus strand of NC_135430.1, from coordinate 12,379,544 downwards.
ATATTAGCTCCAGCCGGGAATTTAAAAAAAGGGAAAAAAAAAGAACAAACATGTTGCTCAGGTTCTTTTTTTCTCCCACTCTTCCTCAATTGATATAGTTTTCTAAACGGTCCAGTAGTTTGTTTTGTGTTTTTTTTTTTTTTTTTTTAATTAAGATGTCATTAATTAGGACAGAGCAATATACAGGAGGACCCCTGGTTTTTATACAGTTCTGGCTTGCGATATTATGGGGTTACAAACTCAACGCGGTCTAGGATAACTACTGTGTGTGGATTAATCAGACATTTCGACTTCCGTAAAAAATCGGGTTATGTCGCCGCCATAGAAACAAAATCATATCATATAAATCATATTGTAAACCGGTGACACCGTACTAAGAACAAGAAGTATTGACATATGGGGGTATTCAACCTTCAGAAAGTTAAACTTCAAGTATAGAGAGAGTCTTCCCCATTTTCACAACTGTTTTTGGACCTTTAAATTGGATTTTTCTGCACCAAACTCATCCAATCGTGCTCTTTTGGATCTAAAACTTAAGGGTACTATTTCAAACGAGAATTGATCAATTGCTTGCTTTGTTACAGTGAAGCTAAAGCAGGTTGAAGAAGGTTTAAGTCGCACATTTAGTCGGGTCAGATTTTATGTGAAAATTGATTAAATGTTAGCATGCTAACATTTGGTAAGCTAGCATACTGTACGGCAAGATGGTAATCTGAGTATATTTGACCCTAAGGCAGATGAATAAGAATTTAAAATCATGCCCTGTAGTCCGTTTGGATTGCAAATGAAAATTGATAAATGCCAATATGCTCACAGTTGATATGTTACCATTAAAAAAATAGCAGACTGATTCCAAAAAGTTTTACACTCAATCACTAAGGATTTTGTGTCATGTCTTGGAGTCGGCTATTATTCCTACTAGGCTAATAAGCCTGGAAAAAGTGCTAACATTTTAAGAATTAGTGTGCTCAGATATATCGAGATGGCATCTTTCATATCGCAAATCTTGCTAATATGGCGATTTAGGATTCTGAAAGGAAGCTTTGATTGATTGATTGATCCCAAGGATGATGTTGATGGAAATGTTTTACTTCTTAGCTTGATGAAAAGAAGCACACAAGCAGAACAAGCTGCGGTCATTTTGTGTGGACCGTAAACAAGTTGTTTTTATGCGACCAATCGCTCATGTTTGAACAATACGACGTGATGCCAATCATTTTCTATGCGCCTCGCGTCGTTATTGAGGAGTCTTATTAGGATGCCTTTAGAAGTCCGTTCCTGTGCTTTAAAGGCCGGCATGTCCCTTCTCTCTGTCCTCTCTGCTTTGCGTCTCCCCACACGGCCATTGCGGCGCAGCTTTCGGCCCTTCAACAATGCGCTAATAAGGTCCTTGGCCATCTGGCAGGGGCCTTCAACCCCCCCACTTACACTCTTCGTTCGGCCCTTGTTCCACACGCTTCTGACAGCCATCAGACAGTCAGTCCGGTGGCTGATCTCGGACGCTAATGCTAACATGATCATATTTGGTGTGCTAACATGTAGCAAAATAGCATTTTGGAGTACAAAAAGCGCTAAGGCAGATTTATGATTTTTACATCATGCCCTGTAGTTGGGTCAGATGTCGAATGAAAATTGATGATGTGCTAACATGCATTACACATAATGCTAGCAACCCATCACAACAAAAAGAGGAAAATAGTTTGCTAAACAGATTAGCGAGTGGCATGTGAGTGAAACTACATAAAAAAAACAGAAATAAATTGGGGTTTCTTAATGTGTTTTTCAGCAAATAGTTTGAGATGTTCATTGGCTAACAGCCAGTCAACAACCAGCCGCTAACTAGAGCGCACAACAGCCAACAACATTCAACACTCAGTTATTACAGTGTGTACATGAGGATGGTGACCTCCACTGTCACGCCTTCTGTATGAATGTTTTCTGAGCCCCCCCCGCCCCCCAATTCCCATACTGTGCTGCCCTTAAAGGAGCTTCGTCAAGGGTTGTTGTTTCTGTCACCCCAAAATGTTTTCTTTTCAGTTGTGAGACTGGGGCACTGTAAAAGTCGACCTGGCAGATTTTTGTTCTACTGTTGGTCAATGATTTTCCTGAAGTCGTCAAACATTTTGCGTCTGTTTCATTTTGTTGCACCCTGTGGTACATTGACAATTAGCTATTCTGATTCTGACATCAATAATGGCTGTAGCTCGTGCGCATTTTGCTGTTTGATAATGCAAAATCTTTTTTCCAATTAATCATAGGGTTAATCGGTAGAATAATTGTTTTACACAAACTATTTGATATTTGACCAACATGGATCACACACAAATCACGCTCAGAACCATGCTGAGATTACTTCTCACACAAGGTAGTGGAAACTAGTTGCTGGGTTCACACCTGTCCAATGATCAAGATGAACACGAGGATGCTAGTTGAAAGCATCCTGCAATGTAGCTGTTGAATTCGCAGCATGTCGTGTTTGTGTTGTGGCTACTTTGTGCCCTTTGGTCCTGCACACGTTTCTTGGAAGTCGATTCGGTTCGCTCACAAGCCGAGCAGCCCTCTTGCTCGATGTCACAGCGAGGATCGGGGGATGCTGAATATTTCAGAGCGGCTATATTTAGTTAAAGCTACACAATTAGAACGTCGAGAATAGAAACTTTTCAGCCAGTCTTATTTTTTTTTCCCTGCACGCCTTCTGCCAGTTGACAGTTCGTTTGATCGGCGACGTCTTCGTGGGACCTGCCTATTTATAAACCGTTGTTTAAAATAAAAGCTTGCTCGCCTTCCCGGGGATGAACAAAGCTCTGTGATGAGAATAAACGAGAGCTGAGATGATAGCGAGGGAGGTGACAAGCATTGCCTTTGCCCTAAATGATCTGAATGGCTAATGTTGTGAGGCTTATAAATGATTGAGAGCCTATCTAAAGGGAATACACCTTCAGGATGGCATGGGCCGCTCTGTTAAGGTGGACCAGTGCGCTTGAGCGGACGCCCGGGCCTGCACGCTCCTCCTTAAGAGCTCGGTTGCGGTCCCTGAAAGCATTCATCTCACTCTCTCTCTCTTCCTCTCTCACCTCTCCTACCTCCTCTCCTGGGAGGGAGATGCGCTCAGAGTAGGCGCCGACTCCTCTCCTGTCTTTTTCTCCACAAGCCTCCCTTTGCAATCACAATGCGGTCCACCCTGCAAGCCGGCCAATTGCCCAAATTGTCAACTCTCATTGCATTCCCGAGCATGAGTATATCTCAGGGGTCGGATCCGCATTTAGTGGATTGACCATATTAAATGTTAGAGCAATAAAATATCGTCAGGTGGAGGCTGCAGTGTCGGGCTTGGCCACAGTGGGGCACTAATCAACCTGCCCGTGCTGCTTGCCATGCCGTCTGGAGAATTCTCAACTCACTCAGACTCACTCATGATCAAGATTTACATTTTGGTTGGTCCAGATTAGAATTCTGTTGAAATCATGTAATTTAAGAAATCCTAGCAAGTTGCATATGTTTCAAGGGTCAGATATTAGTTCGATGTGAATGTAGGTAACTTTATATCCTGCAGATAATGTATCTACCGATATTGCATTTTTCATTAATTATATACAATGGAATGACAATTTTCTCTGGTCTATTTCCCGTTTATTTGTAAAACACATTTTCTATTGGAAAATAATGTTAATTGATAAAAATACAATAACACACATTTAGTATAGAAATGTCATGTCAGTTTTCAAGGAATGTACACTGTTTTTTTGTGCATTTAGTGTCACTCTTGTCACACAAAGTCGTATTATTTTGGAGGGATTGCACACTGCACAGAGTCAGTTTATTGAACCCAGCTCACAAGTGAAGAGAATAACAGAAGTCGCCTCTTCCGAATGTCACCCCTGCGCCCAACTCTCCACTGTTAGACGAATCCAACAGTTACAGAGAATTTCTATGCGTACTTGTGTGGCATTTTTCTTGAATTTAGTTTGTGTGGGAAAATGATTCCTGCAAAACTTTTTTTTGTCACCTAATTACTGGATTTGTTCAATAAATCTACTCAAAAACGGTAACAAGTAGAAGGCTATCAATTTCACGTTGGCCTTGGTGGAGGTCTATATACTGTTGAGCCGAGATGTTTAAAAACGCTTACGCCAATGCTGAGGGTGGTAAAAGAAACACAACAAAAAAGTTGCCTGTCTGATTTCATTTGCACAATTCAGACCATTTGCAATCTTGAAAGGTTAGCCGACGATTAGCGAGGGTCGCTTTCAAAGGGAGAGCCCCTTCGCATACCTGTTGGCAAATGTTGACCAGCGGCCACACCGCCTTTCCTCTTAGCTGGTAACAAATTGCTCATGTGCAGCCAATTTAGGCGGAGCGCCCCCCTTGTTACCGTGCGCCTGGCCCGCAGAGCTGACATGTCTGCGCCAGCGCCTATCTATCTTGCCGCGCTAGACAGCGTGGCTCTCCAGCAGTGGGGGTAATGCAAACTGTGTGAACAGGTAGAGGGAAGCACTTAATTAACCACTCAGCAGTTTGTGACCCGGAAAACCCAAATTACCCCGAAAGCCTGCCGTCTGCGCCGCCCAGGATACAACGGTGCTAGAGGAGCTCCTAATCGGGCCCAGATGGGAGGCCTGCTCTTGATCGCAGACAGTAGCTGACCTAGCACCCCCGCCCTCAACTCCTTCTTTTTTAATTTCACCTTTGCCGGTGCCCCGTTAGAGCCGCTTAATAGAGCGCAATACGCATTGTGTATATGAAAGAGACATTTTACGCAGGCATCGGCGGGAGCATTTAATGTATGTCACGTTTGTGTGGCGTGAAAGGAAGAAACGGGACAATTGAGGGAAATTAAACCTGGTTAAAAAAATTCACGTGATAGGATTTGAGGGTTTCTGACCTGTGGCGAGACATTGAAAATAGTCTTTTGTTATTTTTGTGCACTTTAGGGTATTAAGGCACGCATTTTGGAGACCTTTGTGATGCTCTTCTTGCTGGCCCTGCTCATCCTGGGCATTGTGTGGGTAGCGTCGGCGCTTATTGACAACGACGCAGCCAGTATGGAGTCACTCTACGGTACGAGGAAAGTTGCATCACCAAACTGCAAAATTAGATTTATTTACTCATCATAAACTTATGAAGCATTTTACGAATAAAAGATTTCTTCTTCTTTTATTAATTTCATTTGTTATGTAATCTCTTGTCCTTTATAATTGCCCTATTTTATGTTATTTATTATACATAATTTTATTTTAAAGTGTTCCTTATTATTGCCAATAAAGTATTTTCTTTAACACTGTCAATCTTTCAGTTAATTTTATTACAGAAAGTCATATTTTAATTTCACGTAATTTTCTATGTATTCATTTTACAGAAATGATTTATGTTGACTAGTTTTTCCTTGTTTAATTTAATTAGATTTTCTCCCCAAATGGATGAATTTTACTAACTAAGGATTTCTCTTCCTAGACCTTTGGGAATTCTACTTACCCTACCTATACTCCTGTATATCTCTGATGGGAGGACTACTTTTACTCAGTAAGCCTTTTCACTAAATATCTAGGCTACATTTTGACACTTCACATTCAAACAATTGTTCTAATGGGTTCTATTTTTCCGCCTGGTAGTGTGCACTCCCGTGGGATTGTCAAGGATGTTCACCGTCATGGGCCAGTTACTTGTGAAGCCAACGGTAAGTTCACTGCAGTGCAAGAAAAGTACCATCATACCCCGCCCTCAAAAATGAACAAAACTACACCGGAATAGATTTTGTTTTTATATCCAGTTTTGAAACTAAGCTAGAAATTACGATTCAAGAATCTACAAAAGTGTGAAAAATGCCTCCATCTCGCTGCTCGTTACAAATCCAGCCACGGACTACAAATACGTCACCAACTCATCCTCCCATCTGCCATCTCTCCAGTCCCACTTCGGGCCTAATTATAACCCATTTTCATCTCCTCTCCCTCGCTCTTCAGATCCTGGAGGACCTGGATGAGCAGATTTACTGCATCCATTTGCAAGAGGAAGCCCTTCAGAGGAGATTAAACGGTATGCCTGTCCGAGACGTGTTGGCACATTAAACGGGAGGGGAAGGGCTTGGACGGCCCTATTGGGTGTGATGGAGCGCGCCGCGCTGGAATCAATTAGCAGGGAAGGCGCGGTGACACGCACTTGACATCGACATGCTGCTGTCCCTCTCGCTTTGAGGGCAAATGCATCCGCTGTGGCGAGCATGCAGCGCAAAGGCCCTTTTGAATTGCTTTGTGTCTTCGTCGTTAGAATTCCCAGACCAGGTCTATGTGTTTTATACTCCAGAATTAAAAATTTTGAAGCCATGTTCATCCATCCTCACTTAGGAACATATGAAAAGTCTCAAAAACCAATGCCTGAAAAGAAATGGGATGTCAAAACATCTAAACTTGAACATTGCTGACATAGGAATGGAACACCACCGTAAACCGAGGATCCACTACATTTGTTTGATTTGAAAGATTCATCAAGGAGCTCTCAATGCTGGTAAAACGATGGCCTCATTTACTGCAAGGCCTGGAATGGTATCGTCCAGCTAATGGGGTGGAAATTAATCTTTGACAAGAAGTTTTGGCTCACTTGTGCAGTCACTGATTAACTTTTCACGGAGATATAAAAAGGACATCAGGCGGAGTTCCCGCTGTGCCCTCATTGACTTTGCTACAAAGCGAAAGTCTCGAGGAAGTTTGGGAAGGTGTTCTTTCTTCCGCCCTCCTCACCTGCATTTCCTTTTCTTGTCCTCGTCTGTTGAAAATTCTCAAGAGGCAGGAAGTTTTGGCCACCTTCCAAAACCAACTTTAATATTAAGTCAAGCGCATGACCAAGTGTACAGATGCGAGCGAATGAAGAGTCTTTTCACACCAGGGAGGTATGAGAGATCAACCCCCGTGATAGCGCCTGTTTTTAAATACTACGCTGGCCACCTCCATGGAGCGCCACCTGAGCGTTGTGCTTCCTTACGGCTCATTCCGCGCTGCCACGCTTTGAACTAAACGACAGAATAATTGCAATCTCTGCCTTATCGCCGCCGAGAGACGTTTGATCTATTCAAAGCCTTAGCAAAGGCAGAAAAGAAAAGAGTGGTCAACAGCGTCTCTTGTCAGTCCATTTTTGCCCAGTTTTTCAACCGGGACATGAACGTGTTCATATAGGACTGTATATATTGTGTACATGCTCACACGGTGGCTTGGAAACACAGTTCAGGGAAAGTTCACGTGACACACTCCAAAGGTCTTGTTGCCTTCAGTTTGTGTTGACAGATACGCGCTGTTGAGCCGCATCAGCTGAAGGATTTGTTTATTGATGTACATGTCTGAAGCAGTGTGAACGCTGCCTGTGTGGGGGATTTCTGAAGAACGCGAATTAGCTGCTGTTATTTTGAACGACACTCAGTCCCACTTTTGATTGTGGACATCGTGGATTTTTTCACTTAAGCCCACATACAGAAAAATAGGAAAGAAGGAAGAGGAGACTTGTGTTTAGAATACGATGTAGGTCAATATATGATAAGGAGTTAAAAACATATTAAAAATATAGCTCTTCTAACATTAAAGTTGTGTGTCATTGAAATATCATCGAAATGACAGCATTTGTTATTGTAAATAAAATACAGCATCCAACTTTTTTTTACATTTTTATTTTTAATGAAAAAAAGTTGTGTGCTATCTTTTAACATTTTAACTTTGTCGGTGGATAGGGAAAAAAAATATTGGTGTCCGCAGAATTTTGTCATACTATTTTTTTTTAAAAACTGCATACTTGGCTACGGCTTGTCAATAAAACACAATAAACCAATAACTCCTCTCCACCTCAACTTCGGGCCAATAAAAAACTGTTATAATTGTGATGTATTATCACATGAATCTGACATCCCTGCATGCATTTTTTAAGAACAAAATGTGTATTAGTACAGGTCTAAGTTTTTTTCCAAGAATGTGGTCCTATTTTTTTTTTATAGCGCAGAATATTTCTTAATCTTAGAAGAATATATATACATATATATATATATATATATATATATATATCTGAATAGCCTTACTTAAACCACATATTGCGCATTCAAACTAAAAGCTCTTGGTTTCAACAGGTTTTCTTCAAAGAATATGGAGTGTGAGTGTTGTTGCCACGGTGTCCTTGAAAGAGTGTGACATGCAGACAACAGCCATCTGTCCAGATGCTCTGCGGCACGACGACCTTGCCTCCAATTGTCTCGGCGTGCTCGTTTGCATATTTTTTATTTTTTTTTCCCCCCGGGTTACGTCATTCTCCCGAACGTGGCACAAGGTTAGCGAGGGTACGTCGCATTACGCCGGCCGCCGCTGGCTGCCAGAAGCCTCGCTCAGCATCTCTGCCTCGCTGTAACTCAGTCTCTTACTTGATGCTGCCAGCAGAAGGCGAAGGCAGGATATATTTAACTTCAGTCGGGAGTGACGTCACTTCGGATACTGCAGTTGAGATCCTGCCAAGGCTCCATTACTGCTTCACTCCAGTGATGATGGTGTCCTTTGTTTCCCTGATTTATTCGCTATTAAGGACATAATATCTATCAGATGAACCATTTATCTGCCACGGGTGACATGCGGAGCCACGTTTGGATGTGTCATGCACACAAATAATACATGACTTCTCTTGGGGATGAGAAGATTTGTGACTATTTGGTTCATCTCCAGGGAAAATATGTTGTCTTTGAACGGGCTGTGACAATTACTTTGGTGTTTGATGGCTTTTGAAAGTCTCACTTGTGCACCGTTTCTCGCATTGCTTCCTAACCTGATTTTCTCAATCTATCATTAGAACATGGAAATAGAATTGTATGATTTGCAGCAAATCTACAAATACTAGTCTCTCAGTTGAGACTCCAAATCGTACAACTGTTGGACGGTACCAAATTGAAGGCAGCACTGCAAATGATCTGCTAAAACCGTGTTTTTTTTTGTTTTTTGTTTTTTTTTGTCTTGGTCAGGCTCATCCACGTGTGCATATACTCGAGCAGGCTTCACCCACCAGCTCACTAAAGAACTGGACAGCATCAGAAACATGAGGAATAAACTGGGTACGTATTTGAGACATTAATTGGGACAATGCTGATTTTGTCTTTAAAACTGTTTCCCATCGTGGAAATCTGTGGTTCATTGCTATGGTGGATATTGAGAAACATGTGGGAAAGGAGAGCCAATCATTGATGCACTTTTCATGAACTGCAAAATGCACCAATCTAACACAGACACTACATAACTAAATGCACAGTGGTGGTGTTGGTTTTTTATGAGGCAGATTAATGGAATTCATTAATTCATTTCAAGTGTCTCAAGGCACCACAGTATTTTCATTTTGTCTCTACATTGCATTTTTCATCTATAGCGGGCCGCGGCTAAACATATCATATGCATATGCAATAAATGGGGGTTTCACTGAACTATAAACTCCATGATTAATTTTTTTTTTTTCCAACATATTGCTGACAGACACTCCCTTTCTCCCTGTCTGCTTTTATTTCTTCATTTGGACGTGGACCAGACGTGCCTGATCATTTTCCATCCATTTTAGGATATTATAAATGAGGCTTTTGGGGAGCAGGCTGGTAGTGGTGGGTGGGAGGGAGTCTACAGGCACTTAGGGATATTGGACAAGAAGCAAACTTTATATTGTAGCGAGCCTTTTAGTGATGTCATTAATTTAGAAGGATGGTGCTTATAAAGTGCAGCTGGCAAACTTGTCGGCGGGGCGCAGGAGCGGCTGCACTTTGAGAATAAGGACTGACGAGGTTGGAAATTGAGCGCGGCGAGTCAATATGGTCGAGGTCGGCGGCTACGCATCATGTGACTGATGACAGTAAGCTGCATGAAGATGTCAACCTAAAACCTACCCACGAGGACGCAAAGTATACATCCCCGTCCTCCATCTTTAGTTGATGTCTTTTCATGCAAGATTTATGGGCGACAATTAAGTGATGATGAGCGCCACTAATTAAAGAGGTAGAGGGTGTCCCCCCCCCCCCCCCTTTTTTTTTTTTCCTCTCAAGAAAATAGCCAAGGGGGGTAGCTGTGATGAGAGAGGACGACGTGTTTGGTATACACAATTGTGATGATGTGTTGTGTGTGAAGCTTGAGGTTTCGCCAATTAATTAATTATCCACCGGTTAATAACTGGGTGGAATCCAGTAATTATTGGTTTTCAGGATAGTTTGTTATGCAAAATGAGTTTCACCTCTGGATGCTAATCAAAGTTCATGTTGTGCTTGAGGTTCTTCAGCACGTTCATATTTGTTTATTATTGGTTGTAGTTTTCCACTGTTTCTCATATTAATATTAAAGGGGCTGTTAAAGTGTTGTACATCCTGTATTTAAAAAGTGCATTTTCCTGAGTGAATCCGGCAGACTGCGCCTTTAAGTCAAAATATTTGAATCAATTATGGGTAAGTTGCAGTGGCAATAATATAATCGATTGCTTTCAATTAATTTGGGCAGAATGTTTACTGATAAAGGCTACTTTTGTCTCAGAGAAAGTGGGCACGCATTTGGTCCGCAGAGGCGGTGCTGAGGGGTGTCCGCACTTTATGACGACAAAGAGTGCAAAGAGCTCGTTTTCTCAGGTTGGTAGGGGCTGGTGCTTGGAGAGTGGAGAACAGAATGACCTAGAATTTCTCATAAAGGGGCGAATGGAAAAAAACACCACTTTGTCATGTTTTTGGTGAGGAATTTGAGGAATTAGCATTTTAACACTGCTAAAATCTACAAAAAAGTTGGATTTTTTTTCATGTTGCTGTCCCTTTAAAGCTGTTCTTCTTAGGTACTGTTGCATCCAAATGTTATTGTGAGTTGTAATTTTGCACAAGTGGCAGAATGCTGGATGGGTGGTTTACAAGACATGTTTACAGTTAGCTACCAAATATTTGCTGGGTTTATTAGATTCAAATTGAATAAAATTGTAATCATCTGGAATGGCTGGGGAGAAAAAAAAACAAAATCAAGATTTTATTTGTTGGCCATATTGCCCAGCCCTAAATCATATAGCCCAACAACTTTTAGAATTTTGGTCATTGCAAGTAGCAAGGAGCTTGCAAAACATTAATGCAGCAGTCCCAGCGCCATCTTCCAGACTAGATAGAGTTAAAAGCTAGGCCTTAGTTCACCAAAAAATAAAGGAAAAAAAGCCCGACAATCATAGTCCATTAAGCCAATCAAATTGAAAACAGGAAGTAGAAAGTACCTATCAGGAGCTATACCTCGTGTAATAACTTGTAACCATCAAATTTGACCTTTTTCCAGAGAGAAGAAAGCAAGCATCTGGTTGGGAGAAGAACTTGCTGTATCCCATAGTGATGCTGATCCTACTCGCAGGAACGGTGGGTGACCTATCGTTTCGCCGCAAGCTGTTCACTCGGGTCATGGAAAACCGCAATAAAGTCGAAGTATTGACTCTTTCTCTCTGTACACAGACAATCTCAGTTCTTCTGGTGGCACTGAACATCCTCTACCTTCTAGTGGATGAGACTGCCATGCCCAAGGGTTCCACGGTAATCCTTCATCTTTAATTAAGGCAGTGATTCCTAACGAGCCCTGCCATTTGATACCAGGCCACATAGATATTTTAAAAAATCAATATATTTTTGGTGGGGAGCAGAGCAAGTGTGCCCCAATTGAACGTTACCACACTGCCAGTAAAGTTTGTCTGCCCTTTCCAAAGAAATTAGCTCATTTTCACACATTTTTGCTTCGGTGGTCCGCGACCCGGTGGTTGGCAACCGCTGGTCTAAGTGACATGTTTTTACCCCCCACGCACCTCAAATGGAAAGCCCTATCTGACCTGCCATGTTCTGAGACATAAATCAAATTCCGGATATGCTCAGGTGCACGGTTGGAAGAAAAGGCCCAGGCAGATGTTAATCGGGGCCCCAACTTTTCTGTTGTGTTTTGGAAGCTCATTGAAAGTCACGTCGCAGCACTTGCAAAAAGAAAAATCAGCGCACGCGGCGGCACGTCTCAAGTTCGCGACGGCTGAAAGAGCCGCTCTTCCTCGCCCGGGAGATTTTCATCTCCGCCTAACATGCAATGTGTGTTAAACTCAGCTTATCTCGTCCCGTCCACATTGAAAGAGGCGTGCATGTGTGTGAGTGCGGTTGCATTCTTGTCTCGCCTCGGGAAACATTATGTATCGTATTTCTCCATCAATTCATTTTGCGCTATCTTGTGGAAAACTGACAGGGCAAAATATCCCAAATTGCCATTGTTGAGTCCATTAAATGATTTATAGCTGGATAGATGCCAGGTCTCATCTTACACTGAATTGAGGTCATTAATAGACTACTACTAAGCTAGTTTTTGTCCACCTCTTCTGGTATGAACATCAAATTGGTTTTAATACTGTTTGCAAACATTTTGCCAGCTCAAATGAAAGTGTTAATTGCCTTTTGAATGACATGGAATCAAAATGTAAGTTTGTTTTATTTATTTTTTATGTATCTTACAAGCCATCAGTGAAGAGACAAAACTTTTGCCCGTTATCCTTTATTGTCTCTGGATCTAAATGATGTAAAGAAGCCGAGAGAGTGCGTTCAAAGAGATCCCGACTGTGGGAAAGTCAAATGAGACTGATTGTGGAGTGGGGAGGGAAGGGACACAATGGAATTGCCCCGTCAATGTTTGCCTTCCCCTTCCCGACTAAGCATGCTGAGCAGACGGCACAGCATGGTGGCGAAACGGGATGAAGATGATGATGAGGAGGAGTGCAAGCAGGTGGATAGCGATGAGGAAAGAGGCGAAGGAGGAAAAAGGAGTAAGTGGAGGGAGGCAAGTCTGTCAAAGGACACCTTGTTTTACAGCCTGATGAACAAGCACTAAGAGCGGCTAATAAAAATCTTACTGCGGGCCGACTACGCTGCTAGTCCAACACTTGACACTGTATTTCCTTAAGTGGACTATTAACTGCAGGCTCAACTCCTCCCCTCCAAGCACACGCATCAGTGCAACATTGCTGACTTTCGCCCCCATTGTAGCGCTGACGTCATAACCACATTTGCAACCCCAAGCTTCACAATGCGACAATGAGCACTTACTTATTACTCATGTGCACTATTTGGCCGCAACCAGCAGAGGCGCTGTTGATTTAGCCTCAACGAGCTTGCTTTTCCACAGCTGTGATATAAAAAGTCTAGACAGCCCTGTTCAAATGCCAGGCTTGGGGGATACAAAAACTGACACCAAGATAAAACATTTTGAAACTTTTTCCACCGATAACGTGCACAACTCAATCAAATTTTCTCTCTTTATCCTTTAAACTGCGATTCCAAATTCCCACCGTTACATATGTTAGATATCATTATTTAATAGCCAGCTATGGGGAATTGATTGTTTGCGGGGGGGAAAAAAAAGTGGCATTTATTCACAAAAGGTCTCACAGTGAGACTTTTGTCATCATAAATTTGGGAAGTTCCCCAGCCTAAGGCGCAGATCGCACAAATCTTCACTGCGATTGCTTCTGTGAATGACTCTGCCGAGCAAACAGTGTCGTTGGAAGCTCTCCCATTCCTGTAAATTACACATCCTCTTCCTAAGTGGATAGATACTGTACATCTATCACCCGAAATAAGAGATGGATGGAATTAACTTGCAATGCAAACAAAGTTTAAAAGCAAACGAATTTAAACATTAAACATTGGGTAAAAACTGAACTGAGGAAAACAGAACTTCCTGGATCAAGGTATAAGGATGGAGTTTTTGCATAATTTGGCAAACAACGGTGAAAACTAGCCTTCTCAATGAAATAAGTATTTTTGAATTTGATTGTGATTTGGTTAACAAATGAACATGAGAAGAAAGCAACTTCCTTGAAGGAGGTAAAAATGACGAGTTTTCCTGCCAAGTAACATACAAACTACTAAACATAACTTCCTTGTTTAAGCTAATAATGAAACATTTTTCCATTATGTTTCTACTTACGAAACAGATGACTGATATTACATTTTCCCCCGAAACGCAATCGTGTGCAAACAAGGTGTTAATGTGACAAGCAACAAATGTGATGACTGAAGTGCTGCAGGCTGCGCAGACCACCCTTAACCCGCCAACCTCCCCGCACCCACCCAAACAGACTCGCCCGTTGACCCCCCCAACCCCTCTCCCACCCACTTCACCTCGTCGTTAGCCTCCTGCTACTGCAGTGAAGACAAATTGAAAGGAAGTGTACTAAGAAAGTTTGCCATCCACGGCCTACGCGTATGCGAGCGTACACACACAACCTTCCCACCCTCCCTCCATTAATAAATGACATCACATGCCGTCTGCTAATTCCCGGCGTAACGGCACTGCACCACGGCTCTGCAGTGAGCTCACAAGGGATGACACTTGCATAAAAAGGCATGAAACAACCTGCTAGACCGCCGCCCTCTGGCCTCCCCCCACCCCACCCCGCCTCAGTTCTGGCTCCTTCACCAAACAAATCAAGATAATGACACTCAAGGTGGCGAAGAAAGATATAAAACATAATTAGAAAGAATAATCTAAAAGTTGGACCTTACTCCTCTGAAGCCCAACTTGGAAGTGTATTTGCCCTGCCATTAGCTCGACTTTTATGAAAGCTGTCATTTGGCAGGTTTTATTGACGCTGTCAGAAAGGGCATAATTCTACATCATGTTTATTACTGCATTTTGCTGAAAGGTGTTATGATCATAAGTTGCAATGGACACAGTGCACGACACTTGCATCACAATCTACACATTTGAAAATAAAACAGAATTGTGCTAGACCTTTTTTATGAACGTTAAAAATGCTGAAAAGTGACAGAAAAAAAAAAACAAAGTACTTTTTACTATGATTTTGCTAACAAAACAAACAAAAAATAATAAATCAGTGAATCTCAGCCAAGCTTGAAAATCAAAGTGAGCCATTGATAGTCACATCTACATTGTGGATCCATTGTGACTGCAAATAGTCCGTACAATACAGTGTTCCTCCCAAAGAGCAAATGGTGGTGGAAAAGCAAATATTTATTAAGTGACTAGAGCAATGTAGGCTATGTGCGGAGCATGTCGATGGATGTCTTTCCCCCCCGCTTCACTTTCAAAAGCCTTGGGGGTGGTTTTGGCGGTGGCGGTGTTCAGGACTGTATGTGAGTGTGTTTGCTCAAGTATTTGTTGTGTTGTTTTTATGTTTTTGGCACGCTCACAGACTTAACGCTCGCCTCAACGAAAACCTTTTTTTTTTTTTTTTTTTGTTTGAACACCTGTTCACATATTGTACGAAGGGCGTGATTTGAAAAGGAGCCTCTTTCATCTTGTTCCATTCATGATTTTGATTGGCTCGCCTCTCGAGTGGGGAAATTATTTGTGGCGCAACTTTGCACAATCTTTCGGTCTCGCTGGATCGACACTGGAGCTGAAGTGCTCGATTCCCATTCAGTGCCTATCGCCAACTGTCTGTTTACATGGATGTTTTCACTTTTCAGTCAGTCATATCTGATTTCACCGTTTATTTACTTGCAAGAAAATTGAAATGTAGAAATTTATTTTTGGATGATTGTGCTAAGGAACAAACAGACATGGTCATCTTAAATTTTAGTGTGATTCGTCTTATCAATAAAAAGGGACAAAATCCTAACTTCCAAGGCCGAGATCGAAATCAGTTTTAATAAATAACAGGAAATGAAAATATAACTAGTAGGGGTGTGAATTGCCTAGTACCTGACGATTCGATTCGTATCACGATTCACAGGTCACGATTCGATTCGATACCGATTAATCCCGATATGAATTTATAAGTCGATTGTTGCGATTTTTTTTCATTCAAATTTAGAAAATACTAATCAGTAAGCTTGTAGAGTGTAAGATTTATATGAAAATGTATTATTTATTTATCTAAAATTTCAGTCTTATAGAGGTTGTAATCTGTTTCATGTTTGAACAGCATTAAAATAAAATATTAAGGCTTAATGTTCCGTTCATATAACATTCTTCCATGCTCAAGGTGTGAATCCTAAAAAAAAAAACAAAAAAAAACAACAAAAAAAAAACGATTCTGCCGATTATTGAATCGATTCGAGAATCGCGCGATGTAGTATCGCGATATATCGCCGAATCGATTTTTTTTAACACCCCTAATAACTAGTGACAGGTTTGTTGGAACAGAAGGCAAGGGAAAAGTAGCTTGTTTTTACAATATCTTGCGAAAAGAGAAATGTGTCAACTGAGGTAAAAATCTCAAATTTGTGCGTTCTAGTGCTAACTAAAATACTGGCACAAAACAACTGGTCACGTTTCTGATTGGTGATACCTGGCAACATTGACTAATAGAGTTTTTCCACCTTCTAGGACCGAGAAGGCATTGGGAACACCTCTCTGTCCACATTTGGCGTGGTCCAGGCCGCCGTGGAGATCATCCTCATGTTGTATCCTTTCAGTGACCCCCGCACCCTGACACACCTTGCTTTTTTTTTCTTCTTTTTTTTTTAAAGCATGCTTCACGGCCAAGAGCAACACGGTCAAGCCAGCTTTGTTTACCCAGGACATAGCTGAGCCATACGCCTTCCGGAAGATATGTTGTGTGCCATTTCGTCACCTTTTATTAAACGCTGAAAAGGTGAAGACTCGGAACGGCTACAAAAAGTCAATTAAGCTGCTTTACTGGCAGAGCTGATTATTTTTTTTTCTTTTTCATTTGTATTTAAGAAAAAACTGCTCCTGTAGACAGTTTCTCGAGCAGCATGAAATTTAGTTGCTTTTTCTATGAGCTGATGTGCAAAAAAAGTCTTAAGCCAGTATCCCCTGAGGGGCGAACATTTACAAAAGTAGTGAATATTGATTCATTATTCTCAAAATGTTCCCGGAACACTCTCAAACAGTCAATGTTTTTTTGTTTTTTTTGTTTTTTGGTCGCATGGACGTCAATATCATTTTTGCGTACAATGGTTCCGACAAAGGAACTTTTGAAACTGTGTACCGGTAATTCCTTAATTCATTGTCTTTTGATTTACAAAATGGTTCATAGATCTGTTCTTTGAGAAGGCTTTGTCAGATTGCGTGAGAGGGCATAACCTAAAGCATCAGGTTAAGCGTACAAAATTAGATCTAAGGAAGTATTTTTAGTAGTCTACCGCAATGCGTAATCCCTTTTAGAAGACAAATTTGAGTTTATGTTGTCGCCTTTGGAACAGAATTCCATCATAAACCGGGCAATGCATATATTCTGAAGAAGTCCTATTTATCACTGCGAGCTTTATCCTATTCTATATATTTGATTTTTGAAATTTTTTTATTTTTATTTTATTTTTTTGCTCCTTGACCGTCTTGCTGCCCAGTTATTTGATGGCTTCCTCCGTGGTTGGCTTCTATAGCCTGCGCCTCTTTGAGGGTCTCACGCCCAGGAAGGATGATACAACCATGACAACGGTAAAGACGGGATGCAAGGACAAGGGTTGGGGGGGTCAGGGTGAAGTGGGGGCAAGGGTGCTGAGAATGTTCCGAAGGTGCCCCCCCAACAATCCCCCCCCGTGTTTCATCTATTTCCTCAAACCCCCCCTCAACCTCCTACTGCTCACTAATGTTTTCCTCCAGGCCTCTCAATGGCTTTCGTTGATCGCTCCAATATTTGTTTGTGGGGTGCGCAAATACTGGCAAAGTGCAAGCTCTTTTCTTGTACATCAGAGACTGGGAGTTTTTTTTCTTTCCAGAGGAAAGGGGGTAGGAGGATGTGAGTTCTTTTTGGCCCATAGTGGCACCTATTCACTTGGTAATGAGTTTGGGAGTGGTGAGGCTTGTTAACTAGCCGCGACGCTCCGGTGAAAGGACAATAATACACAGAGAACCTGGTAATGAGCAACTTCACAGGCACCAACTGTACAATATGTGGAGCCCATTTAACATCAAGTGCTGCGTGCATGTGTGTGGCCACGTCAATTAGCGCCACTTCTTCTTTTCTTCCTCCTTCCCCCGCCCACTTCTCTTAGTTTGCACGGAACTACTGATGGACATAATAATCGATTAGTCAAAGTGACTGTCTAATATGTGGAATTAGTTTTCAATTATTCTTGATGCGATTGTGATAAAATGTGCTCTCATCACTCATATTTTGTAGATCATTGGATGCTGCGTGTCCATACTAGTGCTCAGTTCAGCTCTACCAGTGATGTCCAGAACATTAGGTGAGTACTGTTGCCGTTTACGTTCACCAAGACGATAATTTACACACTCAAGCGGACACCCCCCACACACACACTTGAAGTGACCGTTAAATTCTGCCAATGCTTCCCCATAGCGACGTTAGAAGTGAAAGGATTGCTGGGAACGAAGCTTTAAAAAAAAAAAAAAAAAAAAAAAAATGACATGAGCAGGACTGCCACACTACAATGGCACTAATAAACATGCAGAGTGCAGAGCACAGCTGTTCAAATAGCATCAGTGTGTGAGAGCACATACAGTGACTCACTTGGAAGCTTTACAAAATATCAACAGGTTCTGCTTTGTGACGCTGAATAGATGAAAAGGAGTCAGTTGCTGGAGATCCAGTTGAAGAGTTGAAAAAAAAAAACGTCCACTGTGGTATTACTGAAGTCATTCACATTTGGTTCGGTCTATTGCACTAGTGGTTTGTCATATTGAACAATTGAAGTTATACCACTGATTGTGTTAAAGTATGTTTGAGTGATAAAAACCTAAAAAACATGGAAGGATGTTTTGAGAAGTTTTACTTGCAAACTACGTAGTGTAAACTATCCCCCTTTCACAAAGGCCTCCAATGATGGAAAACAATAAGCATGCCATGCCAGTAGTTGGCGATGTCACTTTGTAACTACAGTACCGTATTTTTTGTTTGTTTGTTTGTTTGTTTGCATTCGATGTTATTGTTTGGAAATTCCAATAATCTGAAATCCGAATAAGTATAGAATAGATGTCGGCCAGCAAGAATTTCTTTAAACTTTTTTTATTTTTATTTACATTAATATGTTATATGCGACTTCACCAGTCTTAACATGACATTCAGATTTTTTTTCCCTATGTACGTTTGTATTTATATATCTTATCTTTATCTTTTTATTTTGTATGGACCTATGTCTGCAATAAAGAATGACTTGGCTTGATTTGACTAATATTAAAGTTTTGGAATATGAGTTATGTACAGTTGCTGAGGGCTCAGGCAACGACCAATCACACCTCACCTGTTTTCTGAAGCTGAGCTGTGATTGGTTGTTACCTGAGACCTGAGCAATATTAATGTCATCTTCAGTCAACAGCAAGTGACAAAATGGCCACCTCCTGAGATGGATAAAAAACGGCTGGATTTTGCTGCATAACTCATATTGCACAATATTAAACAGAATCCTATATGTAGACCAGTGAGCCTGCATAGAACATTATTGTCAAATAACAAAATTGGGGGTTGACTTCCACTTTTTTTATTCTTGTCTTGGTTAAAAACTTCAAACTTCAAAACTCCAATGTTACTGATACTGTTCAGCCTCGGTGAAGGTCTGCACTGCCTGACAGCTCTTACGCGCAAGATTCGTCTTGGTAATTTCGCCTGTCATGACGCCACAGCTCCCAAACCTTGCATGATTCCGCGGCGGATCAATGTCTCCCATTCCGAAAGTCTTTTTATCCCACAATTAGATTTTCACAGATTAATAAAACCACGCTCAAATCAATTAGCGGTAACGATAAAAAAGAATCACAAAGTCAACCGCAGACCACGGCGGTAAGCTCTATCGAACGGGGTCCCCCATCATCCCTGGCCGCTGTCTCCTCGCAGGCAATTTTGTTAAAGGTCCTTGATGCCTCCGAAGTGCTTACTGTGGCTGTAAATAGATCTTTGCAGACACCCAATCGATCGGCTAATCCATTTGACCAGAGAGGCTATGAAGATGTCACAGGACTCCCTCAGTCTGATTTTTGCATATAGATGAGCGAGAGGAAACATTATTGGGCTACTTATGCTCAATAAAGATATTTCTGCAAGTGTGTCCTTGACGCCTCAGTGTGTCCAAGGTCACACTGAAGTGCCACTGATGGATTCAATTTACGAAAGAAAAAAAAAAAGTGGCAGAACAACTCAAGATGTTACTTAAGTTTGAGCTTTGGCTTGACATTTCAGGTGAAGCTAAAATCCTCTATGATAGTTGTTTTGATCAAAACCCAAGGATTCTGTGAGTCACTCTCAGGGGTTCGGTGGAGGTCAGGCGATACACCTGACTCATATGGCTTGTGATGACACACCCTGATTGGACGTCACTGGCTCCAGGTGATCACCCTATCAGTGCTGAAGGGAATTTGATGCGCCTAATAGTTGGCTTGTGACTGTTGTGATGGTACATTGTGTGATGCATTTACTATTTTAATCCTTTAAAACTAACTATGTCGAGCAAAGAAAGAAAAAATGAATAATGGAACATATGGTGTTCCACAGGGTTCGATTCTGGGGCCTCTGTTGTTTTCATTAGATCTGCTCTAAATATAGTTTTTAAGTGATGGGAGTCAGCATCCTAAGTGCATGATTTGCAATAGCAATTTGAGCAGTTCTAGTCCAGTTCAACTCGCCATCAAGCAAAACTAATAGAACGCTTCCTCAAGCTGCATGGAGACGGGGGATACAAGAATAAGTTAAAGAGACAGATTCTATGAAAATGCTACTCTCCGTGTTCATTTTGTTCACCATACCTATGACTTAAATTTTCAACAACAAAAAATCATAGGAAACCAGTGGGGTTCAGTAACCAACAAGGTTAAGAAGTACTGCGCTATAACCTTAACAGGTGGTGGAGTCCAACTTTCCGGGTCTGTCCACCAGCTTCCACGAAATGCCAAGTTTGAACAGAAGGAACCACACCTTCATTAGTCCGAAGGAGCTGTTTGTGGAGTGATGAGTCCTCCTGCATAACTGCAGTGCTTAGTCACCCCCCACAACTCGCCCATTTCCAAACCACTGCAGAGGCTGTTAATTATGTCCCAGGATTTCCCACTCTTCCGGGCAACTTGATGACGTGCACTGACTCGGCCTTTTTTTTTTTTTTTGTCTGCTCGTTTGTCAACTGACCAGGCATCACCAGGTTCGATCTGCTGGGAGATTTTGGGAGATTCAACTGGCTGGGGAACTTCTACATCGTCTTGTCATACAACATGCTGTTCGCGGTGGTGACCACGTTGTGTCTGGTGAGGAAGTTCACCTCAGCGGTGCGGGAAGAACTCCTTAAGGCCTTAGGTAAAAGCTTACTTGGCCAGCAATGGCATTGCACTGCTTTTTCAGTCATTCTGTTCACAATCACATTTAGAATATTTAAATTTTGGTCTATTTTGTGTCAAACACATTTCAGGGTGGGGAAAAAAAATGCAATTTAGCGTTTTATTCCTCTCAAATGTCAAAGCAGGTGAAATCCGAGCTGGCTTTTTGGCTGCTTGATACTCTGACTGGGATGAGGTTAGAAGATGTCAGTCAGAGGCGCAGGCAAATGCTTTTCTTAATGAAATGTCTCCCTTATCTCGCCCTGCCCAGGTCTGGATAAATTGCAACTGTCATACAGCCCCACGGACCCGGAATCTGGGAAGCTCTCGGCTAACGGGCATCAGAAAACTCTGTGAAAGGATTGACAGGGCAAGATTTCCACCGCGGCGGCCCCGACTGCTGAAAGGTGAAAGGGATTGGCGGGCATCTTAACGAGCCCGAGCGGCATCTGGCCGACGCTGCAAATGGAAGCCGAGGGCCATTTCGCTTCGTGACATTCCGTCCCCTTGCGTCTCGGATGGGAGTTGGGACGCAGCCAAGAAAAAAAAAAGACTGAGGAGTGAAATGGAGCTCCCTCGCCGCAGTCGGTTTGACCTCGACCCACTCGCACCTCTTTCACAATCCGCCACGTTTCCGCTAAGTGGTACAGTTTGGATCAGGTCAATCCTCATAAGGCTAAAGAAATACTGAAAAGTGGTACCAAAAAATTAGGTGGCTCCGATCTTTACATATTTATAACTAACAACAAAACGGCAGACGTACCAAACTCAACCCTTGGTGGGAACGAGGCTTTGATAACTAAAAACCATCTCGTGGATCAGCACGTCAAGCTTTACTATTCATTTTCTCGTCTTACCGTTATTATATTTCCAACTGTTCAGTGGGTTTAATGTTTGTTTCTCAGAGAATGTGTGTAAACTAAAGAACGTGATTACAACTATGCCACTTTTACACTGCACTGTTAACTACACATCAGTTTGACAAGGTCAGTTTTACAAGTACAAAAAATAAAAAAGCCCCATTGAACGCATCAGTCAGAACTTGAGTTGTTGGAAAGTTTCTGTAGGAATTAAAACAAACTATGGTTGAGTCTTGTCGGAGAAAATAATTTTAGCACAATCTGAAGAGTACGTCTCAAATTAAGGGAAAAATGAGCTATTAAGGTACTGTAATGCCCTCACGTGGGCAAGGAGAGCTATCTAACACAACAAAATGTGTACATTTATGTTCAAATTCTAGTTGCTCAAAATATGACATGAAAGCTTTCCAATTTGGATTGTTCCCCCATCTTAAATTCCTATGGAAATTTACCAGATAACCTTTGTATTTGTATGTAATGAGAAAATGTCAATGGAGAAAAAGGCTTGTTGGATTTGATCACATTGCTGTCAGTGAGCCTGATGACATCATTAGATCGAACTTTTTAAGGTGCTCTACTTTTGAGTTCAAGCCAGTTGTTATGCAGGACTTTAATTTTATGATGCACAAGAATATTTTTGCTTCCAATCGCCTCTACAAAAAGGGCACTGTAGATATTTTTTTTTTTTGTCACTTGTACATATGTTTCATAGCTGTTTTTGCATTATGTTGGAATAAATATGGTGAGCTTGCCCCCACGCAAACAATCAAATGCACAAACACACGAAACCAACGTGCAGCTTGGACTCAGGCCGCCACTTCGGCGCGTTAACGGGTCGCCCTCGGTCCGCAGAAGCACCGTAAATGCCTTAAACGAGGAGCCTGTCGCAGGCTTAACGTTAAAGGTCGTGTCGCGTCTTTTGTTTGTTTGTTTGTTTTTTAGTCGCTCTCTAGACAGTTCCACTGTGATCTTAGCCAGGTTAGTCTGAAGCCAGCGACGTAGGACGTAAACACTTTTTTTTTTTTTTTTTATTTCGCCGTCAATGTTGTCATAGAAACGGTCGCCAGCCAGGAGGCCTGTAAAAGCCGGTGACCGATTACGGTGTCATATACTGCGGATGTGTTGTCATGGCGACTCATGATGTCAAGAAAGGAAGTTGCTTCAATGTGCGTGTGTGTATGCATTTGGTTTGATTGAGGCAGGACTACTTTGTTGAATATGCAGCCTCTAATTGGATGTGAAAAGCAGAGCAGGACCAAAGATTTGGTTTTATCCGTGTATAGAGAAATACTTTTGATCATCAAGTAGAGTTGCAGGGGAGGGGAGAGAAATGAACAGCACAGCTTAAAACCTGTTTCTGCAAAGTGGACTATGTGACACCTGTCAGGGAAGTCGGCGCCGGTCTTGTTAAGGCCATGGCGCCTCGAATAAAACATCACAGTCCTACTTGGGTTTTCTATTCATCTCTGTGCTGTGTGGGTGCTTGGGCATTTACTTTAGTGATGCAGCTCAAGTCTATGCGCAGGCGGGTACATGTTTTGTGAATGTATTTTTTTAAAAACAATTTCTCAGTCGCTATATGTACCTATGTATGTTTATTTTTTAATGTTTGTGTTTGCAAATAAAAGTTGAACAATATCTCTTTGTCATATGTATTCTGACATGAATTGTTTGATCTGACAAGCATTAAATGCACCGATACTGTACATCTCAGACTGAATGGAAAAAATACTCCAATATTATGTTAATCATTCATGACCACCTCCTAGTTAGGCAAGGTTTATATTATGACATTAACTGCGATGATTCAAAAAGTATCTCTACCTGCTTCAGATGATCTTCTTGTGGTAGGTGGACCTGCAGAGGGGGCACGCGGGGCTACGGTCCGCAACGAAGGCCTCAAAGGCGTCCAGGCAGACCTGATGGAAGAGGTGGGAGCAGGACAGGAGCACAGAGCGTCTCCCTCGTTGATGGAGCTTGAAGCCAGTGGACCCTGGAGCCGCTCCCGGGTCGCGTAGTGCCGTCAGGCAGATGGGGCAGTCGCCGGCCCCCCGCTGGGTTACCTGGTCGCACGTGAAAATGTGGATCAACTCTCCTGGATGTTTCAGGTAGCATTTTCACTCTCATACAAGAGTAAATCCTTAAGTGGAAAGTGGCCATCATGCATTTTCAAACTGGCATGTGGTTTGTGTAAAAAGAGACATATTGATTATTTGGATAATTAATGATCACCTCCGTGTTCTTCTCTGTCGGGCCCGTGCAAGCGTGAAAGTAAAGGCAATAGAAAGATGATTTTTTTTTTTTAAACATTTTCCTCTCCCCTGACCTGACTCTGTATACGCTCCCAGTCGTCCTCCCGAGGCTCGGCGACATGCTTTTTTCTCTCCAGCTGCCGGAACACTCGGCGGCTCGATGACAGCGAGCGGTCGATATCTCTGAGAAAAGCTTCGGCGTCTGTGTGACAGCGTCGCACAAAGCCGTCGCTCAGCTCCTGCAGCTGATGAGAAGAAGCATTTTATTGGCAAAGGGGGGGCAGATACCCGTACACGATGCAGTAAGGGCTTAATTATGTGGATTTGTGTATTGTGATGGATCAATACTGTAGAAGCCCACTAACAAGGACAAGACGTGGAAACACACTCAAACAGATATTGGTAATCATTCAACTTGCTTGCTGTGGACTGTAACAAAACTATCACCATGACAACACAACAAAGTGATGGAAGATGGAATGAATTCCGCAGTCAACAAAAGTTGGTTAGTACCGTAGAGCCTGTAATAGCATCACAACTCGATCACGTTACCCAACACGTGATCGTCCCAGTGTGAAGCCGTCACAATTGCTTTACAGCTGGCCTTTTATCGCTAATTCAACAACGGTTAAGCGCCCGGGCGGAGGTGGTTTTATGAGGCGGGACGGCATTTTCCGACGGGCCGAGCAAACATAGTCGGGGCCTGTGGTGAACTTTGCCTCGCCGTGTCGTTGACACAGGAAAGGGAAGAGGAGGCGCATCGCCTTGTCAACAGAGAGCACAGGTTGTCGCCGATCAAAATATTAATTTAGAAAATCGGATTTTAAAATGTTTTAATTTATTTTAATGATTAAATAAAATTTATATTTTTTTATTAATTAAAAAAAACGAATACAAAATTGATACAGTAGTACCTTGACTTAAGTTTGATTCATTCCGTAACCAAACTCAAACCAAATGTTCACCTTTGAAATAAATTAAAAATGCCATTAATCCATTTCAGCTGCTCAAAAAACTATTTTTAGTTGTTTTCAAGAAAAATATTTTGTATAACCAATAAAATAAAATTAAAATAGCATTGGAAAGAAATAGTTTCATGAAAAGTAATTTGTGTACTGTAATATTTGTATGTTGATTACTTAGCTCATTTTGTTTTTGACATTGTCCCATTCAATATGGCTGACTCTGGCTCTCCTTGCCCACTTGTGAGGGCATTAGAGTCACTAATTGGGGTACTGTTGAGTCAAGGTCCTTCTGTACATTTTTAGGGGGGGAAAAATACACGCAACACAAACTTGTGATAACATAAATCTCAGTGGGCCCGAGCTAGATCCTCTGTGGACTCAATTGGACCAAATGGAAAGCTGAGATTTATATTCCTCGTTCATTTTGTTGTCTTCATTCTACCAAGATGCTTTATTGCCACGAAAAGGATCGCACAGGTCCCGGCTCAGCACCAACACGCCTGTTTGCATTACAGTCAGCTAAGCAAACAAAACCACCAATCACCCACCCGGCCTTCAAAATGGGAGTCGATCAGACCTGTCAGTGGCGCGTTGTTGAAGATCATCCCAAACGTGACAAAAGGTACGAGAATCTCATGACCACCCACACGACGGCTGAATCACATCGGTGACTGACAGGCAACGAACGGCGAGTCGGTGGGCGTGGCCTAAATGTGTCACGGCCGACTTAATTGGCTCAGTAAATGTCTGCCTTTGACGCGCCGTGTCGGGGTTTAACAAGCGCGGTGATGGAGGGCGGCGGCGGCGGCGACGTTTATTAAAAAGCGGCCGTCCTCGTCCGCCTGTCACTCGCTCTTCGTCTGCCACCTCCAAACGCAAAGCACTTTGCTGATTACGTGTAGCAAACCATGCCTGGTAAGTAGACTTCTGAAAAGTTTTCAATTATAAAACATTGAACACAAACTTTTTATGTTGCATGAAAAAACGATATGCAAAGGGTTCACTTTTCCATGTTGTTTGGTAATTATTTGTTAAGCTTAAGATCTAGAACCGTGTCAAGAACTACCCCCCTCCAAGGCTTGGGCTGGGTCGAGTTCACTAGGTGGCAATGTTCCCTTGTTGCTACGACGCACCTTGACGGTGACGCCATCACTCAACGCGCAAACAAACACGGGTCAGAATGTGACGCGCGGCTCCCTGGGCCAGGTATCCAAACACTACAGTGGCCTCTTGAGCCGCACAACACACAGACGCGCGCACACACACATTAATCGATGAAGGAATAGCAGACCCAAACAAGTGCGGGAGGCATTGTGCTTTTGTGTTGGAGTCTGGAATGTTCAGACTGTTTGACTAAAACACAAAAACTCTCTCCGCATTAGCGAACAAACACGGAGGAGTTCACAAAGCATCAAAGGGGCTGGAGAGGGTGAACGCAGGTGAAGGTGTGCATGTGTGTACTTGGGGTCAGAGAGTGCCTTCAACATAGAGTCTGTGATGCAACATAAGACTTTATTTGACCAATTAAGGTGAAATAAAGTTCCATGTGGAGACTTATACGACAACAAGCATGTATGTATATGGCCTTAAGGAGGCTGATTGTGATGATGTGATATCCCGATCAAAACAAACTCACCTTGGCTTCGAAGAATTTACGCCGCAGACGCTTGTCTTTCGGGCACACGTTTCTCCGAATATTTCCGTACCGCTTCCGGGCCACGTAGCCTCGCCAGAACGCTTGTATTCTGAACGTAGAAAGTGACATCACTAGCAATTAATATATATTTATGGTAGACAATCTAATGAGATCAATAACAACTGATATATTAAAATGTGTTTTTTTTGGTGCGTTTTTATTGCGCGTGCGAGTTCAATAAGCCCAAAAAAGATCCAAATGAATGTTCTCTTCAAAGACAAGAAACACCACAGAATTCAAGACAGAACGCATTGCAAAGTAAAAAAAAAAAAAAAAAAAAAACGCAGTTAAAAAGATGTATTAATTGACAATCGTTTATAAAAATAATCCACAATTACTTTTATTATGGAGTAATCATTTAGAGGCATTGTTGAACTTAAAATTGGTTGTTTAACTTAAAATTGGTAGTGACAACCCAAGGCAGGTTACCCTTCCAAACAATAATTCTTTGCCATCCATCTATACGCCATCAGGAGGAGTGTTCGATAAATATTAATATTTTTGAGCAGGACTGGACTGACCATCTGACATACAGGGCAGATGCCCGGTGGGTCGGCGTATTTTGGGGCCCATGCAGTGGTTTTTAATGATTATTTTCCTCCATTTTTACCAAAGGAGACTGGCCCTCAATTTAGGTGGGCTAATCCATGAATGCATTTCGAATATAGACAGCAAACAGAACCAATATCAGTGTCAGTTAGGGAGGGGTGGGGTGGTCAGGAGTTGGGCCCAAAGCTGGGCCGGGTCGGCGGGCTTATGTTAAATGCCAAGGCCAATTTTTTTGTGCCAGTCCAGCCCTGTTTTTGAGTTGAACGGATTCATTGGATTTATATAACTTCCTCTGGGAGACAATGCTCTGGTTTTCGTACTGATTGGTTTTTAGTCAGCTGTAGCATGTACAGTGAGCACAACACATGCGCTTAAATTTAAAAAGATTTTCAAAGAAATTATGATTTTTTAAAATATTGCAATTAATTACAAAGAAAAACTAACTACATACTGTATATAGTAATGAAAAGACGAAATTGCATAAAACAAAATATTTTAAAAATATATTTTGGGGGAAAAAAAAGTCAATTTTGGCTGTGAAATGATTCACCTGGCAGCGCACTGGTTTCGGAAGAGGCGCGCGGCGTCGTGGATGACTCGCGTTTGGTACGGCTCCTGGCGGCACATCGGGCAGCACTTCCTGCCCGAGAACCTCTCGAAGGCCTGCAGGCACGCTTTGTGGAAGACGTGCGAGCACGACAGCAACACCTAATGAGAGGAGACGCAAAAATGGATGTTACACTAACAGCACATGTATAAATAGATACAGTGGGTATAAAAAGTCTACACACCCCTGCTCAAATATCAGGTTTTTGTGATAAAATGTCTCATAACTGGGATTTTTTTTTACATCACAAAAATTCAGAATTTAAACGGGAGGGTGTAGACTTCTTATATACAAATGCCCAGTGTTGTGTGTGTTTCCAGCTTAAAAGCATGTGTATTGAGGCGCATATGTGAAAGTGTGTCACTAAGTGTTATTTGCCAAGAGGATAGAGGGAATCAGTAGAAGCCTGGCTGTAACCTGGACTACCTGCGAGAGGACCTCTTTTATGCGCTTTCAAACAATGTGAATTGGCACACAAGCCAGTTGACAGGGCAAAGGGGGTAAGAAGGAGGTGGAGGGGGTTGTGATATTGATTTCTCATTGTTTTGGGCCCAGTCTCAACACACTCCATCACCGGAGAGAGGACACCCCTGCTGTGTACAATTTCCAGCCACTCCACAAGCCATTAGAGCGGAGACTACAAGCGGCAGTCTGACACACGCAGGGCACAGTCAACATTGATCTAGGTTTTTTTTCCCTCCCTCTTTCTAGCAAGATTTTTTTTCAGGAAATTCATAATGGATATGAGATGAATCTTTTGGTTTTTGATGGTAAAATCATATAAAATGACATTAAACTGAATCAGATTGGACATACACCATATCATTGGTTATCCAGTTAACAGTCAGCTAACTCTACATTTATTTGCTGGCACCCATGTCACTCACCAGACGAGGCCCCATCATTGAAAGCCATACATACTCATTCATAGATACTACAGTAGAACATGAGTATGGAAAACTCAATCTGGAAAATGAAAGCTTCACCATAGATAAACGGATCGGCATGACTACCTGAGGCTGAAGGCAGAATGGCTCTCTGCATATTGCGCAAGGCTGCTCAGATTCCCGTTGTTGGATGGACCTGGCCTTCACCAGAGTCCACTCATCTTCGCTCAGCCTGTCCGGGGGCAAGGCCACCAAGCCCATCTTCTGAGCTGGCCAAAGAAAAAAAAATGGATACCAACAAACGTTACCAGACACGTCAAATTGTCTCAGTTATTTTATGCTATATTACATTTTTGTTTGGGGGGTTTTCCACACATTTTTTTTTTCCTGTAAGGAAAAAATTCAGCAAATTAAGAACTTTTTCTCTACTGGAAAAAAAGCAAACAAACAAATGAAACTTATTTAAAAAAAAAAAAAAAAAAAAAAGATGGCACTAGCTAGCTACCAACCTAACGTCAGAGGCGGTGGAGCGGGATCTAGCACGTACTCTCGCTCTTCCCCGAGGCTCAGAGGAACGGTGCTTCGGATCCCCCTCTCTTTTCCGTGATGAATCGCGGGCCCTTTGCTTTTGAATGTGAGCAGCGGGTCCGAAAGCAAGAAATCAGGTTCGAGAAAGTTCCTGGTGATGTGATCCTGAAGGGCCATTGAGGTGATCACCAACCTGCTGCTCAGTTTGGAATCCTGTCAAATAGGGACACATTTTTTACCTCAAATTTAGGCATCCATTTTATTTACTGCTTATTTTCTTTATTTATGTTACTGGTAATTCTGAGTCTTCATTTAACCCTTCACGGACAACATTTTTGAAAATTTACAATAAGACAAAGAAATGCAAAAAAAAAAAAAAACATCAAAAGGCAAGTAAAATATTTTTAGAAGTCTTATATTTTTCTGTTATCCTGCCAGTTGTGATGTCTTGATTTACACATGTATTTTGGACACAGTGTTGTCACAGTTGCTTGTGATGTTACTCCAAGATGGCTCAAATTTTCTGTTGTTCACAAATTTCCTGAATTTTGTTAAACACAAACGCATCCTACTGTGCCGTTTACTCCTTTCAATACATGTCAACAATTTATGAATTGTTGTTCAGTGTTCTTAATTTTCGAATGTCAAAATTTCCCTTTGGAGTTAAAAATACCATCTTAATTGTCTAACTACATAAACAAATAAATAGAAGTTGTCAGTGACAGTGTCAACGTAAGATGGCTGCCGTCTGGCTTCAGCTGCCAAGGGCCTATGGGGTATATGCCCGGAAGAGGCGGGACTGTTTTTGCACATCAGTTTGTTTCCGGTTCGATTTGCGACGTGTGGGCTGCGTCAAAAATACTTTTGCTTCCGACTTTGTGCCCCTCGGTTGCGCGTTCGCAACCTGGACCGGAAACAAACTGATATGCAAAATCACGTCCCGCCTCTTCCGTGACATATACCCCATTGACAGTCCATTCATAATATATAAGTTCATGGTTACCAAAGGGCTTAACTTCAGTATATTTAACAGTTGGTTTAAGAGTTGAATAGTTAATACATGAAATAAAAAAAAAAAAAAACTTGTTTCGAAAGTAAAGGCTCGTGGTACACAGGCAAGTTAGCGTCTCATTACAATGGGCAAGAGAACTTACACACTCAAAACGCTGTCACTATTTTCTAAACAAACAAATAACGTGTCCCGCTACTTTAGAGTGAATGTGTGTGCACCCAAGCACGAATAAAACACGACAGTGTTTTACCCACTTCTTAAAATGTGACACTTAATTAATTTTACATAAAAGTTATGAAGAGGTGAAAGCCAAACCTTCCGCGTTGCCATCCTATCAGCGCAGAGTTTGGAGCAGTTGCTAAGTAACTTAGAATACGCCCCCTCCTACCCCTCCTTTGCCGCTTCTGATTGGCTGAGCCGAAAGAGACTTTAAAGCGCTTTCAAAATAAAATAGAATATGTCAACGTTAAAAGTGTGACACTGCTCACGAAATATAACGTTTCAGTCACTACTAATTGTTATTTATTTAATGTTGTAAGGTTAAAAGACTTAAGTCTTATGTATGTAATGAAACAGTTATTCTCAAATATCAATATAAAACATTACAGTGGGCAAATCATGTGACACCATAATTTGCAGGTTTGTTCACTTACAGCATACATTTGTCATTTCTATACTGTGAATGCAGACTTAGCACAGTTAAAAGGTTCAGGGTTTGAGTCAACTTCTTGTATGGAGTTCGCATGTAAGACGCTTATTTTTAAGGGTGGTGTTGCAAAATGGGTTTGAAATTAAATGAAGTGTTTTGGAATATTTTTAGGGATTAAGCTATTAAAACAAATTATTGTGATTGTGGGTTTGTTCCATGGCTTGGTACCTAAGCACCGCAAGGTATCACCATATTGTCATAATCAATAGTTTGACAATTTGTTTGAAAGTGAGTAAACGCTCAAATATTGAACGTATTTTTGTTTGTAAAACTAAATACCGTACTTCGAAACCTCTGCGCCATGTCTCGATCTCTCCTAATGATTATTTTATTGTCAGGCAGTTGTCAGTGCATAGTTGGAACCTGACCAAAGGAGGCTAGTCAATGTGACTCACCCAGCCAGCTGTCGTCAGAACAAAGCTAAGCTGCTCATACCTGTGCTGTGAGCTCAGGGATCCCTCCCAGGTCACCTTCACATTGGGAAAAAATCATATACACACAAACACATCAGCAGCAGGAGCAATAGACCACCCCGCCCCCAGCGAAAAAGGTCTTGATGAAAAGTTTGCTCAATATCTAGTGGGCACTTCTTCTTTTTTTTTTTTTTTAAATGCTTTGCGGCCTTGACTGACACTGATGTGCTCAGGCGCAATCGGTGAAAAGCAAGCCGTCTAACGGCGAGGCCTGTCAATCGGTGCAGCCGACCTAAGAAAACAAAAGCCGAGACGCGACGCACGGGAGTGAAGGAAACCCGCGAGCTTCTCAAGAGGCTGCCGCATTCTTGAGATTAGGGCAAGAAAAACGGAGACCACTGGCGCTAATGCCGCAGACAAAGGCGCGGAACAATTTATTAGCGAAGAATTCAAGCCCAGGGCTCAATCAAAGGCCTCGACGTCCAACCCTGCCAGACTCGGGGCTTTGGTTTGTTGTTTTAAGTAAATAATCACGCTTAAAAGATACGGCAAAGATGGGGCTCAAGTCCCCTCCTGCATTCTTCCAACTGTCATCAGAATGGATTTCAGTGTGTGCTTTTATTTTCAACAGCCAGCGTGTTTGTCTTGACCGTTTTTAAAGGGCTTTTTATTTAACTTTGGTCCCCCCGTGGATCTCTTAACCTGATCTGTGGTATTTCTCAAGACAGCTCACCTTGACGTGTAAAAGAGCCTAAGAAAAAAAAAAAAGTAAAGAAGAAGAGCAAGTCGGAATTGAAACCCTGCAATCTGATTGGACCTCCTTATATAATTTCCAAGAATTAATTGTCAACATTAGTAAGTACAATTACACATATTCATTTATATATATTTTTATTCCATTCAAAACATTAAATTATTACCAATAATCAGTTGTAGAATCTAAATTAAAATTCTGCTACTCGTCTATAAATCGCTGACTGGTTTTGGTCTCGAATACATTCAAGAAATGCGGATGAAATATAAACCCAGTAAGGGTCCGAGGTCTGCAGAATCAGGTCTATTAGTGGAGTTGAGAGTTTGAAGCAAACATGGTGAGGCAGCATTGAGTTGTTACGCTGCAGATAAAAAGAAGAAGCTGTCAACAGAAGTGAAGTCCATGTCCGGGTTAAAAACTATGAACCCCTCCTCTCCATTAAAAATGATAAACAAATTTAAAAAATGTAATTATTATTTTTTTTATTTTATTATTATTTTTTCATTAAATGAAATATTTTTATTGTTTATATTTTTTATTGTAAATATTTTTCTTGCACTGTATGTTCTTCTAGTAATCTTTTATTCATTGTTTATGAAATGCGCTATATAGATGACTATAATTTGCATTTTACAAAAGGTGGCATTGTTATAAATTACTTGTTCATGTTGAATTTTTACTTGATCTTAAATCTATCAAACCCCAAATTATTAGATATTACAGTATAACAAATTACTCACTTGTTGATTTTACGTTATAAAAACAGCACGTAAATATGCTAACCGTTAGCAGTTAGCCTGTGTTAGCATGAAGCTAGCTGCCTCACAGGCAGTTGTGTTTTGAAAGTTGTAGCTTGCATTTGAAATTTTTATGACACGCGTCATAACATCCATGCATACGTCCATACAGTAACCGTCATTATCAAGCACTCTGATGTAATGCATTGTTGTCAGGCGAGTCCTTGTGCCGAGATATAGATGAGAGAGGGCAGCCTGTAATGGCTAATGAACAATTATGTCAGCCAGAGAGATGACCAGGAGAGCAATCAGTAAATCCAATTATTTTATGACTTGACCTATAATGCCTCCCCTAACATGACTTTAATCGCTCACGTGGAAGTCCCCTGTGGTCCTTGTGGGAGGAATCCAGTCTGCGTCTATAAAAGAAGCGCGTCGTCATTAGAGCACCTCGCTTGCTTTTCAGGGAGATGGAGCTCCAAATGATGAGACGTGTCCTTTTGTAAATGAAATACAAATCACCCTGCAGGCTCTTGGCTTTGACTTCATTTACTAAGTGCTACATTACCTCATACTTTTGGACCTAACAATGGATTTCCTATAACTCTGCGGCCGGTTGAAATGATGGAGGGGCTCGCATATCACAAAATGTGCCAGCGCTTATTAGCACTTGAGAACTTATTGATCCGTCGTCTTGATTAATATCAGTTGTGTGTGTGGGTGGGCGGGCAAGGGTGGCGTTGCAGGGGAGACTGACTCAATTAGGTCCAGTTTGTGCTGACTGCTGCGTGAGTGTCCCCTATGCCAGGAGTGACTCAACCCCCCCCCCCCCATCATTGTCCAGACAAGTGTATCTGCATCACTGTAAGCAAAAAGCTCAAAATTACCTCACGCCAAATTGATGCATGCTCCACCTTCCACTTGTTGGGAATTAAAACAATTTTTACCCAGAGGAAAAAGTAGAAACTCAAATTGTCTGTTTGTGCGACAAGTAATCTTTATACGTTTCATACATGATGATTTTTTTTTTTTTTTTGCACAGCAATTTGGTTCACATATTTTTTTTTTTTTAAATTTTATGTATATACTTGAATTAGACTTTTAAAGTACATTTAAATTGAATAAAATATTTTGTATTCAATTTAAAGGGATATTTCACTTATTTAGCCCATTATAGCAATAAAAAGTTATTATTTTGTCTATAACTAATTTGATACTTTCATTATTTTTCATGAACAATTAGTACCTCTAAAAACACATTTTGCAACTTGCTGTTGACTGAAAATGACATCACAAGGGCTCAGGTAACCAATCACAGCTCACCTGTTATCTAGGTTTGGTCATGTGACATTCACAAGCTGAGCTGTGATTGGTTACCTGAGCCCTTGTGATGTCATTTTCAGTCGACAGCAAGTTGCAAAATGTGTTTTTAAAGGTACTAATTGTACATGTAAAATAATGAAAATATTACATTTATTATAAACAAATATTCATGTTTGACTGCCAAAAATGGCTAAATAAGTAAAGTATCTCTTTAAGCATTATAATTACATTTATTTTAGGTGGAAACCATGGAAATAGAAACACAGTACTCCATTCCCAGGTCAAACTACTGACATCATAAGACCTTCATTAACTAGGCAGGCAAATTTTAAGCGTTATTCTACAATAGTTTTATGTAGCGATGCATGAAATATTAGATAATGCAATTCCTGGCGAAATTGCGGTGAGAGGCTGAATGAAAAATGTAGAATGATGTGGAGTGATACTGAATGACATGGAATGAGTAGAACATCCCGAGGTTGGAATAGTAGGAATCATTAAAATATGTATTGAGTAAAAAATAATGATAATAATTTATGGATTTTATTTTGGATTTTTTAAAGAAAAAAAAAGTAGTGGTAGGAATAAACAGCAATTTAAAGTCGGAGTGGTTTGAATCAGTCAAAAAATTAAAAAATGTTTTTTTAAAGTTCATGTTAATGGCATTAATGGAAATTTTGGGGTGGGGAATGTGGTAGGGATGAATTTGGAACAGATTGAATTGGTTAAGAAAATGTAGAAATTAGGAGAAAAACAAAAATCATAATTTTTGGATTTTATTTTGAAATTTTGAAAATATTTGGATAGGGATAACCTTGAACAGTTTAAAGTTGAAACGGTTTAAATTGGCCAGAAAAATTGAGAAATTAGATTAAAAAAAATAAAAAAATTATAATTTTGGCTTTTATTTTGAAATTTTGAAAACTAATTGCAGTAGGAATAAGACGAACAGCTTAAAGTTGAAAATTAGTTTATTAGTTTGGTCAGACAATAAATACCAATGTATCAACAAAAAAAAAAAGTATCAAAAGGTACTATACAGAAGTGAACATAAACAGCAGCAGTGGTAAAACGACGAGAGATTTTGATTGAGCCGCCCACAAGCTTAACGACCGCACATATCCGGAATGTTCCAAAAGGGTCAAAAGTGGCTGTGGATTTGTATTAAGGGGTCACAAGGCAAAAAATGTTGGGAAGCGATGCATTCATTTGAGCACTTTTGACATGAAGGCATTGTGGTCCGCCCTAATTTGCGTGGCACCCTTGATGGCGGCCATCTTTCTCCGTAATGGACAATAATTGAGGCGAATCCATCAGCATTGCTGGAAATAGGCCCGCGTAATGGCCACAAATTGTAGCCCGCCCACCCGCGGCGCAGCTTCCTTTGAATCCCTCGCAATTCCGACTCCATGCTGCTTTTCGCAACAATGCGCCGAACATGAATCCAATCATACCTTTTAAGCTCCCGCTGGCAGCACAGAAAAAAAAACATGTTTGATTGAAGTCTTACACCAGCATATATGTGTGGAAAGAAATGTCCAACATATGTCATTATATATTGGCGGTGAATATAAAAAGTCTACACACCCATGCTCAAAGGCCAGGTTATTGCGATATCATTAAAAAAATAAAAATAAATAAAAAATAAAAAATAAAACGTGACCAAGATGAATCATTTTAAAAAGTTTTTTTCCCCCTTTTTTAATTCCAAGCCCGAATCTGATTTATTCTAATATTGCAGAGCGTGTCAGGTATAATTACAGAACACCATACGTACACAAAACCCCCTACCATCTATTTATGTCAAAATGTCTCCCAGTAATAAGTTGTTGCCAACGTGGCTTTTTTTTTTTTTTTTTTTGTCCTGCGGCGTGTAATCATTTTGTAAAGTGTAAGCTTGAACTTACTGATGTTTAATAGTCAACCACTTAATTGCATCGCCCCTCATCGAGTCGACGACAGACAAGTATGGGAAAAGTTGACTTTTACGCGACACTAAGCTGAATTCAAGATGAGCGCTGGCAGATGTTGTAGTTGACAAGACATGTTACTCGTGATTCACTTGAGACAATTTTCCCAATTTTCTTTTTTTTTTTTTTGTACCTTTCAGGCCACTGTAAAGTGAATCGTAATACACTAGCCAAAGCATTTGACCTCAATTATTTTTTGCCACACATATATGGGAAAAAAATTCAGAACATTTTGTGATCTAATGATAATTTCAAAATATAATGATGAAGTAAAAAAATGTGAAAAATTATAATAGCGGATTCATGTTGACAGTTGGAGAAAATATATTTATGAGAATAATGATAAATTATTTTTTAAGTCATAAAATAGCAGGAAAAATCAAGAATTGAAATATTACTTGCGAAAAAGAAAATCCTAATGGTGAAAAATTAATTTTACAATAATGTATGAAACATGAAATTATACGAAAATTCTAAAAAAAAAAAAAAAAATGTGAATGAGACAACGCAATATTAAGAAAAAATGAATTGAAATGAAACAACTGATTACCTGGTAACCAATTAGAGTTGTCCCCATCCAATCATGTGATCGGAAATCACATGATTTTCAGCTGATCAATAAGATCGGATGATTTAAAATTTTTTGAGCATTTCTCAAGTCAAGAAAAATATTATTTGTGCCACTACTGATTTTCAGTGTATATAGTCATCATGTTGGGATACCTTTATTTTAAAAATAAATAAATAAATAAATAAATAAATAAATTAATTAATTAAATAAATAAACAAATAAAGAAGCAAGCTAAGACGCATGTTTTTATTTATTTATTTATTTATTTATTCATGTTGTATTTTTGTTATTTTGGTTATAATTGCCTGAGTGGAATATGTGTTCAGCATCAAAATCCAGCAATTTTTATCAATATCCAATATCCATATATGCCTCAGGTGTTGGGTAACAACCAATCACAGCTCAGCTTCAGAAAACAGCTGAGCTGTGATTGGTCGCTCGCTGAGCAACTGTGATGTCATCTTCAGTCGCCAGCAAGTGGCAAAATGGTCGCCCTCTGAGAAGGGTAAAAATGGCCGTGTTTTGCCGCATAACTCATATTCTACAAATGTAATATTAATCAGAATGTAATGTTCAAACCAGTGAGGTCATATATAACATATTATTGTCAAGAAATGCTTATGGTTGATTTCCACTTTAAAAACAAAAGATAGACTCGGACTTGGGTGCAAAAAGAATGTGATCTTGACATCTTTATAATCGATTTCTTGGCAATAAGAACAAAGAACAAGGCATCTTTTTTTTTTTGTGTATTTTGACACCAGAACCAGACAGAAAAAAAAAAAAAACTGGCCTCAGCTGTGGATGCCAACATGTCACACAAGAAGCAAACGATTTGCCCGCCAACCTTTGAACTGTCACTCGTGCGAAAAAAAAAAAAAAGCCCAAACAAGATGGCGTGTCAGCAGACACCTCGAAGGTCATGCAAGGCGGGAACATTTTCCAAGGAAGCTCCCCTCTGACCACGATTATTTACGCCCTGGCTGTACTGTACGCGCAAGCACACGCACGCCTTCAAAAGGAGATAAAACCAAAAAAGCAAATGCAGACACATCAAGCTTCAACGTGGCCTTTAAAGCTTAATTATACCTGTTGGCGCGCTGAGAGACACATCACACAACCTAGTGATTAATAAACAAAACGCCGCGACCCATAAAGGCCCCCCCGACAAGTCGCTGCTCATCGCCCACCACTCCGCGCTTGGGTGAATCAAAGTGTATCAAACAGAAATCAAGTCACACAACCTCACGTCTCCCTCGTCCTGCGCGGGACGAGCTCCAGCTGCACGGGTCGGATGAGCGCATCTCGCCGAGCTTTCATCTTCTAGCGAGATCACTCGACAGCGTCGCCCTCGCCGCCGTTTAGTAAACAGACACACCTTTGAGATGAAGTTACTAACTACTGCAGTGAAGTTGGTGAATGAAGGGGCCTATTAGATAACACTCCACATCACACGACAACACTTGGAGAAGCACAATGCAGGAAGAGCATTGGTTGGATATGGAACAAAACAAAAAAGCAATAAAAAATATCAAGGTTAAAGTATTATCTTAACTCTTTTGCTGCCACACGTTATCCAAAAACCAACCCTGACAGTGCCAGCCGATTTCGAGCATTTTAACTAATATTGTGTACTTTTACTACATAATCCTGGTGGCTACCACATGAAAGATTGCATTCCATTCTTTCATTAGAAAAAAAGTATGTTTCTAACTTATTCTGTTCTTTAGTAATCACCATTTGAAAATATGTAATTTGCGAAAACAAGCTTTTTGTGAAAAGATACATTTTCTCCACAACAGTACTTTTGACACATATATTTTTTTTGTTTGTTTGGTGACGCTCTGTGAATTTGATTAAATGTAACAAAGGCTTTGATCATTCATGCCATCCTTGAAAACGTTCTATTTCGTCATATTTGGTCATGTTTCATTGTAATTTCATACACCTTGAGCCCATTGAAAAGAGATACAATGCTGCCATCTGCTGGCCATAGTTAGTGGGTGTCTTTGATTCCACAACCCATTGACCAGGCAACGCTGCACTTTACACTTCACATTGATTTAAAAAACAAACAAACAAAAAAACATAGTTGACGTCATTTAACGTTTATGGCAGCATACATCGTGATTTTAGTCATCGTTATTAAACGTTTTTGGCAGTCAAAGAGTTAAAAGTAAATTATCGTCATTTTACGAGAAAAATACAGTCCCTTCATACAATTAAGGGACAAAAGTAGTCCAAGTACCGATGCATATTTGGTTTAAGCTAGCTGACAAGAAAAACATCCGGGTACTCTGTGCGTTATTGATTTATAATTACTTTCATTCATGGGCCGCTACTGATGACGTTTCACGAGATCACAAGGACGCAAGAACGGACAAGAACAGCAATTGTGGACCATCTTACGAAAATATGTTGTTGGTCGATGAGAATAGCGGTTAGCCTCGCTAATGTCGGCTATTCCGATCGACGCGAGTCTTTTAGCGGTGTTGAACAAGGGTAGTGACATAAAGCAAAGATCAACATCTGCAAGTATCGGCACTTTACAATATAAACTTACAGGACAACAATTGAGTTGCTTTACGACATTGTGTTGTAATATTTATACATACGGGGGAAATAAGCAAAATGATCCGAAAATTGCTGGAATATCATAATAAAAGTGTCAAAATATTGAGGGGAAAAAAGGCTCAATTTCTGACAATTCTAAAGATATAAAAGAAAAATATCTAATAATTTTGGGTGAATTACATTAAAAATATTGCAAAGGAAAAAAAAATCATAAAATGGAGAAAAATCATAATTATTAGGATAATATGTCAAAACCTTGTGAGGGAAAAAAAAAGCCATACAATTATGGAAAGAATAATATAAAATAAAGTAAAAAATTATTAAACAAAAGCCAAAAAATAATGAGAAAAAAGTTGTAATTTTATGTATGAAAAAGTCAAAAATATGCTTTTTATT
The DNA here is from genome assembly GCF_051991245.1 of Festucalex cinctus. NCBI lineage: Eukaryota > Metazoa > Chordata > Actinopteri > Syngnathiformes > Syngnathidae > Festucalex > Festucalex cinctus. The sequence continues at coordinate 12,339,523 of NC_135430.1, read as the reverse complement.
TATAAGTCAATAAAAAAATGATAAATTAATTCTATAATTCTACAAAAAAAATACAAATATTACTAGAAGAAATAAGGGAAATATGAGCAAATGTCAAAACATGATAAAAAAAAATAATAATAATACTGGAAATAAAATACAAAATTAAGAAAGTAATGTTGACATAATTTGGGGGAATATAAATTAGCGCCTGCGATTGGCTGGCGACCAGTTCAGGGTGAACGCCGCCTACTGCCCGAAGCCTACTGGGATTGGCTCCAGCATCCCTGCGGCCCTTGTGAGGATTAAGCAGCTAAGAAAATGGATGGATGGATAAATTAGCGCAAAATTTGGCATTTTAGTCCCTGTTGACACGATTGGATGGGACGCGTCACTCATTATAAAAACCCTTTAGATTGGTCATCACAGACAGCGAGCCAGTCAGTGAGGATTCTTACGATCCAGTAGCACATCAGCAGCAAAATAATGCCAACATTGAATCAGTGCTCTGTATTAAATACATTTTTCGCCAACCGCCAAGGAACACATGATGATGTTTGTTCAGTCACACTTTTGGTATTTCTTAAGCCCGCTCCTCACTTTTAAGCCGCTTTGGCCAAACAAATGTGCTTGAGTCTTAATCATTCCACTCAAACAAGTTGCCATTGTTTGCCGGGTTTTTCCACTAGGATGCTGAGTCCATAATAAATCACAACGGCACTAACATTACACACATTGTGGACGTATCATGTGGTAAACAAAATGAATGAATAAATAAATAAATCTCAGCGTATTATTGTGGTGACGACATCCCTAGATTCTGTCGTCATCTATGCCGCTTTAAACGATCACACCTTCACCGTTTAGCTAATGATGAGTGAATGCAACAATAGTCATTTTGCCATAAAGCTGTCAATCGGGTTGCGTTTCGGTCTTTCCTCGCGCAACGGAAGATTTATGGGCGCTGCAACATTTCAGAAAAGACCGACGCTTCCCATTTGTCACCATCATTGTTACTTCACATGAGTTACTTACAGTAGTCTTCATACAAACATTTGAATTGTTTTGCATTTTTTTCTAGAAAATGTTTCTTTTCCCAGCCTCGACTTGCTTTCCATGCTACCGCTTTGAAGCTAAATATGAAAATCTCTGCTTTTAATGTGGTCTTTCACTAAGATGAACTTAAACACATAGCCAGGACTGTAATTTTTTTTTTTTTTTTTTTTTTTTTTTTTTTTTTTTTTTTACATGTTAAGGCAAAAAAAGAAAAAAGAAAAATCCCCCCCTAAATACAGTATCATGATATCAAATGGCTGATGATCATCAGTGGAAGCTGGAGCGGCAGCCATCTTGTCTCTCACGGTGTTATTAAATGGTGTAATCATAGACGGTGTGAATGAGAACAACTGTCTTTGGCGTACTTTGAAATGGTTTAGCTTAAGTGTGTGTTTATGTGCGAGCGTGCGTTTGTTGTCTATTTTTAGCACAATCTCACAATCACACGTGTCTATTTGCGGGTTGCTTTGATTTCGGATGAAAGTAGCAGAAAACTTCTTTTCTCATCAAATGCAATAAAATGAAATTTGAGTTCTTCAATTAAGTCTGTTCGCCAGGAAGACGAAAATGGTTGGGGGGGGGCTGCGTAAACAGGGGGGTGCGCGACAGATGGGCCTGGGCAAACTGCACCCGTTGACCTTTCAACTCCACTGTCCGGCTCTCCCGGTCCCCTCTGTAAGGCAAACATGCCAAGGAAATTCCAAGGAGATTATGGCGGCCATTGGGGGAACGCAGGAAAGCAACGCTAGATGGCTAACTAGCGAGTTAGCATGAGAACCTTACTTTGCTAACATTTGTTCATTAAAAGTTGCGATATATGTCACTTTTGTAACTAGCTAGTTAGCACGTTTTAGAACCTTGCTTTGTGAACATTCGCTCATTTAAAGTTGCAAGATATGCCATTTTTGTGATATGAGCAACTTCCAATGAGAAGCAATGCTAGTTGGCTAACTAGCTAGTTAGCACGCTTTAGAGCCTTGCTATGATAATGTGCGCTTGTGAAAAGTTCCAGGATTTGTCACTTTTGTGTTACAACAAGGAAGTAGATGCTAGGTGGCTAGATAGAAAGAAACATGTATGTATATACCCAATTTTTCAATTGGCCAATGAGGCAAGGCCTATGTAATCTGCCTAGCAACAATAGTCACATAAAAATGGGACAAGGATATGCTGCGCCTGCTTTTTAATTGAAATATAAAGTTTGATAACAAAATGTTTCAATGTTTTTCATTGTCCTGATTGATTAGGCATGTAATGACAGAGTTGTCTGTCTACACGGGGGACGGCAGCTCGTAGCAAAATAAGAGGAGAGTAGTAATTTGGAAAATGATCACTTGCGATAGCCCAAAGCTATACTTTTCTTTTTTTCACACTCAAACACATTTCTAGGTACAGGCGGAGCCCCGCCCCTTCCTCAGATTATTTGGGAGTTCTTGTCTGTGCATCGAGAGCTTCCTGCTTGATGATTTTAATTTTGGACTCGTTGAGCAGATGATTGCTTTTTTTTGTTTCATCATCAAAGGGTGCCAGGATTATGATAGTTTGAGGTTTTTTATTATACTTAGTTTTTATTTAATTTAAAGGTTTTTTTGCTTTGTTTTTTAATTTAGTTAAGGTTTTAGAGCATGTTTGTTCATTTTTATGTTTTGGATTTTTTTTTTAAGGTTTTTATTAGTTTTAGTATTAGTTTTTGTAAAGAACGTAGTTTTTTTTAAAGCAATTGTTTTGATTTTTTTTTTTAAAGTTATTTTGGTAGCTATAATAACTTTGAACAAATTAACAAATAAAACCAAACCTTGGCCTGTGCACCTTCAATATACGTTTTCTCAAAAAATATATTTCTTGAAAACATGCAACAATTTTATTTTGTGCTCATCCAATCTCTAATTTTCCCACCTACAGATGGTGAAGTGTCATCATTTTTGAAGGTGCGCACACTTACTCGCGCCTCACAATGCTGCTTAACGGAACATTTCCCTTTTGTGGGCGTCGCACAAAGGGCGGCCCTCGGCCCCGCTGCTGCCGAGTCGGCACCCATTCACGTTTTTCCCCATGTTGCAATTTACTCACTGAATTAGGCCCGGCGGCCGAGAAAAGTGTCTCGGGGCCCAATTATCATGTGGCAAGGAGGTGGCGAGGTGTGCGTTGGGGGTCCGTGAGATACTTAAGCCTTTTCACCGGCCCAGCCTTGTTTCTCCTTGAGAGACTCATGTGTTTTGGCGCACAAAAGGAGGATCTTCAGAGATATGCCAAGAGTCTGGAGAGCGTGTTTGCCGGACCCGTGAAGAGAGCCCTTTAGCGGCCCGGCGGGACAATGGCGCTTGGGCGCTCTACTTTGTCCACGCCAAGCATTTCACACGCACCCGGGGCAACATGGAGCGTAAACATTAGGATTGGGTTGGGGTCTTGAAAAGGCCTCTTTTTCATCTTTGTCACCCAATCAGCAACCACGCTGGCTTATGTTTGCAAGCTCTCGCCTCATTTATTCTGACTTAGAGCATCCCGCTTTTGTTATTTTGCTAATGATTTTTTGTTGTTGTTGATGTCAGCATAATGGGTAACATGAAGGCACGTTCACTCGTATTGTTGATGAATTAAAAAGTAATTCAAAATCTGACATGCTCCTCATAAAATAAAATAAATTAAAAAAAAAGGCAACAAAATGCACATTTCTCGTGAAATAATAAATCTAGCTTGGGGAAAAAATGCATTTAGGCGCAAAATCAATAACTATTCTTAAAAATTTAGCTTAGCTTAGCGGAGCTACCCAGTACGACAGAATACGAATGTATTTCGAACTCTACCAAAGGTAGAAAATTCAGCTGTTGGCCAGAAGGATACTGGAAGATTAAATAAGTTATTTTAAAGTAAAAATAAAAAATTTTCATAAGTCAGGGGACTGCAACCTGCGGCTGTGTAGCCACATGTGGCTCTTTAGTCCCTCTGGCTCAATGTGGATCTCGAAAAAAATAAAGTATAAATGATTTATTTTGTACTTATTTTTATTTTTCAGATATAATATTCTTTAAGTAACTTCATTGTCCCATTTAAATGAATTAACGATTAAATAAAAAAATACTTAAATAATTTAAGAAAAATGTCAGTCCAAATTTTCAAGTTTTCAGAAAAAGAGATGAAAGGTAGATGAAAACATTGTAAAATTACAATAAAATGTCCAAAAATGTCAGCGATTTGAATTAAAAAAAAAATTCAGAAGAGACAACATTCATTAACTACCTTTTAAAATGTCCCAAAATAAAAGAAGAAATCCGAAAAAGTACCATAAAAAATGTCCACAAAATTGCGAAAGAAATGTCAGAAAATTTAGAGCAAAAGAGGGAGGGGGAAAAAAAAAAAAAGGAAAAGGAAAAGAGGCAGCAAATTACCATAATACAGTATGCCCATAAAATTAAAAAAAAAAAAGTCAGAAATTTGACAGAAAGGCAAAAAGTCTAAAAATGTATGGAAAATGAAGTATGAAAAATTACAAAAAAAACAAAGCAAAATTTTTTTATCTTTCATAAACGTAAGACCAACGGTAGAAGAAAATGAATCTCTAAATGACTGATTAAATGATCAAACCATATTTATTTATTTTATTTTTTCATATTTTAACTATGATGTCTTTTTGAGTAACCCATTGGAATTGGACTACAGAATCAAGTAGCAAATGCAGATTTTAGTTGCAAGTTTGAGCTGGAACATATCGTTTTTCTCATAATATTTTTCCTTCTTTTCTTCTGCTAAGCTGGTAATAAAATAAATATAAAAGATATTAAAATAGGGAAAATAATAATAATTGTGAACTAAAATGTATTTGTTGTTGCTCTAAATGGCAGCAGCTGAGCAGTGCCTTCTGCAGGTGACACATATTCCATTGTAAAAGTGAGCATGATGGCAACAACACGCATCAATCACGGGACCGCCATAAATAGTTTGTTATGGCGCCGATAAGAGCGCCGACTCTGCGCGCCGTGTTAAATATTAAACTCTCGGGCTGAAAACATTCCTCGGAGCTGGCGGTCGAGCCGACCTGTGGAATGCGACGCCAACTTCCTGAACCTGCATTTCCTGACAGAGGCATTCTGGGAAATCCTTTACTGACACCTTATGTTCAGGCCTGCCAAGTCTGATCAAGCCAACGGCAATGCAACACAAACAGGAAGTAGAAAGCTACGGAAATAAAAGCACTAAAAATCAACTGGTGTGTAGTAATGAAGACATGATGTGACACTAAATGTGTGTGGGTGTGTAATCCCAAAGAGAGGATGCAGATTAACGCCATGACGATGTGTTCCGCTGCTGAGGAGAGAGTGCAAGTTAAACGGGAGGGTGGGAGGACTGGAGGGGGACGTCGGAGCCCCCAAATTAGGAGGAGGAGGAGGGGAGGTCGTTATAGGATTTTCATACGGTTCTTGATACTCTCAGACGGTGAATTATTGTAAAATTTAAAGGTGGAATATTAAGACTTTTTTTTTTTTTAAATGACATAAAAATAAAAACGGACGAATAATGTTTGCATTATATCCAGCAAATTTCATTTTATTCTAGTTGAGTTGAGTAGCAAGTTTAAAAAAAAAAAATCAAATAAAATAAAACCATTTTCTTTTCAGACATAATACTTCTTGAAGAAATATTTCTTCGAAGAAAATAATTTTGTAAATTGCCTTTTTGGAACTTCATTCCACTTAAAGGCTCAGGTAACAACCAATGGCTGCATTTTGCTACTTAATTCATATTCCACAAACTGGTTTTAGACTAGTGGGGCTGCAAAGAACATATTATTGTAGAGAACATTTTGGACTTGACTTCCTCTTTAAGATTAAGATTTTTTTTTTTTTTTTTTAATTGATACAACTTTAGTCTCAGTGAATCCGATTTTTTACTTCTGATTTGATTTCCCAATTGATGGTTTTAAATAAATATTTTCTTGGAAAAAGGACAACTTCATGTAAAATCCAGCATTTCTTAACTGAAAAATAATTCAACTTATCTAATAAGATTCTTTTTTTTTTCCTTTCTTTTTTTTAATAAAAAGGGGGAACATTTTCTTGGGAAAAATATGACTTCCTGCAATATTATGATTTCCCTTTCCAAGACAAAAAAAAAACAAAAGGCAAAAAAAGACTTTATCCTCAGAAGATACAAAAGTTTCTCAAGTTCTACAATCTCAAATCTTCTTTTTTTTTTTCCAAGACTACCAAAATGAAAATGACTTTCATTCAAATATGCATTTTTTTTTAACATACCACCTTTTTCTACTAAATGTAACATTTTCCGTGTTATGACTATGATCTATTATATTGCATTATCAGAAAAAAATGCTATTTAATTCCCATTCTTTCAAAAAAAAATGATTGAAAAACAACTTTTTCCACATTTAAGATGAAATTACTTACGAAATACTCCTTAAAATGTACAATGATAAAGATTTTTTCATAAAATGACATTCATATTTTTTGTGTTTACCCTTACTAAAACAAATCTCTAGTTTGTCAACATTTTTTTTTTAGAAAAAAAAAGGAAAAAAAGACTTCATCTTCATCCAAATTTTTTTTTTCTAAAATAAATAAATAAATAAATAAAAATGCTTTATAAACAGACATTTTTTTCCTCTGAAAAAAATTGATTTTCTATTGAAAATGCGAGGGACCTTGTGATGTTATTTTCATACATTTCCTACCGTTCTCACCATTTGAGAGCAACCTATTGCACAAAAAAAAAAAAGGAGACAAAAAGCGAAAGTAATTGGGATCTCTTTTGTATCAAAAATCCTCCCAAGAGCTCCTCAGCCCATGATTTCATTATCGCTGCGACTTACTTACACTAATCCCCTCCGAGTGGCCCTTGTTGGAAGCGTCCACAAAAAAAGCCCGAGCGTCAAATATTGCCCAAAAGTTGTGGAATGTGTTTGGGGATGATCCCCAGACGCTCCAGACTGTTTTGATTTCCCACTTGAGGGAGAAGGTGAAGAGTAATCCCTCGAGGATTCCCTCCTCTCCAGCTCTTTAGCCGCCATAAGCCACCATTCAACAGGCCCGGCCCGACATGGGCTCCATACAAGCGGACGGTATTAGCCGATGATCGGCCGGGGGGTGGTGGGTTTAATCTGCCCCGGTGGCTAAAGGGGGTCCCGGACGTGGCGCATTGTCGCGTCCTGGGACCGCATTGAAGGACAGAATTCTTAATTAGTCAATTACCGCCTGGACAATGACATGAATCCTCGCTAAGCTTCCTATCGCTGTTTTTTGGAACCAAGAAATGGCAAGGGAGAGCTTCTCATGCTGATATTTTCATATGCTAATATTGCTAATGTGTCTCCTTACGTTTTATATAACGTAAAAAAAAAAATATATATATATATATATTTTTGTGGGGGGAATAAGGAAAGAAATTTGACTACATGCTTTTCATTGAATAGCTGTTAGCATTATTAGCATATGAAAATAGAGGCGTTGTTAAATGAAAAATTTAATATACTATAGGGCTGTCAAATGCTTATACTTTACTTGTAAAAAGATATTGTTAAAAAAAAAAAGAAATGAGGAAAATATAACTTCTCATGCTTCTAGTTTAGCTAATAATGCTAATCTTTTTATAGAGTGGCTAGCATGCATCGTCTTTTGAAATTTTTTTGTTATTTATTTATTTAATTTGAAGAAAGATTTGTCATTTTACGCACGAGGACAACGTTATCCAAAACACACACACACACAAAAAATGTGGGGACAAAGAAAAAATGAATTTTACTTTTCATTGACTAGCTTTATCCTAATGCTAGCATTATTAGCAAATGAAAAGAAGTGTGAGAAGCATTATTTTTTTTAAACAAAAAATTTACATATACAGGATATATTATAGCGGTGTCAAATGTCGACAGCTTTCTTATAAAACGTTTAAATGAAAATCATCACTTCTCAAACTTCATATGCTAATATATATATATATATATTTTTTTTTTTTTTCGTCCAAAACAAGTTTTATCATTGTTTTCTGCACAAGGACAATGTTATTATCCAAAACATGGGAACAAAAATTACATTTTTAAAAAGCTAAGCGAATTGCTAAAAGTTGTTATATATATATATATATATATATATATATATATATATATATATATATATATATATGAATACATACATTTTTGTCAATACATTTTTAATTCAAGAAAAATATCCTGTCTCCTTGATTTTCCTCTCATCTGAAGGTCTGACGACACTTGAATGTGTGAGTGTCTTTGTGCGACAGCTGATTGTATGCTGTTGCCATGGCGATGGCACGAAGGTCACTGTGCTTTTGTGCCACCTGTACCTGCACTGTCACATGTGAAGATTTACACAGGTAAAATTTATCAATCAAAGCACAAAATGGGACCTTTTTAGTAAAGGTGACATGATAAAAACTTGGTTTATGTTGTCATTATTGTTTCAGTTATTTTGTTTTTGCAATCACAACTGTCATACGGATTACTTTACATTTTTTCGCTTCCTAAAATGTAGTATATTATTAAGCTAGTATGATAAGTAGTAGCATAACATTAGCACTATGGTTGGTTTTGATTGATTCAAATGACTATGTGGACGGGTACCTAGCATTAGCATTGAGTGTGGTGAAATGTAGCACAACTTTTAAGCTAGCATCACAAATAGTATCCAGGCCTACGCTAGTAGCATAATATTAGTAGCATGACGTTAGCATTTTTACTTGATTTGGTTCATCCAAAGCCTGCTTTGAGCTAATTTTGAAAATGTCGCATATTTTTTAAGCTACCACCATGAATGGTAACTTTGCCTGATTTTAACAGCATAGAGCATGTTTTTATTTTGTTTTGTTTTATGACACAGTCAAAAACTATATGAGAATTGTCGCATAACTTTATCCAAAGCCTGCTTTCATCTGGGCTAGTCTTGAGTCACATTAGAGCTCCTTTAGCTTCTGAAATGTTGCTTTTTATTAAGCTAGCACAACGAATACTAACTAGGCCTCACGCTAGTAGCAGAACGTTAGCATTCCGGTTGTTTTTTGATGCATTCACATGACTATGAAAATGAAGTATATCTTTATCCAAAATGTTCTTTATTGTTTTACCTTTTAGTTTCACTTTGCTTGTTTTTTCAGCTAGGGATAGGGACAGCCCTTAAAGCAGAACATTTGCATTTTGGCTAACAAGCTAACGATAATGTACCATATGAACATCAGGGCACCAAAATGACCTTCCAAAAATAATTGCACTATACATTTAAATTGATTTTCAATGTAATTCTGCATGGCGAGCAAAGTGTCAGACTTCTTTTGTAATTGGTCGACCAAACATTTTCACAATATTTGCTGCATCCAAAAGCGTCGTCATGTAGCGTCTGAAGTGCGTGTGGGATGGGTGGCCTGACTAAGTGACAATTATCTGCCCAGCTGGAGAGGCCTGGCATTGAGTCCGCGAGAGATCAGAGGAGGGAGGCTCCTCGCCCAAGATCCCAGGTATTAGCACCGCGTCTGAATTAACAGGATGCGCATACTTCGCCCGACATGTCACGTCTTAGCCGCGCTTGGCTGCGAATTCTTCCGTGAAGCCCCCTTTTCTGCTCGTTTCGCAAGCACCGAATGAGGCCTTAAGCCCTCCGCCGCAAGATGAATGCTGAGTGCTAAATTAATTTCAGGCATTTTCTTTTGTGCGCTGACAAAAAAAAAGAAAGAAACGAGCAGGTTGCTCGGCGGCTTCCGCGGCTGATGACAGACGCGTGTTTGCCCAGGTGTCAGGCCTCCCCGCTCTGCAGACAAGCGCGGGGTTTGTCCGCGTCCCAAAAAAAAAAGTTCCTTAATTGTACACGGCGGCTTCATTCAGGACGGCTGGGAAAAGAATTCCTTAAAAAGTAATCGGACGGGGAACTAAATAGCGGCGCCTCTTGTTGAAATGTTGAAACATGCCCCCCCCCACCTCCGCATTCAAGTGATTGCAGGCTGCAATAAAAAGGGAAAAGATGCATTCAGTGGAAGACCAAAGGAAGATCTGCACTTAGCAGCCTTTTCATTAGGCACACCTGCACTATTTAACCACCTCCAATACAAAAGCTGAAAAGGGTTAGAAAAGGGCTTTATAAACTGTTAATAAATTAGTTATTACATTTTACTTAAGATCACTATGTGGCAACTGAGTGTCTCTCTTTTGATAAGCTGTTAATAAATAGGTTGTCGCATTTGTAAGGCATGATGAATTAGTAAAAGAAAAACAGCCACAATTAACTGAGGTTCACTATTTGGCAAGACAGTGTCACTGTTTAAAAAACAGACTGATGACTTCGGCTCACAATTTGGCAAGTCAGTCACGGTTGGAAAATGCCTAGAAAACAGTTAAGCTCACGATTTGGCAAGTGAGTCATCGGGTTGGAAAAGCGGCTAAAAATGACTTAGGCTCACTATTTGGCAAGTCAATATCAATTTACTGCCAATTAATAAGCCCTCAAAGTTTTCACAATTTGTCAATATCAATACTTTAGAACTGTTAATAACAAATTGGTACCTATTCAGTAGAAAAATTGCCACAAACAACTTGGGTTGGCTCACTATTTGGCAAGGTGATATCATCGTCATTATTTTTGTGTATAGTTAATGCTTATTACGATTTGCTAAAGTGCTAGCAATGAGTTAATCACATTTAATAAAGTGTTAAGTACATTACTATTGCATGGTCAACAAAAAGTAACATGTTCATTGCAGCTCATTTTCAACAAGTCAACAACATGTTATAACACATTAATAAAGCGCTTATTACTGTTTGACATGTGGGCTCACTATTCGGCAAGTCAATTAAGATGTAATCAGATGGTGCAGGTGTACCTAACATTGTGGCCCCCGTGATTGTCATCTTTACAGAAATCACTGTTGTTGTTTTTTAGCTAGCTAGCGAGCTAACTACCTAAGATACTGGCATGTGTTTTGTTGCAGGGCGCGATCAAAAATAAACATGTGCTTTGACGTTGAAGTTGTCACTGTTTGCTTTGGGTTAATCTGTGTGTGCATGCGTGTGTGTTCGACTGCTTGTTATGTCTGCATTTAGAGCACTGGGCTGAGTGATGGCTGAGCAGCTGGCAGGTACAAAAGTGTTCGCGTCCATAAAGTTCTTCTGGATTTTTTTTTTTTTGGGTTGCAATTTGTGGCTAATTGAAATACTTTGGGCCACAGTGGCGTCAATCGCCATAAATCCAAGCAGTAGTCCGCATAATTGGTTGAATCTAATGGCATGCTGCGAGCTTGTTCACCAAAATGCTAATGTTATGCTAATATTGACTTCCGAAGCATTTTACTTTAGAGTCAGTCAGCTGACCCTAAATGTGGATTCACCCTGTTTTACCCCTGCGAGATTGTATAAATTATGAAAAAAAAAAAAAAAGTGTGAGGGTGGTGGTATGCATGGTGAGCAGAAGACATGGTCTTGTTTTGAAGCTAAACATGGACCATAGAATTTGTCTGTGTAAATGCGTGAAACGCGAACGGGGTCGATGGCCTCGAACCTCGCCTTACTGGCCCGCCTGAAGGGAGTGTCGCGGCTCGCGGAAAAAAAACACCTCAGAGGCGCTCATGTGCTCACACGCTAACACGCCTGCAAGTTTATATTTGCCTCTTTCCAGTTGATATAAGGGATCCCGACGTAAGTCGACGGGACAAATCGAGCAACTTGAAAGAGTTCCGGAGGACGAGGAGGAGGGTGGGGATGTTTTGGGATTGGCTTTTACACCGTGTTGGAAAAAGAATCAGAAATCTCCGCCACTTAATTTAGCGGCCCCGTTTTTTCTTTCTTTCTTTCTTTCTTTTTTTTTTTTTTTTTTTTTTTAACCCTCGCGCATGTTTTTGTTTTTCTAAGCCGCCAACACAACAGAGTGCACCCGGGCCGTCAGCACCTTAAGCGAGTAAAAGCATTTACCTTTTATGAGCTAAACCCGCCTCGTATTTGCTTTGCCACAATAGGCAAAAAAGACTTTTTCAAACAAGTGTGTGCGCAGGACGACATGAAAGAGCAAATGAATTGAATGTTGTTGTTTTTTCCATTGAAGAAGAAGAAGAAGGTGGAGAGGAGGGCCAACGATGGCATCTGACGGCCTCGTTTTCCCACAAGCCTCGGCGGCAGGTGATTCATCACGGCGCTGTGTCAAAGGCGCTTTCCACAACATGAGGCGAACAATGACGCTGTGATTGCAGAGCACGGCGGAGCCCTCGATTGAAAGATATCAGCGATACGTTCGCATCCACGCACGAGAGGAGGAGGAGGGACCAGATGTGAATGGGGCAAAAGTATTTAAAACAGAGAGTGGGAGGAGTGTTCGGCTTTCCTGTGACCATGAATGCAGCATTTGCTCGCACAGTACGGCAGCCCATCAAAAAATATTTCTAATAGGGGAAAGGATGGTTACAATTTTTTGCAACAATCATGAGGGAAATGACAGGGGCCTCGGGATTGAGCCCTGAGGACCGCCTAACTCAAATACTTGTTATACGAATTCAGCTAATTATGAAAAAGCAATAAATAACAGGCCCATTACCTCAAATGCTATTTACACTGAGGGACAAGAACTAGCATTACCCTGCCATCAATATCAGCACTTTAGGCCCATAAAACACAGAAGCCTGTAATTGAGGGAATCCCTAATTGCCGGTGACAACAACTAATATTACAGGCCACGCTGACTCTCACTGCTTGCAAAAAGCACCTCGGCAATGCACTTAATCAGGGAAGGCGTTTTAGACCAAACACACACTCAACTCAGTTTGATCACACAGAAATGAGTCAGCATACGTATATATTAGGGGTGAAACATCGGTTTGATTTAAAAGGATGCGAGTGCATGGAATTCAACTGACTCAAGATAAGTATCGACTCGTCTTTCATTGGAGCGATACATCTTTAAAAGAAATTCCAAATTTACAGTACTGACAAGTTCATTCATTTGTAAAATAAGAAATTCATTGCGTCATAGCCTCTCAAACTTCACCCACACATTTCGAATCAAATCATAATCCCACGGGATCAAGACAAATCCAATTGTACCACGTTAAAATCGAACTGTCCTTGAATCGTATCGCACCCCCTTGTATCAAAATATGGATTGAAATTGTTTTTTTTATTGGAGAGATGCACATCCCTAATATATAGGGATGCACGCTAATGCTATTTTCAACCGATACCGATAAACCAATAAATTAGAGGTGCCGATATCGATAACCGATAAGTAAGCCGATAATTGTTTGCAAAATTAACTTGAATACAAATATGCTTTCGAGTCCTACTATGAGTCTAACAAATACATTGAAACATTGTATAAACTTTGCACAATGTTTCAATGTATGTAAAGCACTATGAAGCGGAATTTTACTGATATGAGCCACAACCGATGGACCAACGTGGCATGGCTATAATTATTTCTGGATTTCTCTATTATCTGGTTTATCTGTTTGACGTCAAATTGGACGATAATTGCCGATAATTATCGGCCACCGATATTATCGTACATCCCTACTAATATATATATAAATATTTAAATTAGTGCTGTCAAGTGATTCAAATTTGTTCACTAATTAATCGCATAATTTTCCGTAATTAATTGCGATTAATTACATTTTGTTCCACGTCTGCTTCTACTCTTTTCTACAAAGCTTGTAACAAATATTTCTGAAGTAAAATCTTGGGAATTAACTTCTCCCTTCCAGGTTTAGTCACGCCCACAAGCAGCCCACTTCAGAAGGGTTGATTTGCAAGGCCCCATGGAGGGAACGAGCAGGTTTTTTGCTCTGAGATGATACATAACGCCAAAGATGTACAACTATAACATATTAGTCTAATATGCTATTTTAATATGGTTTGTCCATCTTCGCGGGAGTTTGGCTGCAGATTATAGGCCGTAACAGTAAGTAAATAAAACTGAGTTAATTGAGTTAATTTTTTAACACTGTAAATAATTTAAATTCATCTCCAGAGTTAACGCTTTAATTTAGACAGCCCTTATTAAAAACCAGCACGAACAACATATGGCGTTATTTCCTCGTTTATCCTGTAATTGCACACTGCCAAATATGTAATTATCAAAGATGATCGACGTGTGTCTTAAGTGGGCCCTTTTTTTTGTTTTTTTGTTGTTTTTTTGGAGCGTGCGAGGACACGCCGGGTGTTATGAAAACACAGGCTTTCCTTGTGACAACACCGGGCCCCGACGACAACATTGGCAAGCTCCCGTGATTTCCCACCTCGCCGCCCAACAAAAAGCACAACATTCATTATTGAGCGTCTTCCAAAGGAAGGCAGATGTGTGATACGGAGGATGGAGACCAAGACGCGCTGTAATTGCTTCTTTCCTGCAGCATGATGCAAAAAAAAAAAAAAAAAAAAATCAACTGGAGCTGTCCTGAGATGCTCAGAATGGAAAGCATGTGCTATATGATTTAAAAAAAAAAAAAAAAAAAAAAAAGCCAAATTAGTGCCACATTCACAAGTTGTGAAAGGCTGCTGAATGTCAACAATGAGCTGCTTAATTATCACAAATGTGTGTGTGCGTGAGTTTGTGCTGCGCATGTGCACTCGGGTCTAGAGGCGATGATGTAATATCAAAACTGTTTTTGTCTCGGGATGAGCATTACATCATTGCGAGCGAGGAAGCAAGCGAGGCAGAGATGAGTGAAACAGCAAAGAGACAGTCACATGATAAAGTGTAAGGGGGGTTGTTGCTTTCCCAAAGTGTGGTCTGGGGGCCTCTTTAGGGTCATTGAGTCATCATCAACTGTACGTATAATTAAGGTTTCATAATGAGTCACAATATTAGCAAAGCCAGTGAATTAATTATGTTTATTGATTTAATGGGCATTTTCTGTCGAATGTGTATGCCTTGGCCACTAGGGGGCAATATTACACAAAGACAACATGATGAACATAGAAGAAGATCGTTGCTAAGCTTCAGTATTATTAGTGTTATTAGTCGTTTTTATTTTATTTTATTTTTATTTTTTTAACCCGTTATGGCAATTTGCATTGTGTGTTAGCAGCAAGCTAGTGGACTTTTGTAAGGCAATGTTTTGTGTTTTCATTAAATGCATTTGTATATTTAGTTTTTCAGGAAACTTAAAAAAAAAAAAAAGACTTTTGCAATTAAGTCACTTTTTAGTTTATTTTTATTTTTTATTTTTTTATCAGTAACGTAACCATTTAAATTAATAATACATTCATGCGATTCCATTGAATTGGAACCTCTCAATATCTTCGTTCACTGATTGTCAATCACATGGTTGTGTGACGGCCATTATCTTTCACGTTGAAGTTAGCAAACACGGATGCGCTAGAATCGTGAATTATTGGAATTTTGCGACATCAAATGCTCATTTTGAATTTAACGACTGCGCCCCAAGCGAATGACGCCACTCTCCAAAATACGTCCTGTGTTTAAAAGGCTGGCGTTATAAAAATGATCAACTGTGTAAAAACTTCACAGCGGCCCTTCATGTCTGACTCCACTTAGCTGGCCACAAAAAAAAAAAAAGTGTTGCTGACGGTGTGCATGAAGCCTCCTGTAATTGGGCCGCTCCCTCGTGGAAGAGTACATCAAAAGATTACAGATTACAATTTAAGATCAAAAACAAGCAGTAATGATCACAAGATCCACAAAGTCCGGAAAGACAAATTAACATCGCAGGAAACAGCAGTAAACACACTTGGTTGTTTTCTTAACAATTCAATTCATTGATGCATCCGTTTACAGCTAGTAAACAGGATGGTTGGTGGGCCAGTAAACCAATAGGTAGGCTGGTAGATGGTAAATTGGTAGGTTGGTAGATCGGCCTGGAGTTTGGTTAGTAGGTTAGTTCCTAGGTTAATTGATAAGTTTGTAAAGTATTGGTAGGTAGGATGGTAGGCCGATAGATAGGCTTGTAGTGTACTTGCTAGATTGGTTTGTACAAAGTAGGATATTTGGGTAAGTTGGTAAGCAGGTAGGTAGGTAGGTATGTCGGTAGTTCGGTTTGTATGTCTGTTAATTGTAAGGTGTTAAGTAATTGTAGGTACTAGTCAGGTTGGCTGGTAGGCTGGTTGATAGGCCTGTAGTTTACTTGATAAGCTGGTAGTTTGGTTGGTAGATAGGTTATTAGTTTGGTTAGGAGGTAGGTTGGTACGATAGATAATCTAGTAGTTTAATTGATAGGTAGTAGGTTGGTTGGTTGGTTGGTTGGTTGGTTGGTTGGTTGGTTGGTTGGTTGGTTGGTTGGTTGGTTGGTTGGTTGGTTGGTTGGTTGGTTGGTAGAAAGGTTGGTAGATTGTATGTTGGTAAGCATCTTGGTTGATAGGTTGGTAGATTGGTTGGTGGGTAGGTTAATTGGTAAATTGGTAAGTAGGTAATAGTAAGTAGTTTGGTTTGTAAGGTCAGTAAGTAGGTTGTTATATGGGATGGTAGGTTGTTAGATACATTAGGTAGGAAGGTAGGTAGGTAGGTAGTAGGTCAGTCGGTCAGTCAATAGGTTGGTAGGTTGGTAAATTGTTAGTAGGTTAGTTGGTAGATATAGGTTGGTAGACTGGCAAACAATTGGGGGGTAGGTAGTTTGGTTGGTTGGTCGTTAGCTACATTTGTCATTCTGTATTTAAACTATAGGTCGGTAGTTTGTTTGGTAGGCTAGTAGATTGCTAAGGTGTTGGAAGGATGTTTGGTAGGTATGATGATAAAATAATTTTGTTTTCTCCTGCAGACCTTGAACACATCCCTGCAGACTGTCAACATGTCGGGTCCTGCAACGGCGGGCGCACTAGTCGCAAGGAGGGGAATGGGGAGAGCACCTTAACACGTGGACATGCTGCCACTCTGACACTACACCACTCGAAGCACACACTGATAATTAATACGCTTTTTTTTTTTTTGTCTCCATGACGATCTGACATCGGCGAGAAGAAACCACATGTGAGCCAGGCAGCATGGACGCCAAGTGTCATGTTTACCTTCATTATAAAGGCGGCAATCCCCCAACAATCACGCAGCCGCTCCTCACCTTGCAATTAAACTTGACTTACTTTCTTCTCAGGAAAGCAGCCATCCACAATAATAATAATGATGATGATAAGAACCATTCATTTGATAAAAGCGCCTCTCATCTTACAAGTGTATGTCTGCATGCTAGTTTTACACCGGACAAATCATTTGGTACACTGATAAAAGATGATCACAAACGCTAAATTTACTTGGAAACACAGAGAGGCTGAAATCTGATTGGACAACAAAAAAATTAAGAGCCACAAATGACAGTCAGTCAAGTCAGTCAGTCAGTCCATTAATTACATAGTTGGAGGTAAATTTTGTGCATTTTCTTGAAAATATCTTATATCTAATCTATAATAATCCAAAGTTTGTGTGTTTGGTCATGTAAATGTAAAATCATTTTTGTAGGTTTACCACTGTTGAGATAAAATAAAGTACGATTAAAATATTGCAAATGAGTATAATTCTTGGAGAAAAATATGAATTTATTCAAATAAAGTTATCAATATTGATTTTTACGATGTGCTGATTATATAACAGCTTTTTATGAACAAATGTGTTCTTGTAAAATAATTCTTGGAAAAAAATCAATTTTCTTGAAAAAAAAATGATCGTTGTAAAATGATTACTTCTATAATGTTTAAAATGGTAAAATACATTTTTGAAAAAACTGCTTTATTGTAAAAGTAAAAATATAACTTAAGCTTGAAAAGAATAATGACTAGTGTTAAATTATAAATAATAATAATTTGTCTTGTAAAAATGAATTTTCAATCTGTCTTTTTCTCAAAAATATACATAACTTCTTACTAAACTGCAACTTTATCTTAAAAAAAAATCTAACTTTACTGTAAATCTGAAATTATTTTCAGAATATTTTGTCTGACTTCTTTTCTAAAAAAAAAAAAAAGACTTTATTCTTTTAAAATAACGTTTAATAAATAAACAAAAAATAAAATAAAATTGATCTTTATTCTCACAATATTACAACTTTTTTCTAAAACGTATTCGACTTTATAACGGCCCCGCCCGCCTCCATATCCAGTACATTCACCTCGACCTGACTGACTAAATCCAATTGATCCCAGTGTGACTCAACTTGCGGAAAGGTGCAAGTGCGACAAACGGCATGACTCATCAGAAACATTGCTCAGCGTTCCGTCATGACTTAGCAAATAATTGCCAGCCAGCCAAGTGGAGGAGGAGGTGGCCTGGTGGGAATGTTAATGGTGACTTTTTAATAAGCTTTGACCTTGTCTGCAGACGATAATAAGAAAGTCGCAATGTGTGTGTGTGTGTGTGTAGGAGGCAACGTCACGCGATAGACCTTCTAAATCATGCGCCGCAAATGTTTTAATCTCACAAATTGCTTTCTTTGGTTTTCCAGCCCGCCCACGACCGCTTTTCCTCGCTCTCTCATTCATTCATACGCGAAGGAGGAATTCCGAACGGGAGGTGATGTCATCGTCTCATCCTCTTAGCGTGGCACGGCCTATATTGTACGGGATGGATGGAAGCACCACCTAATGCTTCCCAAATCGAATCACGGCTCCACTGGCGACGACTCAGCTCTCTGGACTGCTTTATTGCCAGCGTGATGGCAAACTACTACGACAGAATTGGTCCAATTTCCACCAAATTGTAACCATGGAAACTTCAAAAACGGGCGCAGATAAATTGCCAAACATTTTCGGCTTTTTTTTTTTCCTGGGTGCAGTGTGACGGCTTAAAACTTCTGACGAGCGTTAGACACTTTCACTTAGCAACATGTAATTTGGTGGGCATGTCGATCAGGAGCAGACCCACAAAAAATCTAAACAGGAAGTCCGTCATTTGCTTTGGTTGTTACCCTTTTTTTTTTTTTAGTCGCTGAAACCAGTTTTACTTAGCAAAATGAAATTTGGCAGGCATTTCTATCACGAGTGGACCCACAAAAAATAAATACATTTTAAACATATAAAGAAGAAGAATATACATTTAATGTATTTTTTTCTTTTGGCTTTATATCAATTTTTGGTTTCTTTCTTTTGAAAATTCATCCCTGTAGTCAGTTTCTTTGAGCATCATGAAATTTGGTAGGCAAGTTTATCATGCATATACCCTAGCAAAAAACAAACAAAAAAAACTAATGTATATGCCTGAAAAGACACAGGAAGGGATCTGGTTTGGTCACATTACTCAGTTTTGTTTTGAAAATTCAGCCCTCAAAAGCAGTTTGACTTAGCAGAATGAAATTTGGTGGGTATGTTCATCATGAGTTGGCCCACAAAAAAAGGCTACAGAAACCATACCCAAAAAGACATATTAAGGCAGCCATTTGGTTTGCAATATTTGGTTGTGTCTCCCAATTTTTGTAGTATGTTTTTAATTCTATTACTGAATACAACTTTAACAACATCCAATT